>NC_087104.1:14317352-14625735 GCF_963855985.1 Ostrinia nubilalis | reverse complement strand
AAGAAAAGCCACTTTTGTTAAGATAATTTTATAATCTTCCAAAAAACACGGTTTTACTCTCACCTGTTTTAATTTTCCTTCAGAACCTTAATTGCTCATTAGCACTCTATTGTGAACCTGGCACCAAGCTAGTTCCTAGTCTACTTACTGACATGTTATAAACAATTAATCAAACATATTTTATAAACAAATACCTAGTCTATTCAACTCGCGTATCTGCGCTAATTCGTCGTACACACTTTATGTGTGTTTAATATCTATGTACAATCTACGTATTCATGACTAATCTCTTTCTATTTATCAAAGACCTCCCATTTATATGGAAATGCGTTCATTTCATATAATTATAGTCTCATAATAAAACATGTCAATCTCATTTTCATAATGCTTTTTTTCTTCTAACTACGAGTTAAAGATTGACTATAATTACTATTGAGTATTGTTGTAACATGTAAGTAATTCATCTGCCAGACAAGTTTAGAATAAAAATTGACTTACTACAGTTTGATTACTTGAAATTACAATCAATTACCTTTTTTTAACTAATTAGAGTTAGTTTTATAAGCACTAGATGCCGCTAAGCCGGCTTTATCTGTCACTGTCACTTCACTTATGTCACATCACACACTCAAACTATCGATCGCGACCTTTAAAACGTCACTGTGTTGATAAACGAGTCACAGACCGCTTTTAATGAAACTGTGTTATCAGTACCACTGGCCATGGTCAATGTCTGTACCACACTGAGTATGGTCAGTTATTGGAGTTAAAACAAATTCCATGCGTTACGTAATGGCCCGAAAATAAAAGTAAACAGACCCATGCCCGACATGAGCCGTGGCCTTGGCGGCTCGTGGTCGGACGGCAACTAGTACAACTAAGTTTTGGGCAGTAGGTTAGATGTAACTCAATTAGGTTATGTCACACACGCGCAAGCACTATACACGCACTGATAGTGTGAGCAGCAGCACGATGCTGAATAAGATGATAAATAAGCACACAAGAAAAACTCGAGTAAGAAAAACAGCATGATCCATTTTATAAATGTATTTACAAGCAAAATAACTTGTTATGATTACGTGCGTATCTGTGATTCAGTAGTTAAGGCTTTCTACTCTTAGATTTGGGTTTGATTCCCAGTTTAGGACCACCTAGTCCGAAAATAAATATTTATTCTGTGTTTCGGAGGGAATTTTTGACATACCATTAAGTCCATTAGCACCCGAGTTAAAATATTTTTACATCTCCCGTAGATTACATGTTTTGGAAAGTTAATGTTACATTTATTTATTGTAGTGTTCATGTGAGCCTACTTTTTCTATAGTAATAATATAGTTCTACATACATTAGTGTAATTACCTAAGTATCGTACAATTCTGTGCCATAACAACTTCCGACGTAACCTTTGGAGTCTACGAATGTTATTATCAACCATAATGACATGTTTATTTATATTAATTTCCTTAACAACAAGAAATAAGCACAGTATTGTAGGTAACTTTATTTATTTGATCACCAACAATATCGTAGCATTCACAAACTTACATATTATCATCATCCTCATCTCAGCCATAGGACGTCCACTGCTGAACATAGGCCTCCCCCAATGCTTTCCATGTTACCCGGTTGGTAGCGGCCTGCGTCCAGCGCTTCCCTGCTACCTTTATGATGTCGTCGGTCCACCTTGTGGGAGGACGACTCACGCTGCGTTTTCCGGTACGCGGCCTCCACTCCAGAACCTTGCTGCCCCATCGGCCGTCAGTTCTGCGTGGCCTCTCACTATAGGCCTTATACAGAAGCTCAAAGTTGCACAGCGTGCTTTGGGCTGAGGGCTATGCTCGGTGTATCTTTACGAGATCGAATCAGAAATGAGGAGATCCGTAAACGAACTAAAGTCCCTGACATAGCCCGATGGATTAGCAAGCTGCAGAAGTGGCAATGGGCAGGGCACATAGTACTAACTTACACGACACTTGTTAAATGCAAACTTAATTAAAGGTGACAAAAACATGTTATTACATTTTTCCAATACGCGCTCCATTTGGGAACGGAACCCCGGACCATGTGGGGACACCCAACCACTTGTCCTGAGGTAAGGCAATTATTTGGACAGTACCTATTGCCCAATTTAGCTAGCCGTGTCGACACGCCTCCTTGAGTAAGGCTCTCGAGTTAGGCTGCGCACACATTTGAGGAGTATCGGTTAATATAATTAGTTGGTGTTTGGGGATGCAAGCGGTATTAAATGAAACTATTTTGCAACACTATAGTCTGATAAGCTGTCGATTTGTACCAAAATCAGGTGCAAGAAAATTTGTGTACTTCAAAATAAAGCAAAGTTCCGTTATATCATAAGATTTTGGTATTGCGGATTTGAATATTTGCAATATCATGTTTGTCTCTTGTCTTTGATTCGTAGTCGTAGCTCGAACTACGAATCAAATCAAATCTCAATCAATCAAAAATAACGTATCCCTTGTCTACGGTACGAAGGAAAGCATAATCACTGAAATGATTTTGATGAACTTTGCTAGAGATTGGTAGAGATTTTGTGACAGATCCTTTAATGCCGACTTCCTTAAGCAAAATCATCTTCATTTAGTTTTCACTTCAGGACGAAGACCTTCTCCAATTTACCAGAGGCATATTGAGGATTTGGTCATTTGGCCTACAGCCCTACATTCCTGCTTGTTAGATAGGTTGAGGAAGGCCTGATGTTCGCATAATTCTCCATTGGTGGCTCTATTTTACCCTTTCGGAACCACACGATACCTTAGTAAAAGAACTCATGTAAAGGTATGTACGTAATCTACTATATAAAAATAAGTCGGGTTTTCCTTCCTGACGCTATAACTTCAGAACGCACGAACCGATTTCCACGGTTTTGCATTCGTTGGAAAGGTCCGGGCTCCGTGAGGTTTATAGCAAAGAAAATTCAGAAAAAAAAAATAAGTCGGGTTTTCCTTCCTGACGCTATCAAAACGGGATCCACGCGTACGAAGTCGCGGGCGGTCGCTAGTAAGGTATAAAACCTGTGTAATTAAAATAAAATAAATAAATAAATATAGCCTATAAGCTTGTATGGATGCAGCTTAATCTTGCGAATTGGTCGAGTAAGAGTAAAATTTATTGGTTTGGTCGCCGTGTCCCGGCCCGCCCACCTCGGGTCCTCAAATACACTCGGAGGCAGTATTGTGTCCAATGATGAACAGCCGTGCGTTTTCTCCAGCTTTTATTGTGGTGGTTTTGCCATAAATTACTATTAAAAGATGCATAACTTACGTGTAGAGAAGGTAGAAGAAGTTGCAGGAGTGATACTAAAAATTCCTTGATTTCGGAAAATTTCAGCTATGAATATTGCTTGTTGCGCTGTACGGTAAGGTAAACATACTAAACACTTGAATAATTATACAAATATTGAAAACGTCCACGACTCGGGGTTTATATGCTCGTGCTCGTGACACAAACATGACGTAATACTGCACGAATGACTTTGTAAAACTGTTAAATAGTCGTTTTGCTAATCAAACAGTCTTTAGACTCTATATCTAACGTGGTTGAATTCATTTACCTTCTGATAAAGTATGTTGAAAAAATCTTATCATATTGCACATCAGATGTTACCTGCTTGTTCCAAAAATGGCAGTAACAGCTATTTTCTATTTTCTCTAGGTTTCTATTTTCTGGTTCTGGCAAAAATTGGCAACAGGTATTTGACGTATGACATTTCCAGTGTCATCGTTGAGGTATAGAAGTCTGACTGTAGTGTTTGCTAGAGCTGGTGTCTGTCAAGCGAGCGACGCCGAGATCTTTACGACTATCTTATTACGCCACTAGCTCCAGTGCGGGGCTCGTAAACCCGGCCATTACTAGCTCGTAGGGACGCGAAGTGTGTGTATCGATAGATTTTTAATAGAAAATGGGGAAGCTTCAAGCTTCACTTGATTGAGATCATAATTGCACTTTGATATGAACACCACCAAAAATTTTACCATTCGTTGTCTACCTTTCTTTAAAGACACCGTAAGCTTTCTAATCAAAACCTTCATCATCAGCTCATTTAGTCTCCACTGCAGGAGCACGACCCTCTAATTTACCAGAGGCAAATGGAGGATTTGGCCTACACTCCCCACGCTGGCCAGACGGGTTGGGGAAATCAAAATCTTATGATAGGTATTTAATTTTGGATAAATTATTAAATGTGACTATGCGTGTTGTCCATTAAGGATTTTTTCTCTTTACTACTTTTTCTACTTTGAAGTAACAAGTCTTAAATACCCTCGCCTCATCTTTGTATAATATTTACACATGACAGGAAACAACGCTTTAAAACACAAAAAATAATAATTACAGTCGTGTACTTTTGTGAACACTTGTACAGTTGACAGCACGTCAACCTGTATTATTTGTTGCTAAGTAGTACCTATTGTAACTAAATAAAATACAATTAATTATCTTTATGTTAACTTCTGTTCTGTGCTCCGTACATATTTAAACATGTTTTCATTGCGTCCTTTTTAGTGAATGCATCTTTTGTATATTTGTTGACTATTTTTTTATTTAGTTATGTTAGCTTTAGTCAAGGTTAAAGTTTGATAACAGGCGTAACACTCATGTCAATTTAGATTTTTAACAACTGCCATTATTTTTTGATATGAGTCATGTTATCGATGTTCTTGTATAAGACCATCACTACTATACTTTACTCATGATTAAATATAGACCTTACACATACGTGATAGAGTGCACGAAATGAAAGCGTTAGTGGCAATTCAACATAAATACTCTGGTTTATGTACGTTTATAATGAGTTGTATAAGGTACACAAATTAGGACAGAAGGCTTGTTCGACTACATGGATGTGTTTTCATGATTCATGATGTAGTTTTAATAATTGTCAAAAAGGTTTCTTTACGCAACTGAACCACCCCGTAGATATAATAGAGAGCAACAAACTAGCAATTTTGAAAAACAAATGATACCATTTAACATTATTATATATTTGTCTATGGGCCTAATTACATTGATAAATTCTACCTTTGATTTGGATATCATTTGGACTCGTATCTGTACATGTAGAGCTCTTTATTACGTCACGGCGTCGTAAGTTTTTAGAAATTGACTTTTTTTGGGAAAGGCATTCAGGGCATTGTGGATATAGTTTTTTTTTTAATATTTTCATATAACGTGACACAAACTCAAAAATCAAAATTAAAAATATTTATTCAGTTTAGACCACAAGTGGCACTTATGAACGTCAAAATATTATTATAGACAATAATAAAAAAAGAAAAGGTAGTCCTTATGGGGCACTTTACATGTCTCCTTATCTTATTGAACACTTAATAATGATTGATTTTTACATAATAGTAGATTCCCGTCAAAAGATAACAGATACTAAGAACCGCGTTTTACTTTATCAGAGTCAAGCAACTCAGACCCATGCGTTAAAACTATTCTTCAAATTCAATTTTCAGAATTTTCTTAATATTTCCAAAGGGGACATAAAAGAGAGGCTGAGCCTTGACATTCTTGTAAAAAGTGCTGGGGGCCTATTAATTCTTGGTGGCGCTGGGTTGTTTATGGTGGCCGTTTGCGGGCCGCCTCCGAGGCGCCTCCAGGGAAATTAGGGACTCCGAGATGCGCTCGTCGACATTTGAAAACACCCAATTTTGAAAGTTTAAACTTCGAAGCAGCGTACGGTTTCTTTTTAATAGGCGAACGGAGCAGGCCAGGTTATGTTCCGCGAGGGAACCGCGAACTAAACCACAGACTAAATGGAGACTGTCCGAGGACTGCGTGTTTTGAATAAGACAGAACGTTGTGTGCTGTCCTTGCTTCAGAAAATATCTGGGCCTGAGTCAAGAGTCAAATCTTAGAGAGGTACTAAGTAGTCGTTTAAGAATTAAATTGTCCATCACCTAGTTGTTATAATGTTAACAGAAAAAATATTTTGAATAAGGATACATGCTACTTTGATCGTGGGAAAATGCATGGTTCCCGAGGGAAGCGCATCATCGAAGCGAAATCCTCGTGGTTTACGGCTAATGAATGAGGAAATTCATTAGTCTAATAATCTGTTTATAATCCCCCTACTCCTTTCCTTGTAACAAAAAATCCACCACGAAGATTTGCATAAACCTCAACCAAAACTCATTAAAATGCATTTCAGTTTAAACAACACTTTAAACCGAACATTCGCCGTAAGGAGAAACATTTTAATTTCTTTAATTCATTTTTGGGTGAAAAAAGCGAGTCGCATAGACTAGAGGAAAAAAGTTAATAAACAAGTCTCTGGCTTTAATTAAAAAGCAAGGAAGCATGAGCCAAGCAATTATGGCCGAAAAGCGGGACTCCTGTTCCTTGTTCCCGGAGTATTCCGGCGGAGAGCGGTTGTGTATTACATTTTATTGCTAATTGCGTGCGTGCGCTTTTGATTAATTTCCAGGTGAGAGAATGAAGAGCTGGCTTTTTTGTTTTTAACGTAACATTAGGTACATTACCTACCATAGAAAGCTTTGAAAATAAAAAATAATACGACTTTTCGTAGATCGACCCTTGTCTTTAGTTCCCCGAAATGCGCTGAAAAAGTCTGCAGAATAATCCTCAGTATTTTATATTACAATTCTAGGAATACTGATAGCTGAATAATAGCTTAAAGAAATCGCTGAAAATAAAAGGCCAATTACATACTTACTTTCGCTTTTAAACAAATTATGTACACACGTAGGTGTCGTAGGCTACGTACCTAACTGCTGAAGAGTTTGTCTTATGTAAACGAAAAACGTTTTCTTGTTCTCTGAAAAGTTACAAGTGGTTACTTAGGTTAACGTTGTTTGATAATTTGTACGATGTTTTCAAAATTCAGTAGGTAAGCAGTAAGTCGAGAGAAAAACTGGCAGAAAAATATTCTCGGTCTCGCCCGCTGCGCCTGAGCCAAAATCTAGGTGTCTATAAGTTTTAATTTTGCATTCCACAATAAAGATTAAGCGCGTTGCACCCGACGTGGCGCCGTAAAATCCGGGGAGCGCCGAAAAATCCGCACGACGCCGTATATCCGCGGGAATGCCCATAATCCGCGCATTTACCATAATCCGCTGCTATCGACACCGCGCACGGGCATATTTTGGGACACCATTGCAGCAAAGGCCATATTTTGGGCCAACTACCAAGCGATAGGTCCGTGAACAGAGCAATCGTTTTCGTTTTTAATTCGAGCTGATATCAAATTTTTATTTACCTAGAGAACGTGGTATCATATTTTTTTTTGGGATTTGAAGCACCATTATCAGCAAGCTGATTATTGTTTTTCAAATGTGATTTATCATGGACAATGTACTTTCAATGGCTTTTGTGGCTTCTCTATTACTTTAGTCATCTTCAGTATGCCTTACACTTCAGGCACATTTCCCAACGAGAGAGCAATTTAATGTAACAGGGCAGAGTATAGTGTTGCTACGTTGAAAACATGCCTAGGCTTATTACAATATAATTCCGCGTTTGTTACCAATTAGTTAACGGTGCAAAGTTGATTTAAAAGAAAAATGCGATCATTAATTCCGTTGATCATAAATTGCTCATAATTTTGCAATTTTGCCAAAAGCAAAGTTTTCAGTTTTCACATATTCATCATACTGAATCCCAATCGCGCTGTGGTCGCGTCCCTTAATGGCAAATAAAAATATGATTAGCCAGAGCTGCGTAATGTATGGCAGGAGCTGATACTAAACCCTTTCTAATTGGCCCTAAAATTTAATGGCCGCCCAAGGGTGGAAAAACTCAACGTGCGACCAACGCAAAAATTATGTGTGAATATGTACAATATTTTGCGTAAATTTTTAATTTTGGAGATGTGCAGTTTTGTATGTGAGCCCGGTGGTGACATTTGGTTTAAATTTTAACTTTGGTTGGTGGTTGGTTTGGTATAGGACTTCAGATTTGTGGGTACATGGTGTAGTTCTACGTATTATGTTATGATTCCCTCTCGACTCTATTTTTATTTTAATTTTCTCAGAAAGATCTTCAGCACAGGTTTTCTTTTCAGATCTAGCATTCGCTTTACACTGGAGATTCTTAGCTATGAATTCCTTCCATTTTCTTCTGATTAATTTCGTTGTAAGTCCAAAGACAATTTAAGTTATTTCCGGGACTAACTGCATTTACTGGTTAGGTTTATCAGAAGTACAATTTTCTCGGTTATATTGCTATGCCTTACATTTAATAGAGTTAAATTCGTACATTTCCATACTAAGATCTCTATCCCAATGCTACCGAATCCAACGAAATGCTTCCGTAAAGTACAATAGCTAAGGAAACTATCTCTATCAGTGACGTTAACCCTTACAATATCTTAAAGCCTCTATTTTAGATACGAACCTTTTCGTCGCTTCATCATTAACCCTAAAGCGCCGAATAAACATACCCTGTCCCCCGGTTTATCTCGCCAATGCGTTTGCGTCGCTCGCTAATAGTCCGAGACGCGAATAGGGCTGTAAGCACGATAATGTCGACAAAAAGTCGATAGCAAATGGATGTCGATAGATATAAAGAGTCGGGGACAGATTACAAAAAGCTTTCGCAGTGAAATGTTCGCCAGATGTAATTTAGATTTTTTTCCTGAAAATAATGGACAAAATCTTTTAATTTATTGTTTTTGTTTACTCTTCAATACAACCATTCTCTATTACGTCGCGCCAGAGTGCATTTAATTATAATGTGTACTATTTTATCTCAATTTATTATAATTGGGCTCTTCAATCTACAAAAATTTGAAACGGAAATGTTGGAAGGTCATGAAATTTTCTTGAAAAAATTCACTTCTTTTTAACAAAACCATGGTCTGGCTGGCATTTCTCTTTTTCAAATGAGATGGCATTTATTGCCTTCGATCTTTATTACCCGACTGCGCCAGAAAGAGGGTTATTTAATTATTAGTATTTTTATTCCATCGATACTTTCTCCAAATCGACGCGTCTATAAAATGTTAGATGATGTCGAGACTTAACCCTTCCGATGATAAACTAAAAACTGGTGGGTCCCGACAACGGCCTGCGCGACCGCCTACAAATCTGGCCGAATGGCCGAGTGGACCGGCCCGGGGTGAGTGGCAAGCTGCAGCGAACCACGAAAATAAGCATAAGATTTAATTTTTAACTTAAGTCAATTATAGCGATTGTGACTTCGCCGGTCAAAAAGAAATAAAAATATCACTAAATAGCAAGTTTTTGATAACTCTTTTATAATGCGAACAACTAGGGACTGGAAATCGCTGCCTGCTCCTGTCTTTCCCGAACACTATAGTTATAAAAAAAGTTGGTGTAATCCAAAATCGCTGGAATCTAACACTTGCGCTGCCCAATATTTTGCGGGTACGTGCAAAAATGTCCCCGTTTTACCCGCATTACTCACGTTATCTACCTGGCTAATGTGTCCCTATAAATATTACAATATGATAACTGCGGCTACTTCGGCCCATCGTGAAAGTTATGCGTCGGGTCGAGTGGACCCCAATGCCTTTGGAGGGTTGGGTCAGAATTGCATAGTTTTAAAGGAAAGTTAGCTTATCTGAAGGGACAGTATAGGAGGTTATACGCTGTTGATGTTAAATGTAACCAATGCCTAACGGTGATGTTCCATAATACTTAATATCACCATAGAATAAGATTATGCTTACTGTGACACTAATATATGTATTTCAGGGTAGGCAGTGAAGAAGATTTTCTGATCTATCCTAAAATATAAGTGTAGTTAGGACCTTTAAAGATAACAAATTAATTACGACGAAAAAAATCTTAAAAAAATCACTTACAGGTGTTAGGGCTTGTTCCCACGGAGACATTCCGTTTTTTGCAGGATCCTGTTTAGTAGTATACTTACTTGTTTTGATATTAACGTGCACGAACATCCCGTTTGCAGTGTCCCGCAAAAAAACGATCATTCCGAATTTGTAATTCGAATTTCAAACACACGTGAGTTCACACGACTGTCTTATTTTGCGGGGTCCAGCATTACTGGATTCCGCTAAACTGGATTGTTGTGGGAATGAGTCCAAGGTGTGTTTAGATTTGAGTCCCGTTTTTAGCTGTTACATTTAGTTTAACATTGATATTTAAGGGCGTTGTAGGAGTAGGTTAGAAATGAGGAGACCCGTAAACGAACTAAAGTCGCTGACATAGCCCAACGGATTAGCAAGCTGAAGTGGCAATGGGCAGGGCATATAGTACGCAGAACTGACGGCCGATGGGGCAGCAAGGTTCTGGAGTGGAGGCCGCGTACCGGAAAGCGCAGCGTAGGACGTCCACTCACAAGGTAGACCGAGACCTCATAAAGGTAGCGGGAAGGCGCTGGATGCAGGCCGCCACCAACCGGCCATTGTGGAAATCGTTGGGGGAGGCCTATGTTCAGCAGTGAACGTCCTATGGCTGAAATGATGATGATGATGAGCAATAGGTAGGTACTTAGGTTGAAACGAGCTATACTACATATTACGAGCCATACAGAATTAAGAGCTTTTTGTAGTAGAATTGTCGCTGCCAGTAGCAACCATCTTTTCATTGACATGTGAGTTAATACGAGCTGTAGATACAGTCAGTGTCAAATAGTTCGTGGCACCCAAAGTGGGCAAAAAAGTTTACAACACAACCTAATTCAAATTGTAACAAAGACGTGTTACGAACTTTTTGGCTACTTTGGGTGTCAAGAACTACGAGTATTTGACGCTGACTATACAATAGGTATAGACAGGATACAGATTCTGCAAACAAAATGTTTGCTCCCCGTCTTCCAGCCCACTGGGTAATCTAATCACCAGCACTAGATTACTGCATCTGCGACTAATTAGCCCCATTAATTACGCACTATGCCATTCGGATAGATTTGATTTAGTGCGATTGAATTAATTTCGCGGCGCTAGTTTATTAGCTACCTGCGTGTCCAGTTAATTAAGTTATATCATGTTTAGTGTTGATATTGATATAGAGATTAATCAATATTGTCTTATACATAGTGTTATTGAAATAAGACCTAATGCTTCATGACAGATAGGGTATTATGGGTGTGCTCATGTGGGTAGATTAGCGTCTCACTCTAGTTGTTTCCAATCTAACAATAGAAGAAAAAATACAGGACACACGCCATTTATCGTTAAAAGTAAATCTAAAACTTATCGAACTTCGTAAAAACAAAACGAAATAGATGATAGTTACATAAGTAATAATTGGTAGGTATTGACCAACCCTCTAAATTCAGATTTAAAGTAAGAAGTGTTTACTAATATTATGTGATCTCTAACTGCGAATTTAACTTAGTAATTATCATCAAGACACATTTTGGGGTCAAAAAGTAATATTTACTGTCCTATATTTCAGTCTTATTTCTGTAAAGTCAGCAAAGTAAACATACTTAGTAAGAACGTGTTTAGTTTAAGCAATACCGCGCTGTAAATGTAAAATATGTCACTTACAAGAGCATAGTACCCAAGTAAGCACTACTACATACCTGAATTTAGTACTTCGTGTTTAACCTAAGTTACCACATTCACATTGAAGTGGATGAAGTTAGCTAATAGCTGGGCACAAACTATTCTCCCGATCAGTCAAGTTTATCCAACTTATGACAGATTACACTACAGTGTTACAAGACCTTCATGAACTTCAGTCTTCAGGACTCCAAAACATCTCTGTCCATGTTGTTAGTTAATCTAGTTTATTGAATACCTAGATCTAAGGCAACTTAACAATTGCGATGTTAAACGCCCCAAACGCCTGACTAAATTGTTATAGCAATATTTTACAAGGGAGATACTGTGCTAATGAAAACATTTTATTACTAGATAACTGGGTTGCACCATCTTACTTGAACTTTGGAAAACGTCAAAAATCTGTCAAACTTCATACAAAAACATACACCGGTTGTCGTTATAGTTACGGTCAAAGTTAGGTGGTGAAACTCAGCCTTAGTATTTTTATCATTTTAATTAAGTAGTATTTACGCAGTTAAATATTTTACATGAAATCTAAAAAGAAAAAAGTTTACCTACCTTTAATAAGGGGGTTGATCCAGTAGGGTTTAATTGCAGGAATTCGGGATAGGGATCGTACCAGTGGGGTTTTGCAATACTGCAGGAAAGCAGTTCTGAGAATTTTGAGATTTTACTTAAAAGGTTTTCCTAGAATAACAACAAGTAGACTAGAATGTAAGCATACCAACCCTGTCCACTGTTATACACTCGCGTGAGCAGACACTGAAGCGTGTGATCGCTAATCAGGCTAAATTAGCCTTCCGCGTACAAGAATATTAATTAGTATGTATTGCTGTATTGGGTGGAAGTATTATTTCTTAATGATAGTATTCCTAAATCCTCTGAACAACCTGTAATGGCTCCTGGGCCTTACGTAAACTGAGTTCGTATTAACTTTGGTATTATATTCCGATAGGTAAATCAAAGTGCACTACCTACCCTACTACTAGGGTGACCGTAGTAAGAAAAATACTTATTCTGATACATTTGTTGAAGGAAGAATCTTACCTTCAAATTATTTTATTTACCCTGGTCATGATCATGTACCTAGTCATTGAATTTATTTATAAAACCTTAAAATTCATCTTTAAACTTAGATTTGAATAGCCGCCATAATAATTATAAGGCTAGGTTCCGATAGACGCGCGTCCGAGTATCGCTCCTCTGGACGCAAAGAAATTCATAATAATTAAGACCGTTATCAAAATCGTGCAAAGGAACGTACCGCGCGTCATCTGAATGTGTCTGAACCTAGCCTAATTTGAAGTTAACGTTTTTATATTTTCTGTTGCAACTACCTCCAATTTGAATTTAGAACACCCAAAGAAACCGTTCGAAAATTGAATTACGCATCAGTCTATTTCGCGAGTCGCAGAGTGCTGTTGTCACCTGTATTTTGTGCAAAAATTGCTTCAAACATTTTAGTAAATTGTAAAGTGTTATGTGTTCCTTATAATTATAATATTTAGCAAACCTAAGTACTATGGGTGCTCGTGAAAACATTGAGTGAAAGACTTTGTTCGTGATCTGTTGTGTGTAGTGTTTCAATTTGAAAGCTGATTGTAGTCCGCCATATTTAGGTAAGCGTTTTTGTAATTCTTCAGTAAGTTACGAGTGTCTGATGTCTGGTATTCTGAATGATTTTCCGGTCGGTGTATAGGAAACTGGGCGCATTGCAATGGCTTACAGGACGTAGTAAAAGTACCTATCTATTACTACTTAGTATTAAATAGATTACTACTTAGTATTTAATAGAATAACTTTACTCACTCAACTAAGTAGGTACTAAAGGTAGATAGTTTTTTTATCCCAACTAATATTATAAATGCGAAAGTAACTCTGTCTGTCTGTCTGTCTGTTACGCTTTCCCGCTTAAACCTCGCAACCGATTTTGATGAAATTTGGCATAGAGATAGTTTGAGTCCCGGGAAAGAACATAGGATAGTTTTTATCCCGGTTTTTGAAACAGGGACGCGCGCGATAAAGTTTTTCTGTGACAGACAAAATTCCACGCGGGCGAAGCCGCGGGCGGAAAGCTAGTTTTTTTTATAAATATCTTTAAAAGTCTTTTCTTGTTTTTGGTGGTGTACCTACAATAAAGTATTGTAGGTACAGCCTAGGGAGAGGATAGTGGTTAAAAGTAAGGTACACGTATCCTATTTGTACAAAAGTTGTATTCGTGTGAAAGTAAATTAATATTCTCTCTGAAACATAATTCCTGAATTCAGTTGTTTGTCGTTTCCAACATGGCGCGTGAAATAATGACGTTACAGCATTAGCCTGTCATGTCCTCGTGCTCGTGAAATTAAATACTTCCATTCCGAAACGTTCGGTTTGTTGAACAGCGGGTCTATTCTGAAAAATATCTCGATTTCCAACTCGATACTTATCTCTCGCTCATTCTGTATGCGAACGAAAGAGTGCTAGGCATTGGGATAATTCTACTTCTCGTTTCTAACCAACTATTGACTCCTGCGGAGCCAGGATTAGTTTCTTTCAAGATAAGTTAAAATGAGAGAGAGAGAAGAAAAGTCGAATCGGTTGAGTTCTGTATTGGACATAGGTAGAATAACTCAATTCTTGTTTGTCTTTAAAGTGATTTCGAACATGGCAGGTGTAAGATTTCCCAGAATATGGCATAGGACTCGTGTAAAAGGCAAATATTATAATGGGAATGAGGTCCTTAAATGAGACTAACTCTGAGAACCTTGTAAAACTGTTTGATTCTAATGACATTTGTAAAAATAATGTTAATTTATATTTTAGGTCTCTATTTAACACGTTCGTTCGTTCGTTTCAGCCAAATGACGTCACTGCTGGACAAAGGACTCCCCCAAGGACTTCCAGAACGATCCTGCGCCGCCCGCAGCCAGGCAGCTCCCGCGACCTTCACCAGGTATTTAACACTTGTAATTTGATAATCAAATTATGTTGCAATTTTGATCATATTATTTTCCATTCGTCGTCCTATGTATGAGAATGTAGGGTAAACTTTTAAGCCTCTGTTTAATTTTTATTTTTCTATGTTTTTCTTGTAAAAAAACGTAATAATGTTCTGTGGACTAGACGTGAAAACGTACCAGATAACATACAAATAATTTGGCATTTAAAATTTACAAAATATTTAAACAGTTAAGATTAGCAATGAATATTATTCATCCAAATGTGCAAACAATCAAGAACAACCTAGTTTCGAAGGATTAAAATGGTTCAAAGTAACATTTAAGATACCCGCCACAACTCGCACGGTTCATTAGTAATCTAAGATTATTAATAATTTCAATTCATTTAGGGATAACGGTGTAAGTTATTTAATCAGCGTTCCGCGTAACGACCGCAGTTCCTAGTTTTGCGGATCCCTAATTAAAATTGCGCATTCGTAGTTAAACCAGTTACGGGGGTCTGACGTGGGGTGAACTAAACAAATAAATTACGCCAAAAACGGCCTAAATAAATGCGGGATTGAGCCAAGATCGCCCTGGATACCGCAACGACACGGCAATCGTAAACTCAAATATTCAATTTAGTAGTTGACACCTTTACTCAATAATTCTTCGTAGTGGATACCGTTGACCAAATTCTTGGTGACTCTTATGTCATTGAACGCCACGACACTAGACACAATGGAAATTTTATTGTTCGAGGCTCACCGGTGAGCCACGTGGCGCCCAACGTGTATTACATTTAATTCTAACCCGGAAAACGCTTGCCAAGCATGGCGATTAAGGCAAAGAAATCCCCTGATGGAAAAGAAATCTTTGGTGATGAAAAAGAAAGAAAGAAAGAAAAATATTTTTATTTAGTTCAAACATCCTTAGACTACTTACAACAACATAAGTCCAGTAGTCCGTCATTTGGCTGAAATGGTTTATAAACAACCAAAGTACTTATTATGTATATCATCATCATCATCATCATTTCAGCCATAGGACGTCCACTACTGAACATAGGCCTCCCCCAATAGGTAATTACACATTAGTGAGTAGTAGATACAACCTACGTAGTATGTGCGTAAATAGGGGAATAAGTATTTGTTCAATAAAGTATGTAGGTATCCTCACTACATCGATATAGCTAATACTTGGCAATGAAAGCATAATGACTAAATGTTGCCGAAAATTTGCAAGAACTAGCCGAGGCGGAGAGCGCGCGGCTAACGGACGATTGGGGGCAAATGGGGCGTGTCTCATTTGCCCCGTCCGGCCTCGGGCAGCGGGAAAGGCCTTTACACACCACACCGTGTTCAGGAGAATTCATGTTTTTAAGTTAGTTCTTAAGTTAGTTACATCAATTTGAAAATATAAGGCTTTATTAATCATAATTAATTTTAAACTTACGCGGATTAATTTAAATAGGTTTAACCAAGATCAAACCAAGTACCAAATTTTTTGTCATCACATTAATGGAAAAAAATGTATTTCATGTTTTCCGAATCTTAAATTCCAGCAAACCGAAAAATTCCAGTACAGTAAATGTACTCTTACTAAAGTTTTCATTTTCGCTATTGAGTAGGAGCCCTTTAGTTCAATGGTTAAATAACTGAAATATTTGAGTAAGTCTTTCTAAATTCAATCACGATCACTTTGAAAAATCGCTTCGAATGAAACGGCCATTTCGCGAATATTTTCACTGCAAAATCGATTGTAAAGGCTTTGCATCTACTTAAAATACAGTGTAGACGAAAAGCAAAAAGCAAGCGAGTGGACTTCGCCGGCGAGCAACGGTCGACTGGGGTCAAATGGGGCGCGTCTCATTTGCCCCGCTGCTCAGACTGGCATAATTTTCCTATTCGACTGTACCGAACTAGTTGACCAAACTGACGTGGGTGGATAATGGTCCTACACATAGTATAGCTGATGCATGGGCTATGTACTCTTAATAGCAGAGATGGTTCATTTTCTTTCATCATTATCAGCTTGTTGATTCTGTAAAATTTAAAAAACAACTTGCATCTCACTTTGATCTTCACTGTTCCTTGACATTAATTACTAAATGACCTTTATTTAACATATTTTTTTATTGGAGCAAACTTGCATACTTATTGTTATCATTCTTTTGTTTCAATAAAACTAATTCAAAATTATTATTAATGTACACTGGTCATCACAAAAATCAGCCCACCTACGTTTTACAGGAAAACTCGTTTCTACTGACACAATCATGGTGCCCCAACAATATTGGTGTTATTTGAAAGCCCAATAAATATCCTTAAAGAAAATCACATTTAATTTCCTAATAAACGATTAACATATACAATAAATGTGACTTGAAAAAAGACCTTACTTTGGGCTCACCTCTGGGATCAATTAGACCAATTTTTATGGTTATAAAACCAAATATACCCACTAGGTGGACCGACGATCTGGTGAAGGTCGCGGGAAGTACCTGGATGCAAGCGGCGCAGGACCGGTCTTTGTGGAAATCCTTGGGGGAGGCCTTTGTCCAGCAGTGGACGTCTTTCGGCTGAAACGACGACGACGACGAAAACCAAATAATGATCTCACGTGTCCTCTTTAACAGATGGATAGCGATTAATCCCAACTTAACAGTTTTATAGCCATAAAAGTTGGCTCAAGCGTTACTACCTATTTTATGAAGAACTGACTCTGGATTCTTCTACAGACATATTTTTGGGGTAAAAACCTTTCCTTTAATGAAATGAAGTTTAGAACTAGGCTTTTAAATGGTAATATAGTTTATAGTATAGTAATATTGGTGGGAAGTGGGGATGCATACGTTTGAAAGTGCTTGTCGCGGGTGAGTCGATTTTTATGATGACCAGTGTATAATGACTGTTGTTTTTAATAATTTAAAATGTAATTTTATTTGAATCCAAACTAATAATTTTGTTTATTGTTACAGGTAAGTCCACTAAATATTACAGCTGCATGCAGTTTCAGGTATTTGAATCTATTTTATGTGCCATTATTTTTCTGTGCTTGCATACCTTTTCAGTAGTTTTCAGCTTTTCAGTTGAGCTTTATCAGCTTGAATCGACTTTTGCGTGTCAATTTATAACGGCCTATGATATTCGGACGGTAGGTGATTTTTGTGCCAGAAAAAAGGATTTTCTTGCGAACATAACTCAAAAGCGGGCATAATCTAACCATTCGTAATATCATAACTAAATTCCTTCGGTACCATGAAATATGTTGAAGTTTCGGCTAATTCTCCGTGACCCCATAGATAAGCCGGCGGGGGGCTGTTTACTTACAAAGAAAAATGGCGGCATTTTTTTACGACTTACTCCGTTATTTATACTCTGAGTTAGTAATATCGCTGATATAGACGCTGGGGATAAAAAATGTTACGTTATTCGACTATAATCTTTTATTTCGTCGAAAAATGATATCGTTTGGGTCAGGTTCCTAAAGCTGTTTTTGACGGGGTGTTCAAATATGTATTTTATTATTCACGGGTTGCAATAGCGTATAAAATATAAAATAATTGAAGTGTAAACATGTACGGGCGACAGAACATCAAAGTAAACACTGATTGTATTTTATAGTTATTGTAATACGGTTGCGGCGATCACCTTCTTTGGAATCAATAGTGTTTTCTCAGTGATAATAGACCGACAATATTGCTATGCTAATCTGTGCGGCGTTCGCAAGACAATTTTAAAGGATTTTTTTTTTTCACCCACTCTTGCAATCGCACCATACCTTGTACCTACTGAGCAGAAATTTTAATATAATCGTTGAAACCCGTAAAAGTGTTGTGATTTTGGAACCATTGTGTTCTACGAAATAGTAATATTTTGCAACAAAATGGCAGTCATCATAGAATCTAAGGGAAAAAAAAATCAATAAAAAAAAAACTGTACCTTATAACCAAAAGCATGTAAGTAGTAAATTAAATTGCGTTAGTTACAGACTCATTCTATATTCCACCACTCTCATGCTTTATTAAAGTGATTTTTCTTTAAAAAACTGTAGTTTGTAAAACGTAGTTTACGTTGAGCAAACTTTTTAGTCGCGCTCCCCGCTGGTCAGTGATTTGTATAAGTTCTTCGGTCGCAGAGAGCCAATCAATTTACTTCACTTTGTTAGTTGATTGCACGCTGGACTGGAACTACGAAGGAGTGGACATGATGTTCTGTTAATTGACTAGGTATTCTTTTACTTCCGTCGGTGTGCTCTAAGAACAATCTGTTGTATGATTGTCATTTTCATCATCTTCTCTAAATATTTCTGCGCCCACCAGGGTATGGAATTGATTTAGTAGAACAAGTCGTGTGTATCACGGAAAGCATTTTAAAAATATTAATTAATTTTAATTTAAAGTGAAATTAAAATCAATGAACATGTTGTTCAATTTAGTAAGGACATTCTAGGATTCGAATCAGTCTGATTGCCCGAAAAAGGACATGATTGTGGGCTTCAGAGGGTTGTGGGTATACTGAAATCAATTTATATTTAACTGTCAAATGTTTCTACAATAAACCAGTCATTGCCCAGACCTCGGTGTATTACTACGTCTCCCGTCCTCTGCACCTTTACATGGCGCAGCCGGTAATAATTATTATCGAATAGTAAAAAGAAGAAACTCAATTTTTGTGGTGACATTAATAGACTGTACAAACAAATCAAGTAGTGAAAACCGTAAGAAATGCAATCAAGCATGCTTAATTTACAACCGCCTCCTCCATTTTATTTTGAAAATGACCTTTTGAGTGTAACGTCCGGAAATTTGAATAGACAGTGGACGAAATGGAAAAGTGCGTTTTCAATCTACTTCAAAGCTTGCCAATTGGATACTAAGCCTGATGATGTTCAAGTGAGTATTTTACTTCACATAATTGGTGAAAAGTGCCGCGACGTTTATGAGCAGTTCGGAGATGAGAGACCTAAATCTGTGAAGGTATTATTGGAGAAGTTTGATTTATTTTTCTTGCCGAAGAAAAACCTAACGATTGAACGACACAGATTTTTTACACGTAATCAGCTAGAAAACGAAAGTGTAGAACAATACGTTTTCGAGCTGAACAAGCTAGCGGCCACTTGCGAGTTGAAAGATCTCAAGGATGAACTCATCAAGGATAGGCTTATATGTGGGCTAAGAGAGGATGCCTTAAGAGAACGGCTTTTGAGAGAATCTGAACTCACACTAAAGAAAGCATTGGACATATGTCGGATTGCAGAAATGTCTCGGGCGCAAGCGTACAAAATACATCATCCACCAGATCGACGGAATTTGCTATGGTGGCTTTTGAAGTATAACTCCAGGGTGACCTTATTTACGTCACACGATAGAACAAGATATTTTTTATGGCGATGATACTAACTTTTTCCAAGTGTTGTTGACACATTATGTACTCGTAAACTTGCCGCATCCAATTCAGTACTATATCAGCTCCTGGTTTCATCCGTTATTAGTTTTAACTTCTGCAGGTACGGCAGTGTACCCAGCTGTTGACTTGCATTTCGATTTTCAGTCTTATAACGCAGAACTTAAAATTGAATTTTAAACTATAGCCCTGGATGTGGAGTTGCACAGGCGCGTTTTTTAAAATTCGTGTTACAACAAATTTTATTGTAGGTGTACCTCCAAACAATTCATCGAAATAGTATTTCCACATCTTTAAATTAATAATAATAAGTCAGTGTCTTTAGTAATTCTGTAATGTTTTGTTTGGATCCTTTGGTATTGCTTATGAGTCCCTATTTGTTTCCCGGTCAGGTCCGTTTAAAAAACAATATGGTTGATGGCCGTCAAGGTCGGCGGTGGCCTTCAATCTCGGCCGGGCATCCCTTTGAGTGTTAAAATGAGTTACTTACTTAAACTTTGAAACGTAAATGACGTCAAAGATTTAATTATCCTAATCATTCTTCTCTTCTTCTTTTTCCCTGGTCTTTTTTCCCATTATTTGGGGTCGGCTCTCCTTGTTCTAAAGCGCCAGGACATGGCAGTCTGTTCTGAGTTATGGAAATATTTGTTTGGGCACGCTCTAAGTCCTTGGCCACCGGCCACTTTTTCATCCTAAGTATTTCATTATTTTACAAAATTTTACCTGGAATCTAGCTAAACGGATTTGCAACTTCCTTACGACTTAATTAAGTCTCGCTTCACCACTGTAGGATAGTCTATGCCGTAACGCTTAGAATATTGTAAAAGTGATACTTAATAAGGTTAATGTGTCTTGTTTTTTCACGTCTGTCGACGAGTGTTTTGTTTTTTAGTGAATTACTCCGGACGCCCTTAGCATAAGATCTACCAACTTTTATTTTACAAGTGAAATAATCTTGTTTCTCATTTTAAGTGAAATGTATAATTTCTTTTGAGAAATAAATTCTTAAAACTTAGACTATATTGTGATGTAATAACAATATTTAGGGCTAGAGTTCACTCACTAGAGTGAAAATAAGAGTGCTAAATTAAGACAGGCCACACTCGTCGCAAGTACCTCAGAGTAAGCAAGCAAAATCCTATCCATACTCCTACCACAAAGTGATTCCAACTACCAAATCCGTAGTACATTGTACGACTACCCGCTACCCGCAAAACGCGGTAATTAATAACGGGCGCCATAACAATTAATAATAAAACCTCGACCATCGAGCCACACTCGACGTATTTATTAAGAAAGCAATAAATCAGAACTAAACGCCCGCAGCATTCACAACACTAGTTTGGGGGTCGATGTCGATATCGAGGTGTTCGATCAGCAGATATTATAAGTATGAATGGGCAAGTGTAAGGCTGGTTTTAGTGTCACGTGGACCGTCCGGTGCGGACCCGTTCCGCACGGCCAATCTGTATGAACTTCTAGGGAGCGTTTTAGAGTAATGCGGTCCGGAGGAACCGCTCCGCTCCCTAGCAGTTCAATAATACAAACGTCGGCTGTGCGGAGCGATCCGCACTGACAGTCCGCGTGACACTAAAACCAGCCTAAAGGCGGTGGAGTGAAGTGACGTATGCAAGAGGTAACAAAACACGCGGTCCCAAATAACAACTACAGCTGAGTTCCACCACTTAAAGTTAACCGTAACTACACTCAACATCAAATAAACCGCACCTTCCGCGACGCGAACTTTAAAGATTTTCTACTGACACAATCATGGTACCCCAACAATATTGGTGTTATTTGAAAGCCCAATAAATATCCTTAAAGAAAAATACATTTCATTTCTAAATAAATGATTAACATATTATTATACCATAAATGTGACTTGAAAATAGACCTCACTTTGGGCTCACCTCTGGGATCAATGAGACCAATTTTTATGGTTATAAAACCAAATAATGATCTCACGTGTCCTCTTTAACAGATGGATAGCGATTAATCCCAACTTAACAGTTTTATAGTCATAAAAATGGCTATAGAGTGTAACTACCTATTTTTTGAAGAAGTGACTCTGGATCCTTGTAAAGACACATTTTTGGGGTAAAAACCTTTCCTTTAATGAAATGAAGTTTAAAACTAGGCTTTCAAATGGTACGAACGTTGGTGGGAAGTGGGGATGCATACGTTTGATAAGTGCTTGTCGCGGGAGGTGCGATTTATTTGATGCCGAGTGTATGACGATAACCAGTGTTTTTTGTATGGAGTTTGACAGATTTTTGACGTTTGTTAAAGTTAAAGTAAAATGGCGCAACCCAGCAAGGTCTTCGTTCGGAGAACTTTGTTGTATTTAAAAGACGATACAATCGTCAACTCTATCCTATAATGGCTGGTGCTGTAACTAACAACCGGTGCAGTTCTATTAGCATTAAGCCCTTTTCAGGGCTCTTTAAGCACGACCCACAGACATGCTTGCTCTACCACAACTTTGGTACCTACAGCATGTCAGTTTGTGCTGAGAAGTAATGCGGTAGAAACTCGGTCACATTTTCAGCCTTTTGTGCTTATAAAACTTTTCGGCTTATGATATTTTTTCTTAAAATCTATTACTTACGAGTACTTACATAGGGAGCCACTAACTATGTAGATCTGTGACGGGTTAACATTTACCGGGATTCGAACCCACAACCGTTTATTTTGGTGCTAGGTTAGACAAAAACCCTTTGCCATCGATACCACCTCGCCACACCCCTAACCGGAGTCTGCCCCTATAGCAGGGATTTAGTCGGGATATTTCGCTGAAATTACTGGCAATACATCATTGGGATGTTTTTAATAAGCGCCAGTGTTGCCATGCTCTGACAGACCAGCTTTGTCGGTGCTAGGACTGCACAAGTGGACGGATTAGAGGTGATAATTGCTTACAACAGTCAGGATCTTCATAGGATTCTGCAGGGAAATCTGAAAAATTACGTTTTCAGTACATATGTATGCAATTTATGTTTGTGACCTATGAAATTGAAAACTACCAAACGGGTTTTAATTTTATTTATTTTACTTACATTGCTTGATATCATATCAGAAAGTAACAATTTAATTTTGATTACCTAAGGCATATTTAGTAGAGAGACGACCTTTCTCGCTAAAAATAGTTTTAATAACAAATAAGAGATTTTTCAA
Source organism: Ostrinia nubilalis (assembly GCF_963855985.1). Lineage (NCBI taxonomy): Eukaryota > Metazoa > Arthropoda > Insecta > Lepidoptera > Crambidae > Ostrinia > Ostrinia nubilalis. Next base: position 14,602,753 of record NC_087104.1, on the reverse strand, counting down.
TTGGTTTGTCCCTTCTGGGAATTGAACTCACCCAGGAAGTCTAAACTCTCTAAAATACCTATAACTGCTGAACTAATTGAATGTTTTAGACAGAATCGACTGAAGCGTCAAAAGGTTTTCTGCTGAAATCGTTGAACTTTGAAGGGTTCGTGGAAAGGGCTGATAGTTTGGGGATCGATTTATGCTCATTATTTATGTATAGGCTCATAACTTCTGCGGAATGTATTATTAGATGTTACTAACTTGTTACTTGAACATAGGATAGAACCAGAAATAGACAAAAATGCAAAAATATGCAGCGAGATTAGGCGGGATTCAAACCCGCAACCTCTGGCATGGTAGTTACAACATAAGCAACTAGGGAAATCTATTCATTTTTATCGCATCGCAATATTGAGAAAAATATTATTATCGACTTAGGGTGGATTCGACCAAACAAGAGTAATATTAATCTCAGAATAAATCGTCAGTTTTGACATATTTCCCATACTGAAACTGTCAATGTGCCAGTTAAACCAGGAGTTGTTCTCGGATAAAAGTTTGGTCGGATCGGGCCTTAGTCTATTGAATCTTTTTAAATAATTGTGAAATTGTCCAAAGATTTACTTAAAGTTGTCTCATCTCATGGTTTCATTAACTAACTTTAAAGATCATAGCAGAAACGGAAGTTGACAGTTCAACTTTATCAAAAATCCTTTTAATTTTGATCTATCAGCATTCATACTTCCATGTTTCACACTTTTAATAAAGTATAGGTCCTTAAAATTCCCCGAACAGTTCGATGGCAATGAAAAGCCTTGAAATCGGCCATCAGTTAAAATGGCCATTGCAGCCATTGTGCGCACAAAGCGCGGGAAATGCAGCACAATTGCACCCTCCCCATTGTCAACGCACTCCAATGTTGCCGTGCTCACTTTTAAATGTTGCTGCGTTAAAATCTTTTTTTCAGTTTAAATTTTCACTGGTTCTAAAGAACAGTGGTCAGTTTGATCAAATAAGTAAAACTTTTCAGTCATTTCCGATGTTAGTTCTGAATTCAGCGCTATTTTAGATTTTTTCTTTAGTCAAATGAGAAGATGCTCTCTCAATTGTTTAAAAAGATTCGTTAGGTAATAAATAAATATAATTTACTGAAATACTACACTGGTTTTGGAGGCATATTATGGCTTCTATTATATTATTTCTGTATACGAATTTGGTCGAATAAACTCATAATATTTTTTGCCCTTGAAGTCCGAGAGATATTTATTGCTAAACTAATTTTATATCATTAGTTATTCTTCTGATTTTCTGAAAATGACTGGAGGTATATCATCCTATCCAACTGTCGAGCACTATGTGACTGTATACTTAGGCTGAGTTGCACCACTTAACTTTGACAATAAATTTAACGATAACCGCTGCTTTTTGTATGGAATTTGACAGATTTTTGACGTTTGTCAAAGTTAAAGTAAGATGGTGCAACCCACCCTTAATGTGCACATGTTATTGTGTTACCTCCTTCTCCCCTCCAAAAATGGAAAAGTTTTTTGAAAACGGAATTTAATTAATGACGTCTTGTTAAGGCAGCATCTAAAAAGATAAGGGCACGTTACAAGAACTTTGCATGTAATTATCGAGACAAGTTTACATCGCGAATAATTATTGCCATTGCAAAACCAAACGACAAAGTATTTTAATTTTGACTGAACGATATCGGAGATAAGACAGTCAAGCGTGAGTTGGGCAAAGTTTAACCTTAAGCTCGTAGAATCAGACTTTAATTTTAGGTAATAAGTATTGATAATAAAATAATAAAAAAAAACAAAATAAAAATATTTATTCAGTTTAGACCACAAGTGGCACTTATGAACGTCAAAATATAGTAAATAATAAAAAAGAAAAGGTAGCTCTTATGGGGCACTTTACATGTCTCCTTATCTTTTGGGCCCTACTAGCGCTTCGAGACAAACATAATATGGCAAGTGCTGAGAAGAAACGCTGGAACAAATAATGTCGTTAAAACTGAAACTCTAGCTTCTTTATTCCTAATGATCTTAAAATTCAAAGATATTTATTTGATACAATTTATTAGAAAAAAGTTTTTATAAAGCTTGTTGATAAGTAGCTCGATTAAAAGCCTCGAATTTTGTATTTTGTACTCGAAATTTGTATATTAGCACGTAAAGTTATTTTTGTATTGGAAACGACGCAACGGAATGTTGGAAGTGTTGAATTCCAAAACACAAAATTTCCCAGAAAAGTTTAACCGGAAAATACTTCCATTGTTTTCGCTCTTCAAAAATTGAATTATGAAATATTGGTTTTAAAATACTTGGAAAGGCTTCTGGTTTTGTGTTACGAACTGAACCCTCTCGAATGAAAGGCAATCAAGCTATCCATAAATCAGCTGTGCTAATTGAGGCCCGAAATCCCGGCGAGGGCGGTATGCGCGTGCACAGGGAATGGGAACGTGTGCTTTTTGCGGTGCGGCGAATTATGTAGGCTAGGGGCTATGGTGGGTTATCATTTTGGTATCCTACTGAACGAACATGCACTGACTATTTGATATCCAACTTGTATATTTTTTGACGTCAATCGCAAGTCAAAGTTACTGTTGTTTCGTTACCATGTCATAATTCTGTCAAAATAATCCAATTAGTGAAATTATTACGGAAATTATTACATTGTTCTGCTTGAATTGTAAGACCTACTTAAATGCTAATGTGGTGAAGCAATAAAGTATTGAGTATTGTATTGACAACAAATTAAGTGTTAAATGTATTGTCGATGATACTGAATAAACATTTCTTCTTTCTTTCTTTAAAATTCATTTTAAGTAGTCCTACTCGTACCTATGTCGTACTATTATGAGTACGTTAGGTAAAATCAGATACTCATTTCTTTGTCTCTATCGAGGGTCTAATTTTATCTCCCGGTAGCTTTTGAACTCCAAACTTTAACTATTACTAATTGAGATTATGACGGCTGCAGGAAAATTAATTGAATTAACAATAAAAGGTATACATGCTGTTGTCTCTAGGCCTACAAACGTGTACGTGCGGATGCCGAGAGGGCGCTTCCGTCGATTACGGGCAATTATAGCAAAAAGTCGGGCGATTTGCGCTCTACCTTCAGGTGTCCAGTCCACAAGACATGGAATGACATGTCCAGTTCACTGCAGGGTGCCGTTTTGAATTATGATAAGGCATTCGCATGTGATACATGTTATTACAAGATAATTGTTAATATTCATCATCATCATTCAGCAATAGGACGTCCACTGACTGCTAAACATAGGCCTCCTCCAATCTATACTTTAATAAATCTGTAGAGAGGTCAATTCTGTACATGAAATATATTTTCAAAATAACTATCAGGGGGTGATTAGTGATCGATACTGATGCCAAAAATGCAATCAGTAAAAATTTTGTTTGTCTGTCTGTCTGTATGTTCCTTATAAAAACAAAAACTACTCGACGGATTTTAACGAAACTTGGTACAATTATTCTTCATACTCCTGGGCAGGTTATAGTATACTTAGGTATTCCCACGGGAACGGGAATTAGCGGGAAAATCCTTTTGTATGAAAAATCTAAACCGCTTAAGTTAGACGCTTGAAATTTGGCATGCAGGTACCTTAGTAAACTTAAAGCTTAGTTACAACAGGATATTGAAAAATTCCCACGGGAACGGGAGTTAGCGGGAAAAAACATTTGTATGAAAAAATCTAAACCGCGTAAGATAGATGAAGGGGGTAAAACGGGATCCACACGTACGAAGTCGCGGGCGGCCGCTAGTCCATAATAAAAACCGGTTGTTAACATTGCCTTCAAATAATCAAATCTATCACACTGAGTAGGTACTGTGAAGGTAGAGCAAATCAATTGAGCACCATTCAGAAACGAAAATAGGCTAAGTTCATATTTAAGTAGAGAAGAGCAACAACGGGTGGATAGTGACAACTGACAATATTAATTACTTGAAATATAGGTCAAAATTAAAAAATACAATAGACATCTTTGAATTCCAACAAGCTATTAAATTGTAACAACTTCAAACGACACACCTCCGAAAGGGCTCAACAAAATTAATTAAACCTTCAGCGCTCGTCAAATCACAATTAAAGATTTCAAATTTAATTTGTCAAGCGAAGTCTCGCCCGGGGGATGAGCCCCTGTTATTGTGTTTCGAGGAATCGCAGACAAATTAGCTGTAGAGATGCCATTCTATATCTTAGTATAATAGACGATAGCACGTGCAAAGGCACATAGACGGTTCACCTCCTTTTTTTCGCGTGGCGTGGGTGTAATAATAATTTCATAGACGTATACTGAAAAATTACTACAAGCTTTGTGTTCCTAACATTAAAAAAAATGGTTAAAAAGCTATTAAGACGTCATAGGGTGAGGTTTGTTCTTTTCTCTTTCTAAACGTGTACTTTGAAGAGATAGGTAAGTAATGAACCTTCGAAATATCTTGAAAATCTGATATTATTTAAATTAGCAATTTTATGTAGTAATAAAAACTCAGAAAACTCAAAAAGCTCATAAATCTCATTTTATTTTTGCAAGTGGGCTTTTAAAAAGCACTTCTACTTTTACGCTTGTAATTTACATAAACATAGTCACTCTAAAGTGCTAATTTGTCTGCAGTTTGATTGTTTGTGTATTTTAATTAAGCAGTGAGCGACACTTTTGAAATGATTGCTAGTATCTATAGGTAATTTGAAGAAATGAGTTTGAATATTCATATTTCGCCATTAACGCCTCCGTGGTTTTGTGGTTTCCGACCGAATCCGAGGTTCGATACCTCTGAAAGTTGGTTTGGTGAAGCCAAAACCTTATAAACGACATTGAAAGAACCAGACGCAGGTTAGCGTACCATTTCTACATTGTCGACATTCCACCAACTCGCACTGAACTTTTCGATAACTCTTTTATAATGCGAACAGCTAGGGACTGGAATTCGCTGCCTGCTACTGTCTTTCCCGAATACCTACTTTAATTCGGGCCTTTTCAAGGCGAGAGTGAATAGGCACTTACAGGGCACATGTGTACCATCCTAGACTGCATCTCACTTAACATCAGATGCGATTGCTGTCAAATACCTGTCTTGTTCTGCATAAAAAAATATTCGTTGACACTTCATATGAGAGTAGGGCAGGGCAGTGATGATGATCATGAAATGTTTTTTGTTAATAGGCAAATAGAATCAATCTTCATGTTTATGAAGCGGACTCGGGGCGGGCTTAGCGACTTCACTAGGCCTCCCGGGGAGTCCCTTAGTAATGTCATGCAGATCCCCGGGCTTATGGGTGCGAGTTTCCATTGTTATCCGGTTTATTTTATGGTTTTCAGACTTTCTTGATTAGTACTACCTAGCCGTGTTTTTTCTTAGCACTAGCCCATTTATTGTCTGTAATCTGTAAGCAGTTGTAGGGGTTATTGGGACGTGTAAAAGTGCTTTTATAATTATTATTTTTTAAATTTTTATAAGGCATAGTTCAGGATATTTATTTTACAGACGATGGCACATCTTCTTAAACAACGTTCAGTTTTAGTTGCCGCTAAAAGTAGCACTGTTATGCTATTGATAAGTCTTTATTATCGTATCAGTAAGCAGTGTTCTAATATTTCAAACATAATAATAGTTATATGAATTATTTCAAACATTAATCCAAATAAAGTAAAGGTTTACAATTTATAATTATTATCACTGAGATACTTAGTTTGATAACATTTTGAAGATTGCACTGTCACCATTTTGATTTCCAATTCAATTTAATGTTCCTGAAGATGAAGATATTTTTAATTGTTTTTTTTTCATAATAAAATAAGTATGGCATTTTTTTCAAAATGTCGTTGTACAATGGAAACAGCCCTTAATGACAGTGCCACAAACCGGCGTTCGTTAAACTATCAATAAAAGGTATTAAATGATTTTTATAGCCGCAATACTTTATGGGCTTACCACTAATGATATTGCCCTTAATGACCCCGATTTTATTGTCCGTTTAGTGGGCCAACAGATTTAGCGTAATTACAGTTAATTTTAATCGTAAAAATAAGAATACTTCCATAAAATACTTTCTCTCAAGGGAGTTGATTTACTTTGACGTAAGTTCCTATGTCCCCTAGATGGGGCAGAGGGCGTCCACAACAGTCCTCCATCGCGTTCGGTCTTGAGCTTCGCGTTTGATCTCGCTCCAGGTCTTGATTTTCTTCGCCTCGTCTGCTGCAGTGTCACGGGTAGTGGTAGGGCTAACTGTTAATTGGGATGCCTAGCGCTCTGAAAATGATAGGGAAAAATCTCCATTTATTTATACATGACACATTTAAGACAATTTTAAATGCATAAATTATAAAAAAATAAATCCAAATCGTACATAAACCATGTATGATTATCGTACTTAAATAATTTAGCACAGATTTAACTGAGTGCTTAAAGATTTTTGACCGCCTCTAGATCTTTCGGTGGAAACCAAACTGGACGTAATTTGCTTCATCCTCTTATTATGAGATGCCTTAACCATTGGAGTAATTGTTATCTGATTGAACAAAGTGAGGTCAAGTTTTATAGCGTACATAATCATCAGGTCATTAAGCATCCCCTGTAGGACGACCCCCTCTAATTTAGGAGTAAATGGAGGATTTCGCCTACGCTCCTTACGCTCGTCAGACGGGATGGGGTGATATTTTCGTTGAGCTGTTTTTTTACACCTATGTGTTCCACTGTTGGACAAAGGTCTTGTAAATCTCTCTAAGGTTGGGTTGCACCATCTTTCTTTAACTTTAGCAAACGTTAAAACTCTTATCAATCTCCTCACGAAAAACACCGGTTATGTTTAAAGTCACGGTTACAGAAAAGTGGTGCCACTCAGCCTGAGTATTTTGGCCTTAAAGCTAGGCCGTTTTCATGAGGTTCCATTGCCATTCTATGGTACCTACTTATGCTCATCATCGTTCAGCCTTGGTGTTCGATTTTTATCACCAGGTAGTTTCACCGTTCACCTTTTTTCTCAGTGACGGAGAAGTACGGTTAGCTTTTTTCAGCTAGAATAATTTCGCGTTAATTTTCCAGCGTTACTTCATTTCCAGGCTCACTTCATCTGGCGCTCCGCGATGAATTCCTTATGACTGCAGCGACCCTCTTGTAAAGTAGTGATGTTCGGTTCTTTGCAGTTTGATATCGATGGAAACTAGTATTGGGATCAAGATAGCATGAATTGAAGAGATAGGATTGACAGTGTCAAAAAGAGAAAGAAAGGTAATTCGATGTCGTTAGAAACGATGATTGATGGAGTGGAGAAAATGTTGCAAGTGCTAAAATAGAGTTTGGGCTTTTGACGCGAATTTTGAATGTAGGATAGTGAAAATGATAATGATGGGACATAGGTTCCTATTTGCATTATTTTCATCCAATCAATCAACTACCGATCGTGTATCGATAGTAAGTATCCTTCGAAGAGCATCACTACCGTAAAGTTAGCAACTTCTTTTTATTAATGAAGTATTTTCGAGGCTAAATTAATTTTGTCCGGCAAAGAGCCGTTAAAAGTTTATGGGCGGCGTTAACTGAGCAGCTGCCGACTGTCCAGTTTCGTTAACGCCTCGGAGTTTCTATCGGGAAAAACTTTAAGGTCGTTTGATGTTCGTTTACGGCCCCGCTGGAGGTCAATAACTGTATAAGGCGGTGTAAATATTGTACTTCATCGACGTGTTGTACAGACAACAACACTCTGTAATTTTGTTGTAGTAGCATACCTATTGCGGCTACAGAAGGTGTATGAGACTACAGAATGTTCAATAGTTATAACTTTTGAATGTTTGGAAAAGTTGAAAGTGGTGACTGCTTAAATTAAAGGAATAATAATCAATTACACAAATCTACTGCCCTCAGTTTTTAAAGCATCTTTATCTCATAAAATTTGGCATTTTAACACCTGTGTTTCTAGAGGCGGCATGTTCCTTTTAACCCCTAAAACTTAACTTAATCTGTAGTTATGAAATCACGATTTCCTATTAGTGTTCTTTCCCACGGAGACATCCCATTTATGCAGGAACTGTTTTTTGCAGGATCCAGTTTAGTAGTATTACCTACGTGTTTTAATATTAACATTCACAAGAACATCCCGTTCAATCCCGTGGAATTCGAATTTCAAATACACACGTGTGTGTGTTCATACAATACGGCCGTCATACGGGATACGTTTTGCGGGATCGCTGCATTACTGGATCCCGCAAAACTGAATTTCCGTAGAAAAAGGCCCTTACATGCGCGCGTTCACCTGTTCCATACTTCCATCCAAACAACGCATCATTCCCAAGTAGGTACCATGGAGCTGTATCGCGTGACGGAGCCAGTACTTCTCGAGTTATGGAGCCATTAGCCGCCCATGATCTGCTTTGATGGTTTCTGAAACTGGTAGGGCCAACGTCATCGTTTGGATACCAGATAACGATAAATTATTCGCAATGTTGGGGTTCACACAACCCATCATAAAAACTCTTTTATAGGGTTACCAATACTTCCATTTTCGTTTAAGTTTGTGTTACAGGTGTATATAAGGCTTTATTCTTACTCTTATCACTGAGTTCTCGATATTCACAACCTTCTGTTTAATGGGAAAATGAGATGGAGGAAAAAATAGAAAAGAGGAGCAATTTTTTCCATTATATTTATTATCGCACTTTCCAGTTTCATTCCGCGTAACGACAAAAATTTAAACTAAAAAAACCGGCCAAGTGCGTGTCGGACTCACGCACAAAGGGTTCCGTACCATTGATTTATGAAATTAAAATTATTATTTTTTAAAAACAATTTTCGTTGGTAGTTTTTATAGTAATGTACATCATATGTTTTTTTTAGATTTTTCATTTTCTTATTTTAGAAGTTAGAGGGGGGGGGACCAACTTTTTTCCACTTTGGAAGCGTCTGTCACGCAAACTATTCGGTTTAGAAAAAAAGTATTTTAGAAACCTCGATATCATTTTTGAAGACCTATCCATAAATACCCCACACGTATGTGTTTGATGAAAAAAAATTTTTTGAGTTTCAGTTCTAAGTATGGGGAGCCCCCAATATTTATTATTATTTTTTTATTTTTGCATCAAAATCTTAATGCGGTTCACAGAATACATCTACTTACCAAGTTTCAACAGTATAGCTTTTATAGTTTCGGAAAAAAATGGCTGTGACATACGGACGGACAGACGGACGGACGGACGGACGGACGGACGGACAGACAGACAGACATGACGAATCTATAAGGGTTCCGTTTTTTGCCATTTGGCTACGGAACCCTAAAAACTGGCTAAAAATGTCAGGTACTAAATTGGTTTGGCAGAAGATCTATTAATATTATTGTTTCTTCTCTTTGCTTGGTTTCTTCTTAAATATTCTTCTAAATACTGCTTTTATAACTAGTAAGGCAACTACTACCAAGGCAATGAGATCGAGGTACATTTTCTGGTACAAGGGTACGCTTAATGCTGGTGAGCGAAGATGGGGGGCGCCGTTAGTCTTGACCACGTGCTCCACCCAATGCACCAGCTCCTTACCAGGAGGCACTGGGCGGTCGTGGTATATCAGTGACAGCTCTTTCACTTTTTTGGAGTACCTGGAACAATTATACATACTTTAAAGCTGGTCGGACTTATCTCTCGAGTCAAGTAGGGATCCGAGAGTAATTGAGATAACTTACTTTGGATCTTGGATAATATCCTTTATAGCTGCTTCGAGCTCGTTTGCCATATCGTAGGACAGGTCAACTCTCTTAGCGAATCCTTTGGCCACAGCTCTGTTCACGTTGACAAATTGATCGCCAAAGACCGGAATGCCAATGATCGGCTTTCCAAAATGGATGGTTTCGGTGGTGGAGAGAAGACCTCCGTGCGTGATGAAGAGGATACAGTTGGGGTGCGCTGGAAGATGTAAATAGAATTAATATGGAACTTAGTGGATTTCAATTAAGATACGTAATGTGAGACTAAAGAAGAACTTAAGTAAGAAAACGTAGCGTCTGTACATGTGGATTAAAAGACCAAATTACCCAAGATACTTGGCTGCGGGGCCCATTGAAGGATGTGCACGTTGCTCGGCAGCCCAGGCAATGCCTCCTCAAATTTCCATATAACGGTGTGTTTTAGTTTTCCAAACATTTTCAGGAGACCCTGTTTTGTCTCGTCAGGAAGATCCTTGCTTTTGATGTTTGATCCCAAGCTGAAGTATATGACGCCGTGCTTGGCGTTGTCCATCAGGGTTTGTAAGTCCTGTATGAAATACAAAAAATATGTAATTCATTGGTATGATGAGAACTAGTTTGTAGGAGCTGATGATCACCATGCACGCGACTGATTGATGTCAATTGGGACAATCAAAGATTCCAAATGAAATGGAGCTTGGAGCAACTAACCTGAGGAAGCGGCGCTGACTTCGTATCAATGTGGTATCCACCAATGGGCTTTAAGCTCTGTGGCAACGTCATAGCCTGGCCTAATGACACGTGAGAATTCCCAAACATGAGGGAAGCGTTGAACACCAGCTCGTTGAACGATGGAGCCTCTCGACCTCTCATTTTGAAGTATGGAGTGAGTGTGGAGTATATGTTTTCCTCGGAACTATCTATTACGCTGAAATTTAAAAAAAATATCTTTTGGATGCGTCAAAATCTAAAACATACGATGCTTCATTGAGCAGCATGTTTAATCGAAAAAACAAGCCAAGTATGCTTAAACTTACAACTTTTTTAAACCCAACGTATAAACTCGACTCCAGAGCTCTTGAATTCGAACTAAAAATGAGAGTGGAGGTATATTAGAGGATAATATATCTGCTGTATAAGCAGGGCTGCTGGCTTCATCAAGAAGGCGCAGCACCAGCCAGTGTGGCTCGACGGTGGACAGCCAGATGTGTGGAACGTTGAAAATTGCTGATATCCTGAAAAAAAAACCTTTTTGCATTTTAGGTTGTTATAAACAATCAGTAAAATAGCAATTTAAGGATAATTAGAACATAGAAGATAGAAGCTCATGATAACAATAGAAATAATGCGACATGAGAAGATGATAATATGATGTAATTCACAGCCACTTGATGTTTTAATGTTAACTGTAAGCACTTTGACGACTAAATCAATGCGTTGACGAACAATGATGCTTTGGAGTAGCTCCTTCGTATTCACATGATGACGGGAATTTGGATTAAGGTTGTGGCGATGATGATGCTAAGCTTGGAGATGATGACAATGACTTACGCAGCGTGTAGCTCGGTGAACATCCACTCTGCGATGACGACGTCGAACTGCTCACTGGTGTCTGACAGCAGACGCTGGACGTTTGGGTTGTGGTACGTCAGGTTGTGGACGTCTAACATCATTTCAATGATGATGCGCATATTGCTCATATCCACTTCCTTTTTCTGCTCCATGTGGCTTTTGATGTTCATTACATCTCCTGTAAAGTTAAAGGATTTGGTATTTTTGCCAATTCACAACTTATGACAACACAAATAATAATTATCGAACTTTGAAGAAATACTTCAAATATTCCACAGTTTACCTGGATTTCTGTAAAATATGAGTAAATATGAAAGCATAATAAGCATAATATTTTTTTATTTTAATTTTAAATAGCTAAGATAAGATTGTGGTTGTAAATTAAGAGTAAGTATTGAATTTAGTAAACAAATCGGGTAGAGGAGAGGGTTTTTCTACGAATACACGCAAGTTACGTGGTGAAGAGAACATACCGTGACTTGTTAGGTATTTGAAATTGGCAGACACATCTATTTGCCTCAAATTTTTCGGTGCAGATTTCATTAGTATTGGAGTAATGTATGTAACCTGAAATAGTAAAATAATTAATGCATCCGAGTTTAAAAATGATACTGAATTATACTGCTGTTAGTGTACTAGTTAGTGTTATCATATTATCTACGGAAAGATTCAAATGGCTCATGGTGATAAGCTTTAGATTTGGAAATTTATAGATCATCATTATGATTAACATTTTTTACGATACTGATTATCATAGTGACAAATAAAATCACATAGTCTGGTTTCGCGTTGATAACAACATGTAAAAAACAAACGTTATCTTAATTTCCTTGTTTTGTATATTATGTTTACTAACAAAGATAAGAAATCAAACTTCGACAAAAGGTTATTTCAAAACCAGTTGCTAACCTTCTTTAGGTTAAATTTGTTAACTCTTTCGGTACGGAAATTTTATTATTGGATTTTTAATATTTCGTTATCATCATTAGGTCATTTGGTCTCCTCCAATGCAAGAGGACCACCCTCTCTAATAGGAGCAAAATGGCGGATTTGGCCCATACTTCACGGGTTATGAAGGCTTATGGCTTTTACGCAGAACGTCTTATTCGCAAAATGTCATTGCGAAAAATATGGCCACATTCTCAAAAATTCCCTTTCGCAAAAAATTACTTTCATGGAATATCATCATTTTGCGTATAATATGACTTTCTGCGTCAAAACCGGCCCGATGTTTGCTTATTTCTCCCTTACCCGCTTCTTTATTTCATGCTTCTTTTTTTTTGGAATTTCAATTGACTAAATATGAAAAATCTTACATCATGTCCAGCACTTGTCAAGTGCCGTACAACTCCTTCCCCCAGGATCGTGTGACTCTTCCCTGGCGTCGGGAACACCACGAGGATCTTGTAGGTATGCCCTGCTTGCAGGAAGGTAGCCACTAGTAGTAGCCAGGCGACTGATAACTTCTAAAAAAACGAATAAAGTAACAAGCCCTTTAATATAATAAGGTACTATACTTTAAATGAAAAATTTGAAAATATTTGAACTAAAATTTGCTTATTTCGAGCAAGGAAAAGCTTCCCTGCATTTGATTTCCTTTTAAGTTTTTGAAACCTAGGCGTTATTAACCTAAAAATGATTTGAAATAGTTTGGTGGATAACTCACCATTTTGTATATTATTTATAGGTCACTTAGTTTTATGTTCTCACAAAGACCACTGTGGATACGTCCGTCTGCGTACACCACACCAACAGTCTAGGACTCTACGTGTATGGGGTTAAATCAGTACTCCTGTTATATTCATATCGTTAATGTAACACTAATAATACATTTATGATAAAACACGATTGAGATAATAAAATATCATAATACATCAGTTGTCATGCAAATGTAGATTATGTCCAAATTATGATGAGGGCCAAAGTAGTGTCTTTTTAGAAAACTATAAAAAAGGGAAGGATTCTCAATCTCATTGTATGTTTTATTATTTGTATCTTTGTTATTTCAGAATACCATTCTTTTTATTTTGTAGCCAGGTTATATCCTAGATCTCCAATTTCGAAATTTCATCAAAATCTGTTCAGTGGTTTAGTTTTTAAATTAAAATAACTGGAAAATCTAAAACGAAATTGCTTGTTTCGGTTTCCTGTGACTTTCAGTGGTGTTCGTTGTGATTAGAAAACCCTAATGAACTAACGACAATCTTCATTGGTAACAACGAGATTCACCTTTAACAAAATTATATAAAGGGGAGACTGAGGAGAGTTGTAACAGAGGTAAGTTGTCAGTTGTCACATAGCTGATTTCTCGACGCCTGTGACATTTAGCAAGCTGAAAATTTCACGCAAACTGTGAAGTTTCGAAAAAGCAACGAATTCGCAAAGTTGCTAGCTCGATAAATAAACAACAACTCTCCTCGGTCACCTCTACTAAAACGCTCTTTCATAGCATGTTGGCGTCGGAAAATGTATAAAACTATAGGTACCACTAAGTATTATAATAAAATGAATTTTGAGTTTCAAAAATTCAAGTGAAAATTATCGGTCTCCATTGTCCCAAACAACTCTCACGTACCTACGATTAGGTATCGTATAATACATAAGGGAGAGTCCGCTAATTTGGACCACTTTTTTTCAATCTCATTTTACACCTAGTTTTCTTTTGTTTTTGCTAATGTCCATGGTATATAATTAAAGATACATTATTCAACTTACTATTTCATAAGTATTAATTAACATGATTGTTGTATATTTAGTACAAATCAACAAAGTACGAGTTCAGAGCTTCGGTCCAATTTAGCCAACCGGTTCGATAATTTGTACCACAGGGTTACTAAATTGGATTTCAATAAATTTCAAGCCTATAAAAAAACTATGGCAAAATATTATACGATACATTCTTAACAAATTAGGAAACGAAAAGGAACAGAGTTAATAACATAGACAATCGATATTGTTTTACACGTTATCACGATTTTGAGTACAAGTTTTGTAATTCCAATTATCGTAACGCACATTTGTACCTAATCTACTTTGCCAGTCTTTTGCTTTCATTTATTGTTTGTCAAACATAACTACGCTATTATAACTTCAAAATATGATTTACTAAAAAAAAGTTCAAAATCCTTTGGTAAAGTTCCATACAACTTGATGTGGTACAATTTAGCCGACTAGGTGATAGTGCTTTTAAAAAATCGGTAAAAAATATGACTTATAAATACCGAAAAATGTTTCAAATAATTGTAATCCACACTAATTTACGCTTCTAAATAATATATTAGAAACACCCTATGATTAAATTTAACAAAATTACAAACTAAACATGTATTGTCAAAAGTTACTTGAAAACAATGAAAAAATACTTTTCAAAATAAAACACACGTGTTTGTTGTCACGGCAAAAACCACATGGCCGATATTAATTGATTTTAGTTGTGTATCGCTGAGTGTTGCAATTACAGACATTCAATAAATACTTTACGAAATATGAGGGTGGTACAATTTACCCGGCGGTACAATATACCGAACTCTCCCCTAATATGTCAAATCATGACGACAAACATTTTTATACGATTAAGGAATTGATTTTCTGACGGTACTAAATCTCGTTATGTTAAATAATAAATTAAATGGGACGAATCCAGAACGAAAAATTTATATTTTTTTGAATTCAGTGTTTCGTCCCAGTGGGACGAACGTGTTGTTTGTGGGACGAATCACTGAACTAGCCGATTAAGGCACATCACCATGACGGGCAGTTTTGGTTACGATTATTCGTTGTCATCGTGACAAGCAATTTTTGTAAGAATATAATTTTATGCATGACAAGTTGTATCTTTATCAACGGCACACTAGTCGAACATTTGGCATCTTAAGTGGTTGTAATAGGTAATATTTCACAACAAATACGAGTATAGCTAGTACCTATTATTATTACTATAGTAAATACTGTGGGACCTTGGGGGAGGCCTTTGTCCAGCAGTGGACGTCATTTGGCTGAAACGAAAATACTGTGGACGGGGTACAGTGATCAAACTTTAAGACCATGATCTATGGACAATTTTATCGATGAAAATATTATGTACTTCAAATCGGAGATCTGGGGGATTCAATTTTTTTGTTGTCGATAGCGCCTGTGTGTATAAAATAGTACAGTAGTATAGTGTAGGAACGGAACGAAGAAGTACAAAATAAAAATGTAGAGTAATATTGTAGCTTAATTTTGTAGAATAGCTCAAATACTAGTAATACAATGCAAACAAAACGTACTTTATGGACCTTGTTTTTATGATACTTTACAGTGTAAATGGATAAAAAGTGTTATTTGTTGACCAGATGACATTGAATTCTGAGTGTATAGGTAAAGAAGGAATCTGAAAAACCTATTATTGGTTTTTTTTTTTTTTTTTTTTTTTTTTTAATGTGATAGGAGGCAAACGAGCAGACGGATCACCTGATGGTAAGTGATTATCGTCGCCCATAGACACCCGCAGACCCAGGGGCGTTAAAGGTGCGTTGCCGGCCTTTAAGGTAAAGATACGCTCTCCTCTTGAAAGCTTGCAGGTCGTATCCGTCCGGAAACACCGCAGACGACAGTCCATTCCACAGTTTGGTTGTACGGGGCAGGAAGTTTCTAGAGAAACGTACTGTTGTGGACTGCCAACCATCTAAGTGATGGGGGTGGAAGTGCTGTCGGGTAGATCGGTGGCGAAAAGTGGCGGCAGGAATAAGTCCGGATAATTCTTCGGAGCACTCCCCGTGATACATGCGATAGAAGATGCACAGTGAGGATACATCTCTACGCAGCGCCAAGGGGTCAAGCCGATCCGAAATGTCCTGGCAGTCAACGATTCGAGCTGCTCTCCGTTCAATGCGGTCCAGAGGGAGAAGCTGGTACTGGGGCGCACCTGCCCAAAGATGAGAACAGTATTCCATATGAGGCCGAACCTGCGCCTTGTAAAGTTGCAGACGATGGGCTGGAGTGAAATACCGTCTCGATCTATTGAGCACACCAAGCTTCTTCGAGGCTAATTTAGCCTTACCCTCTAAATGACCACGGAACTGGACTTCGCTCGATATGTCGACACCAAGGATTCCGATATTGGCTGAGGCAGTTAGGGGAGTGCTCTCGAAACAGCTGGTCTCTATATTTAGATTTAATCGATTACTGGCTTCAATAACCATCCTTGACTGCATCCCACTTAACACTAGGTGCGATTGTGGTCAAATACCTGCTTTGTTATGCTTAAAAGAAAAGCTAGTTATGAGGTTCGTTTTATTCTGAGCAAGGCGGTTACCCGACTGCGCCAGAAGGAGGGTTATTTAATACTAGAAACTGATACGGAGATAGTTTTTTCTTCGAGGAGGAGAGGAGAACATTTTGAGATTTGAATTGTTATATTTTAGAATAATCTAAATAGATACATGACATGAAAATTAAATAATGTTACAAATAACCTAAATGATTATTAAGTTTCGATTTGTACAATCAAACATCTCTACGTGCGATGATTATCATGTATCAAATCATGATTAGTGAGTGACGGGCAGTTTCAGTTACCTCAACGTCATCTTAATTAGCAATTCTGGTATCCTAGATCCTTTTATTTATTTACATAATAATACAGATTCTTTTAGACCTTATAAAATGAACAAAATGGAATGCATTAAAGATATTGACTATTTTTTTATTATTTTTTTAAAATCCCATTTTGATTGGAGACTTCAGCTCGGAAATCCCCTATTGTTTAGAGGCGTCAACTTGGAAATCCCCTATTGTTTAGAAGCTTCAACTTGGAAATCCCCTATTGTTTAGAAGCTTCAGCTTGGAAATCCCTTATTGTTTAGAAGCTTCAGCTTGGAAGTCCCCTATTGTTTAGAAGTTTCAGCTTGGAAATCCCATTTTATTTGCAGACTTCAGCTTGGAAATCCCCTATTGTTTAGAAGCTTCAGCTTGGAAATCCCCTATTGTTTAGAGGCTTCAGCTTGGAAATCCCCTATTGTTTAGAAGCTTCAACTTGGAAATCCCCTATTGTTTAGAAGCTTCAGCTTGGAAATCCCTTATTGTTTAGAGGCGTCAACTTGGAAATCCCCTATTGTTTAGAAGCTTCAACTTGGAAATCCACTTTTCTTTAGAAGCTTCAGCTTGGAAGTCCCATTTTATTTGCAGACTTCAGCTTGGAAATCCCCTATTGTTTAGAGGCGTCAACTTGGAAATCCCCTATTGTTTAGAGGCGTCAACTTGGAAATCCCCTATTGTTTAGAAGCTTCACCTTGGAAATCCCCTATTGTTTAGAAGCTTCAGCTTGGAAATCCACTTTTCTTTAGAAGCTTCAGCTTGGAAGTCCCCTATTGTTTAGAAGCTTCAGCTTGGAAATCCCCTATTGTTTAGAAGCTTCAGCTTGAAAATCCCCTATTGTTTAGAAGCTTCAGCTTGGAAATCCCCTATTGTTTAGAAGCTTCAGCTTGGAAATCCCCTATTGTTTAGTGACTTCAGCTTGGAAATCCCTTATTGTTTAGAAGCTTCAGCTTGGAAATCCTCAGCTTAATCCACAAGTTAAGTAAATAAAACAATGCATTTTTTATCTGACATGTTTATTACTACATTACATTAAATTATTAAATTACAGTTCTATTCCGTTTAATATAAACGTCAAGAACTTTACTTGTTGGTATGATTTAGGAACTAATTTTGAGTATTAAACCGATGTGTCAAGTTCGTTCACTCTTTCTTTACTTTACTTGATTTCTTCTTGAATATTCTTCTAAATATTGCTCTTATTCCTAGTAAGATAACTACTATCAAGGCAAGGAGATCGAGGTACATTTTCTGGTAGAAAGGTACGCTTAATGCTGGCGAGCGAAGATGGGGGGCGCCGTTAGTCTTGACCACGTGCTCCACCCAGTGCACCAGCTCCTTGCCAGGAGGCACTGGGCGGTCGTGGTATATCAGTGATAGTTGTTTCACATTGTTGGAGTATCTGGAAGCATACAAAGTAAATATGAAACCATGAAACAAAAGAATTTGGCAGCTGAAGCATCTGATTGTTAGTTCCGAGAAAGTTAGAATGAAAATTAAATCTAGAGGAATTCATAATACATTCCTTCCTATCTATGGTGTCCTCTGTTTAATCTAACATGAAAATAATTGTTTAGAAATTAGTGAGCATAAAAAGGTTCCAGTTCTATTTCCCACTCATTCATCAAAGTTCTTTTGCTATCTTTTCATGATGTAGAAGGAGATGCAGATAGAAAAAAAAGGATTTTGGATTGGAACTCACTTTGGATCCCCGATAATATCCTTGATGGCTGCTCCAAGCTCGGGGGCCATGCCATAGGACAGGTCGACTCTCTTGGCAAATCCCTTGGCTACGGCCCTGTTCACGTTGACGAACTGATCAGCGAAGACTGGAATTCCAATGATCGGCTTTCCAAAGTGGATGGTCTCGGTGGTGGAGAGAAGACCACCGTGCGTGATGAAGAGGATACAATTGGGATGCGCTGGGAAATAAACAATAATTAGTACTCAGTTTCTGCTAAACTCAATGTGAGCTTAAAGATATTAAGAGAAGAGTTCAGAACGGCGCGGAAAAATTGAGGAATAAGGATTGAAAGTACAAATTACCCAAGATGCTAGGCTGAGGAGCCCACTTAAGGATGTGCACGTTGCTCGGCAGTCCAGGCAACGTCTCTTCGAATTTCCAAATAACTGTGTGCTTTAGTTCTCCGAACATCTTCAGGAGACTCTGCTTCAGTTCGTCCGGCAAGTCCTTACTTTGGATGTTGGACCCCAAGCTGAAGTATATGACGCCGTGCTTGGCGTTGTCCATCAGGGTCTGTAAGTCCTGTTAGTGCAAAAAGTGTTGTAAGTTTTTTGGTATGATAGAATTAGAAATTGTTCGTTGACAATGTTCTTTGATCACTTATTATGATTTAATGAGGACGCATCACAGAAAAAAACAAAGTGAAGTGAGAAATCCCTCGAGAGATGAAAATCAGAAATAGGCTAAACAGTTTAATTACTAGGTCTAACTTTAGGTCTAATTACTTTAATTTAAGGTCAAAGGACTTTAATTTGCGGTGGACATCATTTGAAACAAAAATTTATTCGATTAATTGCATTATAATCCCAGGAATTATGCACAACAAACCTTAGGAAGAGGTGCCAAGTTCGTCTCAATATGGTATCCACCAACGTTTATGTAGCTCTGTGGCAACGACATGGGCTGGCCTAATGACACGTGAGAATTTCCAAGCATGAGGGAAGCGTTGAACGCCAGCTCTTTATATGCTGGAGCCTGTCGACCTCTCATTTTGAAATATGGAGTGAGTTCAGCGTATGCCTTCTCCTCGAAGCCTTCTATAAGACTGAAATATTTACATTTCAATTTATTAGATGTATCAACTTTAAAGTCAAACATAAAAGTAGCTGTTCAGAAGTGTTTATTCTATTATACTTACAATTTCTTTAAACCAAATCCAAATATTTGGCTTCCGAGTTGTTGAAGCCGACCAATGAATGAGAAAGGAGGAATATTGGAGGACAGTGTATCCGAAGTGTAAGCAGGGTTACAGGCTTCGTCGATCAGGCGCAGCACCAGCCAGTGGGGCTCGACGGTGGACACCCAGATGTGTGGAACGTTGAAAATTGCTGAGAACCTGAAACATTGAACATGTCATTCTTCGTTATTTAATTGAGTTTTGTAATTCACAATTTAACTACACCTAAGATGATTACGATCGTACACGTTAATGGGCATCAAGACAGAATATTGCTATTCGTGAAATTCAAACTAGCTATTTTACAGAAATCATTGGTGAATATTTAAACATTGCAATGAGATTGACATGCGATATCGTAAGAGGAGGTATGTTATTGGTGTATAACGTTTGTCATATTTGTCAGTGATCGCTTAGTGTGTTTAATATTTTACCTTGAAGGACGCAGACTTGGATACGGACAGTGCCCTACTGGCTGATTTGGAAATTCGTTGAGGAGGTCTTTGCCCCGCATTGTTGTACTGAACTAACGTTTGTAATATAGGAGTGGACAGTGACTCACCCAGAGTACAGTTCACTGAACATCCACTCAGCGATGACGACGTCGAACTGCTCGCTGGTGTCTGACAGCAGTTTCTGCACGCTCGGGTTGTGGTACGTCATGTTGTGGATTTGCAGCATCATGTTGAAGATCATGGACATATCCATTTCAGCATTATTGTCCATGTGACTCTTGAGGTTCAACATATCTGCTGCTAAGTTAAGGAGAAAAGATAAAATTATTCTAGTGTGATCGATTGGTTGATATCTACGTAGGCACCTGTTTAGTACAGTCGAAAGCTCTTTTTAACCGACTTCAAAAAAGGAGGAGGTTATACAGTTCGACTGTATGTATTTTTTTTCTATGTATGTTCACCGATTACTCCGTCAATTGTGGACCGATTTTCAAAATTCTTTTTTTTTGTTCGATAAGGGTACACTTCTGAGGTGGTCCCATTGTCACCAAGTTAGGATCTGATATTTATAGGCACGTATATCGTTTTTCAAACTTTTTCTTAAGTTATTCAAGTATTTGCTCCTGGAAATCATCATCTCATATTGATGAGCTGATGATAGAAGGTAAAACTCCTTAATGCTTAGGAGTTGGATGATAATTCTTTTAATTTTATAGATAAGTATAGTTTCTAAAGTTATTCAAGTGTTTACATCAGATATTCATCATCTCATCATGATGAACTGGTCATGGTAGGTACAACTCCTTAATGCTTAGGAGTTGGAGGATAATTCTTTAAATATTATAGGTATAAATAGACCAACAGTTGTATTCTTTCATGTTTTTAAGGTGGGCTGACGGTTAAAGGTCTTTTTAGGTTTCCTATATGGTAACCTGTATTTTGTAGGGAATATTATTTTACACTAGACATGAAGAATATGGTCTCAATGTACTGCCTACCTTCAGTGGTAACATCAAGGTAATAATTAGTTAACTAAAAAGCAAGAAATAAGTAAAATTTTATTTAAAAAAAATAAAACCGACTCCAAAAAACCTACTTTTTAGTGTAGGTTTTTTGGAGTCGGTTTTTTTTTATAAAATTTTACTTATTAGGCGCATTTATTCTCATACGGCAACCGACTCGCTAATGGACTACTTCTCATTATGGCTACTTCTCATTTTGGCTACTTCTGATTAGGGCTACTTCTCACTTGGGCTATCAGGTTTGTATTAGATAAGAAGTCAAAAGTATTTTGTTTGAAATTCGAATTACAACGATCTGTTTATTGCGGGACACTGCAAATGGGATGTTCATCTGAACGTTATTATTTAAACATGTACCACATATAATATTAGATAGTACTAAATGGGATCCTGCAAATAACAGTTCCTGTAAAAAACAGGATGTCACCGTGGGAACAAGAACTTACACTAAAGTCACGCGCAGGGTACAGAGTAGGTACTCCTGCGCATATCACTTGGCAATATGAATAATTAACATACCATTGTTTTTCATGAAGTCGAAATTGGAAGTTACGTCTATTTGTCTCACATTTTTCGGCGGAGATTTCAGAAGTATTGGAGTTATGTATGTAACCTGAAAACAAAAACACTAATTAAGATCATGCAGTTAGTACATTACTGCATAAGTGCACATATTATGCAGATGGGATTTAAGTAGAAGTATACCTATGGGACAAAACATTTATACAGAATGATTGTCCCAAAAACAATGCGTAATTATTCTGTGACCTCGATACGCCTATTACAGCTTCCTTATATCAGACTGACCTTGATAAAACATACTAGTTTTGTGACTTTGTTTTTTTCAGTGTTGCCTATTTTAACGTAATAACATGTTTATCTATGCGACGACTGTTTGTAATACCTATACAAAGTACAAACCAAACGTAAATGTAATTAGATGACGTATTGTGAATCGTACAGATAATTATCTTATTAGGTCAAAATATAAAGTCCAAACTTTCCTTATCATACTTATAAAAGTAGAATTTACATATCCGCAAATATTTATAGAAAATAATAAAAATAAAAGAAAAGAAAAGCTGGTACAAATGATTCCGAAGGTGGAAGCGAGCTACCTCCACATTCTGTAATGGAAACAGACTTAGATGATGACAGTTGATAGCCAGACTTAGAAAAAGTCACCAACAGAGAAAAAAACTGTGTCTTTACTGGGAAGTGGGAACCAAACCCGGGGCCTCTTCAAATTCAAACATTTCAATAATTTACACAGTGCTTACTATTCTGCTTACATTTTTAGCATGCAAAATGGTCAGTCTCTGGATCTGATACACTAGTCTTAGATTACAACTAGACCACAAAGGTGTAATAAAGTATAAAATGTCTTACATCATGCTGAGCATTAGCCAAGTGTCGGACGACTCCTTCCCCAAGGATTGTGTGGCTCTTCCCAGGCATCGGGAACACCACGAGGATCTTGTAGGCAAACCCTACGTGGAGGGATGCCAGCAGTAGACATGCGATTGAAAATTTCTGGAAGGAAACGAGTAAAATATTTTTATCACATTTTAAAAATACTCTATCTAATTTTTTTGGACAAATTTTTCAGCTATCAGATATCTTTTAACTGAAGAATAAAATTGGGATTTTGACATGTATCCTGCCGATTTTTGCTGATTTTTTAATCTTTTAAGTAAATAATAAGTTTGGCACATTGGCAGTTTCAGTATGGGAAATAATATGTCAAAATGTAAATTTTATTCTTGTTATAAAATAAATCCGACGATTGAAATACCTATTTCATACTTCAGATAAAAGTTATTCAATGATTGAAAAATCACTCCTTGTCTGAAGACAGCACGTGAATGCTTTGTGCAATGATTGGTTTAGACACAAAAGCATTAATAGGTATTTGGCAATTGGATGACAAATATTTAAATAAACTAGCTTTAAGGATAACTTACCATTTTGCACTTTTCATTAAGATAAATATAGTCACAGAATGTAAAAAAAATAATAACAAAAAACACTTCACACCCGTCCGTTGCGTAACGAAGACGCCAGGTGTGTGACCGGTGTGTGAATCAAATCAGTTTTCCTGTGTTATTTGTAGGCCGCTAATCTTACGATAATGGAGATAATACACGAATACGATAATATTATAACTTAACTGCCGAGATCGGCTACCAAGCAACAATTAATATGATTGTGAACAAAAACGATCTATCATGACAGCGCAATAATTCGTTTGACTAATCGAGTAAAGATAAATTAATTAATACCTAGTCATTATTATGAAGCACTAGTTTGATTTCGAAAATGGATCAGTGAAGTTTAAAAACAATTAAAAGTATCATTTTATTAATTATGCTAACGCGTAGATCTAATATTAATTGATCGGTCTTGTTGACACTTTGTGACAAATGCCCGTATTCATAAACGATGCTTGTCAAATCAAATCAAGTCATTCTTTCTTTCTTTATTTGAGTAGACTAATTAAATTAGTAGGTACTTACAAATCGTCAAATGCTCCTAGGCAGCCTATACATGTTTCATTCTTTTTTTGGCCTACCAGCGCATTGTGCTTGCTTAAATGAAGCAGTAAATCGAACGCACAGCGTTGATTAGAGCTCTGTGATTGGTTCGTGTGTCACCCTGTGATTTGGAACTTCAGTTTTACTATGTTTTGTGTAATGCGAACATACCTTTAGTTTGCAAGAAGACGAAATTGGCGGAGACATTTTTCGGCGGAGTTTTCAGAGGATCGGCGTTATGTATGTGATCTGTAATAGAAAAAAATATTTTAATGAAATTAGGTATAGAATTAAAATCAAATCCTATATTATACTCGTATTGCTGATAGAAAAGCTATAGCTATTGCAAACAATATGAACGAATGCACACTGGCATCTTATTTATAGTCTTAAAAACCTATGTCATCATAATATAAAGCAAAGTAAACACCTATTTCCAATATTCGGGTATTTTGTTCACACCAGCATTTTTATTTCCATACAGATTACGCATCTGTAAAGAAATTGTAATTCGACCAAACCGCAACACGTGTTCGTTTTTACGAGCGCATCTGACTGGTGTCATAAATCCGGCGCGCAATTATTAATACGGGCCGCCATGTGCGCCAGAGACGCTTCATACTCAATTCATTTGTTTGTTTGTGTAGTAAGAACATGGCTCTGGGCAAGGTTTCAGGAATATTGTAGAGAAGATAACATAATATCAAGCCTAACATTGCAAATTGTGACATTCATAAGTGCCAAAATACTGGTCAAAATTGAATGAATATTTTTGATTTGACATCTTATTTTGTAATGGAAGAGATTTTGCAACAAATGTAAATTAGTCTGATATGCTGCGTACGTAGATAGACGGCAATCATAAAAATTCAGTGGCGAGTCTCGGTTTTAGTGCGTTAACAAATGTAGAAATTAGATCGTGGTAAAATTATTCATTGGTTTTAGTTAAAAAGAAACCTAACATCAGACTTTATGAATCACTTTTTATCTCTTTCCTGCTCATTTGCTTAAAATCAGCGTCGTGAGATAGGTACTCTATCAAGAAGACCATTGTCTATTTTTTATTTTTCTTATGTTGTGTGTGTCAAATAAAATATACTTACCTATAATATTTTTTTCTAAGAATCCAATTGATCCGCTTCAAGTTTGCAATATTTCAACCATATACGAGTACGAAAGAAATACAAAGTGAAAAATCACTTGTATTTCAACTGAAAATCGAACCCAAAAATTAGCTATGACTTCCTGAAAGTACGTTTTGTAACAAATATTATATTCTAAAACCTCAATAGCTCAACCATCATCCAGGTAAAATTAGATCGCATTGTAGGGTAGTAGACTCGATTCTAAGTGGAATATTGGACGTGTGCAGCACACAGCCGAAATAGTCCCGGAACGTCCGCGGACACGTCACGGCAAGACACATCGCCCAGCGCCGTTTGTGTGTTTTGTCAAAGATTGTGCAACGCAGAAGTTCCACTGCAATGATGTTTAGGTTATGTCACCTATTCTGTATATCTGTAAGTTTTATCCATTCCATCGTAAGTTATTCAAGCTGAATAACTTACTCATGTGTTAGATGCTACATTGTTTAGCTTGGTGTGCCATCGTCTGTATTTATTTCAGGCATACGTTATGATTGAACGCCCGCAATCGAGTGCTGTAGCCCATTTTATAACCTATGTTAGAAGTACTAACTTAGGCGGTTTAAATTAATTCGTACGTTTTATTTGTATGCACCACCCCAATCTGTACTATAAATATGAAAATATTAATTCTGGTAAAAGACTAACGAAAACAAAAAGTACGAAGCTTGCACAACATAAAAATATTATCAAGAGGATAGTTAAAAAGTAGTTGCAAGTTTGCCTGTTAAGTCTCTTCAAATTGGTCCCCGAAGAAAAATTACAGAAAAACTAAGACGATAACATTTTTATTGCGAAGTGTTTTTTGCAACTTACTTCAATGAATTGTCCAACTAAAGACGAAGTTGTGAATCTGTGCTAAAGCTCAATAAAATCGATTGTTTTTAGCAAAATAAGTATTTGTTCAGTTGTTTCGAAATGCAAACGTTAAAATTGAACGAGTCAATATTGTTTAAAAGTATTGTTCCGTTCTGGCAGTTCCTCTGTGGTTGAGGATTCCGGGTGAAGCTCGCTTCCAGTTCCACCTTCGGCCTGATCATCACTTACCATCAGGTGAGATACAAGCCAAGAGCTTCCGCGTTGTGGATAAAAAAAAAGTACTAGTTGTTGATATGTGTCTTCTTAGATAGCCCTGTTCAACACTAATTAGATAGTTACATATTTGTAACTAGTATTGTAACATGTTGTAACATGTTGTAACACTTAATAGCATGTGTTTCATAACCTGACTAGCTTTTGCCCGCGACATCGCTCGCGTTGATATCGGTCTGTCAAAGACAAACTTTATCCCCTTTTCAAAAACATACCTACTTAACAAATTTTATCTAATTTGGTTTAAGCGTGAAAAGGTTACAGAGAATTACTAAGGCTTATGTATTAGTAAGGCTTTAAATTATAATTTTCGCGTCTGTATTCTCTACTCTATGGCCACAGATCAGTTACACATACGTCAAACTGTAGATACAGCCTAAAGGGTTGTCTGCGCGCACTGAACTGAACAGCGGGCGGGCCTTCATCGCCTCACACTGACGACTGTATTGAGGTGGCATGCTATTTGCTTATGGCATTTACCTACCATAATAGATGCGTACCTCTATAGGTCCCATTTTACCGGAAAAACAATAATATACGTCATCACACTGAAGTAGTTTTTCGCACTAAATTAATCTTTCGCACTTTTATGTCTCTTACCTTTTGATTCAAAGTATTCACAGAGATAATGTGGTACAATAAATGTAGTCTTAAGTTAAGAAGAGGTGCTGCTTATTTCACCAGCGCAGCTGGCATGTGAATTTGTGCATTTTATAGCCTATACTAATTTTATTTTGGCCAAAAAATTACTGGATGAGAATGCCATAATTATTGCATTAAGCGATTGTGCCTTATTTTTTAAGGCTTGAATAAATAAATATTTGTTATCAAGTAACATATTTACATTCGTAACGCAGAGACAGTAAGAGTAAGAAAAAACGTAGGAATCCCAGCAATCCATGAAAGCTAGAGCTTGCTAATGCTGGGAGTCAATCATAGCTAGTCGTAGCATTGCCAGCAGTAGGCCACAAGCACATAATAATAATAATATATAAATAATTCTTTATTCAAGTAACCAGGACTCAGTTTGTTAGTAACAATTGCACTTAAAAACTATGTTAGTTGAAGCACAAAAGACCACATTCATAAAGAGAAGAAAAGGAGTCCACCTTACATAACACCTATCCGGCTTCCAGCAGAATCTGTTTAATTTTGAATTCGTTAAATTTTGAATGCGACCGCGTTTTATACCGCAACTTCGACAATTAAACAAACTTTGACAAAGGCGCGGAAGAAAAAGAAAAATAATTACTTTCTTTAATGACTGCGGGGGAAGGGAGCCGGTACAAAGTAAAACACATTAAAGGTACACACAGTAACTCTACTTATAATTTATTGGAACATAACGAATATACTACATCACTGGAATAAAGTCTAGAAATATCGCACCGACGATCGCCAAACGGCTAGAGTACCTTCTGTACCCGCCACAGCTGGAAAAGCTGGTTAAGCTGGAAAAGCGCTTCAAGCTACCCTTCAATAAAAAAATATCTACTTATATACAGGGTGTTAGGTAAATGGGTATATGAGCCGACACTAGCCCATGTTAACATGGTCATATAAATGGTATAGTGAAGTCAGAAATTTGATATCATCATTTTAATTTTTTTAATTTTCATACAAAATAAATTTTATAAAATCCGAATTGTATGAAAATTAAAATAATTAAAATGAAGATATCAATTTTCTGACTTCACCATACCATTTATATGACCATGTTAACATGGGCTAGTGTCGGCTCATATACCCATTTACCTAACACCCTGTATAACTGAGTTATGTCGGTCGGAGATTCATAAAGTCTGAAATCAGGGTTGTTAATAGGTAACATCATCCATTTTGGTCCAAAATCAAAAGTGCCGGCCAAAAAATAAAAGTGCTGTATTCTGATAGAATACGTCCGCCTTAGCATTTATTACTATGGCACCAAAGCTGTAGCACCACTGTGCATCGTAGTATTTGAGCTCTAAAAATATATGAAACGACTGACTTTGATCTCAAATACTACGATGCACAGTGGTGCTACAGCTTTGGTGTCATAGTAACAAATACTAAGGCGGACGTATTCTGTCAGAATACAGCACTTTTTGTTTTATTGGCCGACATTTTTGATTTTGAACAAAAAATGTATGAATCGTCGATGAATTTTAGATCTCAAATACTCGACGCACAGTGGTGCTACAGCTTTGGTGCCATAGTAACAAATGCTAAGGCGGACGTATTCTGTCAGAAGACAGCACTTTTTGTTATTGGCCGACACTTTTGATTTTGAACAAAAAATGTATGAATCGTCGATGAATTTTAGATCTCAAATACTCGACGCATAGTGGTGCTACAGCTTTGGTGCCATAGTAACAAATGCTAAGGCGGACGTATTCTGTCAGAACACAGCACTTTTTTTTTTATTGGCCGACACTTTTGATTTTGAACAAAAAATGTATGAATAATCGATGACTTTTAGATCTCAAATACTCGACGCACAGTGGAGCTACGGCTTTGGTGCCATAGTAACAAATGCCAAGGCAGACGTATTCTGTCAGAATACAGCACTTTTTTTTGTTGGCCGGCACTTTTGATTTTGGACCAAAAATATATGAAACGTGGATGATGTCCTTTAATGATAATAAATAATATCTTTGGACATTTTACACTGCGCCTCTAGTCCCAAACTAAGAAAAGCTTGTACTATGTATACTAAACAACAGAGGTAATCTTTTATTGATTGAAATCTTTTAAAGAAAATAAAACACAGTACCTACATAGGCGAACTTAATGCCATTTGGCATTCTTCTCCAGTTATCCTTAGGGCCTATTTGAAAATGGAGGAGACACAGTACATAATTATTGCCCGTGCTTTTGCCCATGGCTTCGCCCGTGTAGTGTTATTGTACAAAGTACAGTTTATTGCAAGCAAGCATAAAACCAAATGTTATTTACGCTTTGCTAGTTGACATTATTTATTTTGTTAAATCTACGATTAGTTCACTGCTGCCTTTATTAGTGTGCACACACATTACATCATTGTATCAAGTCGAAACAGTAAATCAAGTATTTCAAGTCTTCGAGTGTTGTTATTATCAAGATCACCCAAGATACATCAGTTTAATGTATGGACCAGTCAAGGGCTCATACATTAATGGTCCTTCGAGTCGGAAAATATCAAGAGACGGATCGAAAAATTAGATTACAACTGGAACGAGTATCAGGAAAATCATAGAAAACTATGTCAAGTGCTACAAGACGATCACGAATATTTCACTGAAGACGACTACAGTATCATACAAAAATGTTATCAAGATACAAGACACTATTTACTAACTATAATAAAATCATCATCATCATCATCATCACTGCCAGAACCGCAAGATAAAGACAAGGAAGACACGATGGAAGCTGGAAAACCTACTTTCTCGTGGGCCTCGGAAGTAAACGAAGAACAAGCAAAATCTACTTCGAGAGGAAATTATAGCCAATTAGACGACTTAATGAAAAAACAAACTACCAACTTCAAGGCATTTTCAAGAACGATATCTCAAATTAACATTGAGACAATCCAAGATAAGTGGGAATTTGAAGATACGTTGCGATCTCTACACTCCCGATGGCAAGCGATAGACACCCTCCACTGGGAAATTGACAGTATCTTAAATGGGTCAGACATGGGATACGAGATGGAATTTACCCAACATGAGCAGAAATACAACAATATCAAGCGAGCGATTAATAACAAGTTGTGGTCAGTTTCACACCGAGAGAAGTCGACCCCCCAGCTGGACATTCCAGTCTTCACCGGGAACTACCAACAATGGGCGTCGTTCAAGGATCTGTTTTGCGAAACAATACATAATAATCCTGCCCTATCAAACGCTCAAAAGATGCAACATCTCAAAAGCAAGTTAAGAGGTGAAGCTGAACGTTTGATCCAACACCTACCAATTGGGTCAGAAAACTACCTCGCAAGTTGGGACATCCTGAATCATCGCTACAACAACAAAAAACTAATATTCACTTCCCATATGAATATTTTGATGAGTATACCAGCGATACAGCAAGTGACCTCAAATCAAGTAAAACGTATCCATGACGTCACAACAGAATGTATAAACGCCATCAAGAACTTAGGTGTTGACATCGACAGCTGGGACCCGATCCTCATACACATGTGCGCGCGTATGCGCGGGGTGAGTGTAATTAATGAGAGACGACACAATACTTGTGGTTTGAACGATGTTTATTGCTCCGATCAATCGTATTACACTGACTCATTTTACATGACAACTTATTTAAATAGAAGTTAATACATAGAAAACTTATGTGTGTATACGGCACATTACTTCCCCCTTTGAAAAGGAAATAAAATTAATAAGTATAAAGTAAGTTAAAAAAAACTATGTTAAAAAATTTGCTAAAAATTAGTAACGTTCTATCCACATTTTTAATTATTATGTTTATACATTTGATATTGATTTTATTTCGTATACATTGATATAATTTTATTAATTAATAAGTGACGGATTACACATTTATTAAAATTTCAAATGTTATACAATTCATGTCTCAAAAAATATATTATGCAAACGGATTTATTAATTTTTATGCCATAAATTACAGGATTTGCAATGTTTTATAATATTGATACAATTTCCGTGAATTTAATTTAAAAATAAGAAACTAAGTAATGACACATTACTTTGAAAGAAAGTATGTAAAAAAAATATAAGTCACATTATGTAAAGAACGTAATAAATATTACAATTATTTTCGAAAGTTTTAACCAATGACATTAGTGTAGATAATAAAATATTATGCGTATACGTACCATTTAAAATACATTAGTACACAGTAAATACACATTTTGTTAAAATAAAATAGAATTTGCTATTTAAAAAAAAATATCTAATAGAGATACGCGATTACACTTGTTATACACTGAATTATTAATATTACACTTAGATTCACTGATAAATTGACTTTTGCACTGCACGACACAATTTCACTTTTATCCGATGACTTGCGAAGGTGCGTAGCCTTGGCGGCTGCGCCTGCCTTCAGCTCTGATCGTGGGCTCGACGATGCAGGTAGGAAGCTCTTGGAGCTCCCGCCGCATGTATCTACCATAATTGTTTTTGCAGCGTCTCCATAAGAAATATCCAACGATGACGAATAGTATGACGACAGTTATTGTCGAATACATTTCCATGCTTTGGAGCATCTGGCGATGGTGATTGGCTTCAGCAGCAGATGCAGAATTTCCAGCACCATTTTGTGCGATGATTATTTCTTCTTTTTCGATTTTGCTCGACCCTTTTCCCATGTTTAGATGAAATAAAGTTGACTGATTATTGACGAGTAGAACGTGACGTGACGTACGTAATGCTCAGGAACGAATAATTATAACGCAAAGCGTACGACAGGTTTGCTGATGCGTCCAAATCTTGTAACTATCGGATTGTTTACAGAATGCCTTTCCTTATTTGGTGAGAGCTCTTCAGACTCAATTGTAAATGCTGGCTTCAAGCGATCTATACTAACAACTTTTTCTGTATCTGCTTGCAATACTTTATAATATTTGTCCGATCTCTCTATGACTTTGAATGGGCCAAGATAAGGTGGCGTTAATGGTTTTCTTACTTTGTCGTCACGTACAAATACGTGTGTGCAGTCTTTTAAACCAGAATGTACGAATATTTTGCCTTGTCTGATTTCTCTTCTAGGGACAGCGCATAAGTGTGAAATTTTCTGTCGAAGGTTTTGTAAGAAAGTTTCGTTTTCAGAGATATCTTGCGTTGACGGCTGAAAGAAATCTCCAGGTAACCTCAGTACTTCGCCATAAACTAATTCGGCGGCGCTTATTTGCGTATCGTCGCGTAAACTTGCTCTTAAGCCCAAAAGTACGGCAGGTAATTCTGTAACCCAATTATCTGTGTTTCCTCGGCAAATTAAAGCTGTTTTGAGCATACGATGCCATCTTTCTACGAGTCCATTCGACTGAGGGTGGTAAGCAGTGGTCCTAATTTTTGAAATGCCCATTTTCTTCGCAAGGTGGCTAAATAAACACGACTCAAATTGCCTACCTTGATCTGTGGTTAGACGTAAAGGACATCCGAATCTCGAAATCCAGCCTGAGAATATGATGTTGGCTACAGTCTCGGCTGTGATATCTTTTACTGGATAGGCCTCTGGCCAGCCTGTACCTCGATCCACCATGGTTACTATATAGCGATAGCCATCACAGTAACTTAAGGGTCCCACTATATCCATATGAAGATGTTCGAATCTGTTGCTATGCACGAAGTTGCCAAACGGTGATGTTGTATGACGTTGGACTTTGGACTTTTGACAGTTTAGGCAAGATCTTGTCCACTTGGTAACGTCCTTATTCATCGACTTCCAAAAGAATCGATCGCGAATCATGTTTCTAGTGGCGCGAATACTTGGATGACTGATTTCGTGAATCGCTTTGTAGGCAGATATCCGAAACTGTGGTGGCAAATATGGTCGCGCTGTGTCTTTCGATACTTCGCAATATATGGGTATGTCACAATTAGGTAGAAATAATTGTTTCAATTTAATTGTGTTCGATTGCATCATTTCTTTCAGTTGTTCATCATTTACTTGAGCTTTGGCAATTTCCTTGTAATCTATTGGAGATGGCGTTTCTAATGTTTCTATAGATGAAATTCGTGACAAAGTATCTGCGACAACGTTATCTGTTCCAGTTATATGATGAATCGATGAGCAAAATTGCATGATGAAATCTAGATGCCTTATACGGCGAGGTGTGTCATTTTTGCCAACTGAATTGTTCATTAACGCGTAAACCAACGGTTTATGGTCGGTGTACACAATTAAGTTTCTGCCTTCGATGAGATATCTAAAATGTTTGATAGCCATATATATTGCTAACAACTCACGGTCAAATGTACTGTATTTTTGTTGTGCGTCACTGAGTTTTTTGGAGAAAAATCCTAATGGTTTCCATTTGTTTCCTTCTTTCTGCTGTAAAACTGCTCCAGCGCACGTATTAGAACAGTCGGTCATTAAGGCAATCGGTGCGTCAGCTGATGGAAAGGACAAAGTTACCGCTTTTTTCAAGCTGAGTTTACTTTGTTCGAACGCTTGGATACTGTTATCGCTCCAAGGGATCTGTCGCTTATCATTCTTTTTAGAATTGACCAAAAATGAGTTCAAAGTTGCGTGAAGATCTGCTGCTCGTGGAAGGTGTTTTCGATAGAAATTTAGCATTCCCAAGTATCGCCTAAGTTCTTGAACAGTCTGTGGTCTTGGGAATTCTGTGATAACTTTTACTTGCTCTTCTAATGGTCGCAATCCTTGTTTTGATATATGAAATCCGAGAAAGTTTAATTCTGATTTTCCGAATTCGCATTTTGCCAAATTAATAGACATTCCGAAGTTATTTAGACGTTCAAATACTTTTTTTAACTGCTGTTTGTGGGTTTCTTCCGAGTTTGTAGCTACGATGACGTCATCAATATATATAAATATATTGTCTATATCGCGTAGTACGACGTCATGCATGAATCTCTGGAATGTTTGTCCAGCATTCTTTAATCCGAACATCATTTTGGGAAATTCGTAAAGACCGAATGGGGTTGTTATGGCGGTCTTCTTTATGTCTTCGTCAGCAATATTCACGTTATGATATGCTCGCTGTATGTCTATACGTGAAAATATTGTTTTTCCGGCTAGTAGGTACGTACAGTCTTGTACGCGAGGTATTGGATACCTATCGGGTACAGTTATGGCGTTAAGTTTCCTATAGTCGCCACATGGTCTTATGTCTCCGTTTTTCTTGCTAACGACGTGCAAGGGACTTGCCCAGCAGCTGTTAGATGGTCGACAAATGCCCATTGCCTGCATTTTTTGAAATTCGGCTTTTACACGTTGGTATTTATCGGGAGGCAATGGCCTCGGTTTCGCAAAAATGGGTGCGCCTGTGGTCTCGATGTGGTGCACTACGGAATGGCGAGGAGTATCTTTAAAACACATCGGTTTAGTTATGTCCGGATATTCACACAAAAGATCACTGTATTCGCTACGTAAATCTATGGTGAAAATAGAGGTTTGTTGCGATGACGTCACTGTTCCCTCTGAGCGTAAATTAGTCACTGAGTCTATAAGTTTTCGTTTATACACGTCCACCAATAGTTTATAATGTTTTAAAAAATCGGCACCTAAAATAGGGCGTTTAACGTCTGCAATCACGAAAGTCCAGCGAAAGGATCGACGTAATTTAAAGTCTAATTCTAATGTTTTGACACCGTAAGTCTTTATTTCACTGCCATTTGCAGCATAAAGTTTATAGTCACTGCACTGATTTTGATAAAATGGTTTTCTAGGCACTGGTAATACAGAAATGTTCGCACCTGTATCCACCAAAAAATTCAAACCACTACGGCTGTCGGTCACACTAAGGCGGTTCACAGGTGATATGGTGCATATCTCCGCCTGCGATTGCACCTGATCTAGTTTTCCTGACGATGATCATCCTTTTTCCAGGAGCACGGGTCTACGCATTTTTTAGCTCTACCACGGAATTTATGATGATAGAAGCAAAGCCAATTAGGACTGTCGGGCGTGCGTCGGCTCTGGTTACGACCTCGTGACGTGGATCGCGATCGCCAACGATTTCTATTGTTGTTGAAATTCCTTGATTGGTTTCTGTTTCTCTCCATGTCGTTAATTTTCATGGTTAGTTTAGCTATTTCAGCTAAAATAAAGGCATGGTCACCGTTTGAACTGGTTGAAGGTGACGCCTGAACTTCGGATATTTGTATGGGTCTGGAGGTCTCCATGACCTTGTCAGCAATGGCGGCTAATTTATCCAAAACCTGGACATCGCTGACGGCAAGCACGGCTCGAACTGAAGACGGAAGGTGGCCCTGCCACATGATTTTTAGAGTCTCGTCGGGTATTTTGTCGCGAGCTAGGTCTCTCATGCGACGGAGGAGCTGGGAGGGCTTCTGGTCGCCAAGTTCCATCTCACTTAAGAGTTTTTGGAACTGTCGCATCTCCGATTCCTCGTAGACAGTCATTAGGCGAGTTTTCAAGGCTTCGAATTTTCCAGACTCGGGAGGTTTCAGTAGTATGTCGCTAACTTGTTCGACGACCTCCTTTCCCAATTTTGTGACCACCAAGTTGTATCTCGCTTCGTCGCTTAATTTTTGCGGTCCCAGTATCGCCTCGCATTGCACGAACCAAAGTCGGGGTTGGTCACGCCAAAAATCAGGGATCCTTGAAGACACTGTCACTGCTGATAGTTCCATTTTGTCTTCTGGTGTTGCTTGCGTGGACTGCATGTCGCGGGTCACCAATGTGCGCGCGTATGCGCGGGGTGAGTGTAATTAATGAGAGACGACACAATACTTGTGGTTTGAACGATGTTTATTGCTCCGATCAATCGTATTACACTGACTCATTTTACATGACAACTTATTTAAATAGAAGTTAATACATAGAAAACTTATGTGTGTATACGGCACACACATCATATCCCAAAAATTAGATGCAGAAACGCATAGTGAATACATGAACTCTCTTAAAGACCCAAGAGAGTTACCTAAGATGATCGATTTTATGGCATTTCTGGAGAACAAATTTACAACTATGGAGTCATCACGTCGCAAGCAAGAAGCGAATCTAAGACCCAACTTCCAAGCAACACCTTCAAAAAAGCAAGAATACAATCATCAAACAAGAAAATATCTTCAAAATACAAGCAACAAAGTTACATTTCATCAAGTACAATCAAATCGCTACAAACTATGTTGCGCAATTTGCAACAGCAATGAACACGGAATTTATTTCTGTAAACAATTTTTAGAGATGACCCCAATGCAAAAACGACAAGCGATTACGAAACTGAATTACTGCGCAAATTGCCTATGCAGTCACTATGGAAAAAACTGCACTTCAAGCTCACGTTGTCGTGAATGTGACGGAAATCACAACACACTTTTACACGAAGCATTTCGCAAGTTCAATAACCCGATAACCAGGACCGGGATTCAAGGATCAAGCTCACAACCGACAAACACTTACACCGCTCAACAAGGAGAATCATCTGAAGTACTATTAGCAACCGCCATAATACAAGTAGCAGGAGTAGATGGTGTATCCCGGAAAATGAGAGCCCTCATCGATCCAGGATCACAGATATCCATCATCACAGAGAATGCTGCACAACAACTAAGATTGCCGCGACAAAAATGTTCAGGAGTAATAACTGGAGTTGGTACCAAGGACACAAACTGCAAAGGGAAAATCACGATCCATTGCTCGTCCTTGATTGAAAACTTCGCATTCACCACGGAAGCACTCATCATGAACAAGTTAACTAATAATTTGCCAAACTACACATTCAAGAAACCAGACTGGAAATACCTAAACAAGTTATCACTCGCCGATCCCGAGTTTTTCATCAGTCGTCCTATTGACATACTACTAGGCGCTGATATTTACGCAAGCATCCTGATGGAAGAGATAAGAAAACCTAATAACACACAACCCGTAGCACAAAGAACCCAACTTGGTTGGATTTTATACGGAAAAACAACGACAACACTGCAGTGCAACGTTGTCCTTAACAATATAGAGGACATTCAACGATTTTGGGAGATTGAAGAAATATCAAATGAACCCTCTCAATCAAATGATGATCAAGAATGTATAGATTTTTATAAAACAACCACAACAAGAAGGAATGATGGAAAGTATCAAGTGCGACTCCCGCTCAAGAAGGACATCCATGAATTAGGTCAATCAAGAAACAAAGCAATCGCACAGTTCCTCCAATTAGAAAGGAAATTCAAGGCGAATCCAAAAGTAGAAACCGAGTACAAGATGTTTATGCATGAATACCAAGATTTAGGTCACATGCAAAAGGCCAACTGTAAGACGACACCTGAATATTTTTTACCACATCATTGTGTGCTTCGAGAATCGACCACGACGTCACTACGTGTGGTATTCAACGCCTCCCAAAATACCAGTAATGGGAAGAGCCTTAACGACTACATGCATAAAGGACCAAACCTACAACAGGACCTTTTTGCATTGATTTTGAAATGGCGCCAATATTACATCGCTTTCACGGCAGACATAGAAAAAATGTTTCGCCAAATCTGGATACACCCCGACGATCTAAAATTC
Source organism: Ostrinia nubilalis (assembly GCF_963855985.1). Taxonomy (NCBI): domain Eukaryota; kingdom Metazoa; phylum Arthropoda; class Insecta; order Lepidoptera; family Crambidae; genus Ostrinia; species Ostrinia nubilalis. The sequence goes on along the minus strand of NC_087104.1, from coordinate 14,565,578 downwards.
CAGAAAATAATATGGCGCGACTTCCCTAATCAAGCCATAGAGGAATACGAGTTGACGTCAGTCACATATGGAACCAAGGCCGCTCCATTCCTCGCCATGATGACTCTGAGACAATTAGCAGAAGACGAAAGACAAAATTATCCTGAAGCGGCAGAAATTGTAAAAACAAGTTTTTATATGGATGATTTACTTCAAGGATCTCATTCACTGGAAAACGCCATAAAAATAAAACAAGAATTGATCGAATTATTGAAAAAAGGAGGCTTCAATCTGCGAAAATGGACCTCAAACCATCAAGATTTACTGCAAGACAAGCAAAATGATACCAAACAAGATGAATACGATTTCAAGCATTTGACTTCAACGAAAACACTCGGACTCCGTTGGGATCCAGAACAAGACATGTTTATATTTCAATCAATGATAGACAACCCTACAGATAACATCAACAATACCAAGAGAAAACTGTTATCTGATTTATCTAAACTTTTCGACCCTCTCGGATGGCTTACACCCATCTCTACAAAATTGAAACTGCTATTTCAACAAGTATGGGAACAAGATATCCCCTGGGACGCCAAGATACCAGACAACATTAACATAGAATGGATAAAATTAAAACAAGACCTAATAAACATCAATAAAATACAAATACCAAGATGGTTAGGTACAAAGCCTGACACAGATATTGAATTGCACGGATTTTGCGACGCATCGCAAAATGCCTACGCTTGCGTCATTTATTGCAAGTTATCAAGTGACACAGAAACAAAAATCATTCTAGTTGTCGCGAAATCAAAAATAGTACCACGAAACAAAGACATCTCACTGCCCAGGAAAGAACTAATTGGGGCACATCTGCTATCCCAATTAATGCAGAAAGTTGAACAATGCTTAACCAACTATAAAGTCAGTCTATACGCATGGACTGACTCTACAGCAGTGCTCGGATGGATACAAGGAAATCCAGACCGCTGGAAGACGTTCGTTTCCAACAGAGTAAGGAAAATCACAACGGTCTTACCAGCCGAGCATTGGCGGTATGTAAAGTCAGCCGACAACCCCGCTGACTGCGCCAGCCGAGGCATAACACCATCGCAACTACTACAACATAGCCTATGGTGGCAAGGACCGGCTTGGCTATCGTCATTCAAGGACGAAAAGACTGAACAAGAAACCTATTTTACAAACGAAGAATCAAGAAACAACACACAAGTCAACTTAACTACTCAAAGCACAGAACAAGAAAGCATTGTAAAAGACTTATTACAAAAGTACAGCTCACTATCAAGAGTGATACGAATTTTGGGCTGGGTACGTCGTTTTATATCAGGAGGAAAAAGGAAGAGAGAGTCGTACCTGACGTTGGAAGAATTAAAAAATGCAAAAATTGCCATCATCAAGCAAACACAAGCTGAGACATATCAAGATGAAATCTCTGACTTACAAAACAACAAACAGATTTCACCTAAGAGCAAGATTCTTCCTCTGAATCCCTATTTGGATCAAGATGGATTGTTGAGAGTTGGAGGAAGATTACAAAATGCTCACATAAGTCAAGAAATGATGCATCCAATAATCTTGCCCTACAACAGTCGACTGACTGACCTTGTTATCGATGACGCACACAAGGCAACCTACCACGGCGGAGCTCGTGTTACTTTGGCTTTTATTAGACAAAAATATTGGTTGATATGCGGAAATAGAGCAACAAAAAAGCACATAAGAAAGTGTGTGACCTGCAAGAAGCAAAAACCTATAAAACAAGAACAACTGATGGGACAGCTACCAGGTGCTAGAGTCAATCAATCCCGTCCGTTCCTTCATACTGGAGTTGATTTCACGGGGCACGTGTTTGTGAAAGCCAACAAGGGTCGCGGAATAAAGACACTTAAAGCCTACATCGCAGTATTCGTGTGCATGGTAACCAAGGCTGTGCATCTCGAATTAGTGTCTGACCTGACAACATCATCTTTCATAGCTGCGCTGCGAAGAATGGCAGCACGAAGGGGAAAACCTAGTCACATGTACAGTGACAATGGCCGGAACTTCGTGGGTGCGAGCAAAGTATTACAACAAGAATATCAAGATATACAGCAAGTTTTCACAGACGAGTTTATGAAAGAAATAACAGACCTAGAGATCACGTGGCACTTCAACGCTCCAGCGTGGCCATCAGCTGGTGGGATTTTTGAAGCTGCAGTTAAGAGTTTCAAGTTTCACCTTAAAAGAGTGATTGGACAACAAGCGCTTACATTTGAAGAATTCTCAACTCTATTAGCACAAATAGAGGGGTGTCTTAACTCAAGGCCTCTGTGCGCCCTATCAGAAGATCCTGAGGACCTAGATTTTCTAACTCCGTCTCATTTTCTCACTGGTGGTCCATTACTGACCATAGTGGAGACTGAAAGAGACACAAGAACACGTTGGCAAATGACCCAAAAGATTCTTCAAGATGTATGGTCCCGCTGGAGGGCAGAGTATCTGACACAATTAACAACAAGAACCAAATGGAGAAAACTTCAACAGAATATCAGCATCAACGACGTTGTAATAGTCAACGACGAAAATCTTCCCCCAGGCAAGTGGATAATGGGAAGAGTGGTAGATACCCACCCTGGTCAAGACGGCCACGTGAGAGTTGTAACATTGAAAACAAAAAGCGGCTACATCAAACGCCCTATCACTAAATTATCAATATTAACCGAACATCAAGAAATCAACAAGAGTGACGTAATCAATCAAGCTACAAGTCAATCAAACAATACTGACATCAACAACGCAAGTACAAGACGACAGAGAAGCAAGAAATTCTCGTTTACCACCATACTTACCACATTTTTGATGTTCATGACCTTCATATCAAGTTCACATGGCTTGGTGAACATAACCAAGTTCAAGGATACTCAAGGACTATACTTCGACAAGTTATCCAACATGCAGTTGATTAAAGACGAATGGAAACTCGTGACATACTTTGATATGGAACCATATTGGCAAGGAACACAAGCCTTAGAAAAGTACTTACAAACATTAGAAAAATCATGCGGAGTGATAACAAGGGAACAAGTTCAATGTAGTGCAATAACCCTACAACTGCGTCATCAGTTTACGGAACTCGAGTACTATAATCACCTGTTAGTAAATCAGCAAATTCGAGCTCGTGCTAAGCACGCGAGGCGCACGCGACGCGGCTTTATCAACGCAATTGGAAACCTAGCCGGCGACCTGTTTGGCGTATTAGATGACCGCTTCGCAAACCAATATGAACAAGATATCAAGTTACTGCGTGAGAACCAGAAACATTTATTGAATTTATGGAAAAATCAGACTTCCATAGTAGAAGCCGAAAACAATCTTTTAAAGAGGACTGAAGATTTGATGAATCAGCAACACAAGACTGCAAATCAACATATTATAACATTAGAAAAAGCCATGGATGATCTGAAAAATGCCGCGGAAGTAAATCTGAACCTTAACGACTTTGCATTAGAGTCCATAATAGCGAGCAACATGCTAAGCAATTTGAGAGTCCTACAAGACACGCTCTTGCAAACTGTCACTGAAATTCATCAAGGATACTTCAACATTCACATACTTACACCTGATCAACTTAGAAAAGAACTAAGCACTGTATCAAGCCAAGCACCACAAGACGTATCGCTACCTGTGAACAATCTTCAGTCAGACCTCGCCAAGATGTATGAATTCATGAGTGTACGAACAAGAGTCCTCGATGAATACTTTATCTTCGAAATAAGGATACCACTCATAAGCAGAGACACCTTCGAGATCCTACGCATCATTCCGTTGCCAAAATATCAAGATGAGAAGATGATCAGCCTAGTTCCAGTGGCAGATTATGTAGCAGTTAACATCAAGAAAGATTTATTAATAACTATATCTGACAGCGACTTATCAAAATGTTTTCATCAAGATGATGCGTATTTTTGTCGTAACCAAGGGCCAGAATATCTGATGAAAGCCGACAAAAATCTATGTCAACAAGAGAACTCAGAATGCATGATAGAAACAAGGTCATGCCAAGACGTCTGGAAAGAGTCATATTCTATAAACACTTACGTTTATTTTTGTTGTTTACAATGTCAAGTACGAATCATGTGCGACGATCAAATTGCAACACATCAGCTGAGCGGCAGTGGCCTTATCACCATAGGTCATGGCTGCATTATCAAGACGGAAAAGTTCACCATTTATCCACATAGATCTCATACAAGCGAGATAAGATTATCACCAGACGTATACTCTCCGACATTGGCGCCTATCAACAACATCATCAACTTATCAATACCTCATGACATGAAAGAAATTGAACCAAGTACTCGTTCATCCATCCAACAAGAAGCAATTAAAATCGATGACAAGATCAAAGCAATCAAAACAAAAGAGGATGAACTAGCAATTTCTTCAGAAGCAGTCTCGTTCCATGACATCCACCACTACGTCATGATATACATAGTAATAGCTGGCGTAGCGATAGTAGGAGTCGTATGGATCGTACGTCGGTCGCCATGCAGACGAAGAGTGAATGTAACAAGCCCAGAGCCAGCCGCCACGACCGCAGCCATAGAGCTGTCTCCCGTCAGCGAGTCACGTCCCCGGCCTGCTCCCGCCTACCGAAGCACTCCGAACGTAGAAGAACCTCTGCAGGTCGACAAGAACACGTCTCCCCCACCAAGAAGGGCTTACACCCAGCGGCTACATAATACAGTGTCGTGAAGTGTTACATGAAATTTATCAATTTATAAGATTAGACTTAAGCATGACATGTAAAATATTTAAGTTTTAATTTTATCTTCTTTAATTTTTCTATTTTCTATCAATAAAATTCCCCAGCATCTCCCGCCCGGGAATATGTACAAAGTACAGTTTATTGCAAGCAAGCATAAAACCAAATGTTATTTACGCTTTGCTAGTTGACATTATTTATTTTGTTAAATCTACGATTAGTTCACTGCTGCCTTTATTAGTGTGCACACACATTACATCATTGTATCAAGTCGAAACAGTAAATCAAGTATTTCAAGTCTTCGAGTGTTGTTATTATCAAGATCACCCAAGATACATCAGTTTAATGTATGGACCAGTCAAGGGCTCATACAGTTATAATACCATTATGTTATGTTATTCTGATGCATTAAATGTTAGATGAGTAACAAACATCCATCCTTCCTCGCAAACTTTAACATTTAACATATTAGTACAATACGAAGAGAAAATGTTTCATCTTGTAACTTCACACATCTCCAGGGACGTGCAGCACATAAAGGCAATTACACAGCGCTCACTTGGCAAATGTTGGTTTGTTAATGAAAATTTGTGTTTCGTAATTGGCTCTAGCGTATTATGTATTGACACTGAGAAGGCATGTACGAGTATAATTTCTTCACAAGTTTGAAGATCCTTTGTAGACTAAGAGCTAGTGAACGCCAGACCTACGTCAAAAGCTGAAAGTTTGTCAGCGTATGCTCCCAATATAGGATATAATGTTGGTGAATTATAGTGTAGTTATCTTCGCCTGGTGTTTTAGTTTTTAGTATTTTTGAACCTGGTCTTTTCAATCTGTTTTCTACTTTAGGAGTCTTCTGACTTGGCCTACTTTTAGCTTGGTCCACGGGCCAATCGAGAGCACAGAAGGTTTTACATTTTTGTGGAAAATCGCGACTGTTACAGCTTAGCTTCATGTGCCTTTACGTTCAATATTTGCGTGAGCAAAAAATGTTCGTGTACAGACGACAACAAACTCTGTGGGGTCTTATGCAGTTGCAATAGGGGTGAATTGGCAACAAAATTGATAGAAATTAGGGAATATAGGGATAACGAAGATAACTTCGTAAACCATCAATTTCGTTTTTAGTATCTGTCTCTTTTTAATCAAGGTTTTTTTCTGAGTATTGTCGAGTCAGCGTGTGTGTGTGCCGCCTTCGGGAAGTGAACCTGCTATCTGAGCCTATGTTGTGGCCGCTAAGTAAAAAGTTACATAAAGACCAGTGGCTCGTGAAAGGCCTTTACAAGCTGAATGCTTGAATTCGTACCTCGTTTAGGCCGCGGCTACATTCGGGATGAATGAGTAGAGGCTTGTTTAAGTTCATAAAAGGTACTATTTTATAAATTAACTATGTTTTAGGGAGCAATTTTACAATTTCAATAAAGACTCGACATTTTAAAAAAGTACTTTTGTGAAATCAACATGTCAAAGAAAAACTTCTGCATCTGGGGGCACGGCAGTGCCCCCACCAAGTCGAGCAAAAAAGCGGCACGGCCGTACCATCCTTTTCTCGAAGCAATTCAGGCCATTTTCGACTGCCTGTAACTTCGTTGTGGATAAAACTAGAAGGCTGAATTTTCATTAGCTATGCAGGCATTGTAAAGACACGGTACATTTAAAATTTCATTCAATTTGAACCAGTAGTTTAAGAATTATAACGGGTCAAAGTTACTTAATTTTGTCACTCACTGACTCACTGACTGACTCACCGATCATCAAAATTCTAAGGCACTTCTAGCAGACCTAGAAGCTTCAAATTTGGAATATAAGTAGTGTTTGGTGTATGAATCAAGGAAAAACTAAAATATTTGGGGGCACGGTAGTGCAACCGCCAAGTCGAGTAAAATTTTTCAATTTCGGTCCAGTTTTCTAGATACATAACTGCTGTCTACAAAATACAAAAGGGTACTTCTCATTTACACTCAAATTTGATGGTCACACAATAATAGTTCATAAACGGTATAAGTTAGAACAATACCTTTGAAATCAGATGATAAAATATCTATTTGGCTACATACAAAATAAATTTTATCGTAATAGAAGCAAAAATAATACGAAAAAATCACATGAAACGATAAAAAACGGGGTCATTTTTCGCGTTCTCATCGTGTCACACCTTCGGTTGCAATGAAACATTTGGTTACTGCATTCACAATTTTCATTCAATTTGTGTGTAGCATATACTAAAATCATCGTAATTAAATATACTTTCCACACAATAGTCAAAAAAATATCTTCTTATAATTATTTTGAATTGAGAAAGCGAAATACGTTGGTCACACGATTTTAGGTACCTAAAATTTTGAGTAATAATACAAGATTGCCGTTAAACCGAACACCAGCAACCAATCACTGCGTTCTATTCGGTTAACGTCAGTCACGCTTCGACCATTGGGGAGGTGAGATAGGTCGATCGTCGCTCTGCGAAAGAAATACGTAGCTTTTTGTGATTGTCCATAGACATACCGTCGCTTGATTGAACCATATTTTCTACCTCTAAAATTTAAACAATTTAATTGAAACTTTGCCATTGAAAACTTAACATGTTAGACTTATTTGTGTAGTATTCGACTTGAACCGTTAAATTCAAATTTAAGGATAATTCATAAAAAACTAAAATTTTCGTCACCTTCGTGGCATCACCTTCGTGGTGTTTTATACACGAAGGTGATTTTAGGCCACGAAAGTGATTTTTTGCTTTGGTTTATTTTAAAATATAGTGACTGGTGTTTATGTTTTTACAATATTTTAATAATAATAAATTTTATTATATGTGGTAAAGTAGAGATCAGTACATCAATAAATAAATAAGGGCCTCGTATTTTTGTTGTCTGTCTGTATGACTGTATGTATGTCTGTATATGTGACTGTGTATCTGTTTGTAAGATAAATTTAATCTGAAGTTTGAGTTAAAAATTGTACAGCAAAAATACGAGGCCCTCTGGCCTAAATAAAAAATATATTTTTGTTGAGGGACTGATAATCAGTTAGAGTTCTTTTTTATTGAGGTACTGATAATCCGTTTTTTGCTTCTTTAGCATTTCAGAATGCCACCAGTGTCACACTTAAAACCAATTGCGTAGAATCTTGTAACTTAGTAGGTGACCTAATCGGTAAAATTTTATCTTGTATTTAAGTAGGTACCTATTTTATTTATATTATGTTATTGCTATTTATCTATGAAAATAAGACAAAATATATGTTTTATAAACACTTAAGAGTCATTTACAGTAGTAAAGTTTGAAAAAAAAATATTGCTGTGAAGTACAGAATCACTTTCGTGGCATCAAAAAATTCAAAACGTTAAAGCTTCCAAACGAGACTCACTATTTGACTGATTTACTGAGAATACAATCTTCACATCAAGCGCTACAATTTTTGTTTACAAAAAGTTGAAATAAGTTAGAAATAAAATTCGCCACGAAGGTGACGATGAGAACCGTGGCGATGAGAAATACCCAAAAAGAAATGAGATTTGGGGGCACGGTAGTGCAACCGCCAAGTCGAGTAAAATTTTTCAATTTCGGTCCAGTTTTCTAGATACATAACTGCTGTCTACAAAATACAAAAAGAAATGAGATCCCATCAATCTTTAACGTTTCAAATCATCAAGGAAATCTTTAACGTTTTACATAAATTATTGACTTGGCCATCGCACTAAATAATTTAATTTACACGTGTTTTCATGCGATGGCCAAGTCAATATATTTATGTAAAACGTTAAAGATTTCCTGGCCTGGACTTGGTATTACATGCATCTCACAACTTTTTACCGTAGAACAACTGAGTTGCGAGACTTGGTTTTTTTGACAAGTATTGTTTTTGATGGGATAATAAATTACAGAAGAGAACATTAGACCACTTTATAATCTTGGGCACCGATTTTCAATTTTCGAATGAATATAATTTATTAAGTTAGGTATCATAAAGATTCTACAATCTTTATAATTTTAATCATAAGTCACAATTAATAGTACCTAATATAACTTTACTACGTATATTTTACTTCGTATTTTTTAAAAAAGAAATAAGAATGTTAATACAATTATCTCGATTGACCATTCATAGAATGATTCTGAACCACCTTATCCGATTACTTACCTAAGGATGTTGTAGTTCTCTGTTCCAAGACCATGGCAAGTAAATAAATAAATAATTCATCAAGTTCTTGAAGTTACGACGTTGTATACACCCCCTTAACTCAGTGTAAGCGTCCCTTAACGCCGTCGAAGTAGTGAAACTCGCATTAATAAGTTTACAATACTTAATAGCCGTTACGGAAGTGTTCGATGGAGTGTACGAGGCGCGAGTTGTTGTTAGGCACAAATCTGAGAGTACTAAACTTATCAAAGGATTGGATGTTCTGTAAATATCTTTTGAAAAGTGGGAAAAGAGGTCGACGTTTTTTAAAAGATTCTGGTTTCGTTGGTTACGTTGAAAATGTAAATAACATGACGAATTCAGAAGTGCAATAGCTATTTATGCTATACTAGCTTTTTCCCACGACTTTCTACTTTCTTTAGCTTTTGCCTAATGATTAAAGCCTAATTATTATGTCATTCTGCTGTATCAATACCACCAATAATATTGAAAAGTATCATTTAAATCCGTTCAGTAGTTTTTACGTGAAATACTTATGTAGGACAGTTTACTCTATATAAATATGTATTACATGAAGCTCAGTGTTAGGATTTCTAAAATAGGTGACGTGGTCATCCTCATATCTCAAGATTGTTTGCCGACAATTTTTCGGGCAAAAATGAACAAACACACAGCATGATGGATGAAGATACAGCAGGATTGTTGGTGCATTTGTGTACACGACGCTGTTTTAACAACAACCATTTTGAAATTGGTTACTTAAGTTGAGAAGTTTTCGTCGTGGTTGACAAATAGTCAATCTACTAAGTATAATATAATACACTAGCGGCCGCCCGCGACTTCGTACGCGTGGATCCCGTTTTACCCCCTTAGGAGTGGAGTTGCCTAGGTCATAACATCTACCTGCATGCCAAATTTCAGCCCGATTCGTCCAGTGGTTTGGGCTGTGCGTTGATAGATCACTATGTCAGTCAGTCAGTCAGTCACCTTTGAGTTATACATATTTAGATTTACTAAGCGTTGATGTATATTACTAAATCAATCATCAAGTCATTTAGTCTCCACTGCAGGAGAACGATCCTCTATTACCGAGGATTATGAGAATACTTAAGTTCTAATACAAAGTTACATTTATTAAACACATGTTGCTTATTTGTGAAGCAATACTTCAGGGATACTGGTCAAAGTTCATCATCATCATCAAGTCATACAGTCTCTACTACAGGAGCACGACTCTCTCTGATTCCTACATTCTCCACGTTCCTCATGTTGATCAAACAGGTTCTAATTTCACTGTTGATGTTTTCGCGAAACCGTCCTTTCCACCCTGTAGGTATTAACGATAAAAACATCCCTAAAACTATAACAAACTATTACCCTATAAAAAGACTATTATGTACTCGTTCGTATATCCCAAAGTTCATATAATGAAAATCTCATACCTACTTACTGTCGTGATTCGCAATTAGGCCGGCCATTACGAGCGGGTCGTTAGACGGAGGAAGCAGCCATCAGTTCGCTCAGCCACTGATTGATAGTGCGACAGCCGGACGTAAATAAATATAAATTACTATCGCGGGGAAAACGTTGTTCCTTGCGTGATATACTGGCAGCACAGTATCGATGGTTTTGCTCGGTGTTATTAGATAAGGGGACTGTTGCGTAAAATATAAATCTATACCTACTAATATTATAAATGTGAAAGTAACTCTGTCTGTCTGTCTGTCTCACTTTCACGCCTAAACCACTGAACCGATTTTGATGAAATTTGGCATAGAGATAGTTTGAGTCCCGGAAAAGGACATAGGATAGTTTTTATCCCAGTTTTTGAAACAGGGACGCGCGCGATAAAAAATTTTCTGTGACAGACAAAATTCCACGCGGGCGAATCTGCGGGCGGAAAGCTAGTTGTTAATAAACTACAGTGCATAACTAGATAATAATAATTGAAGAATGTTTGATATAATAACTGGTGTAGGATACAGAGCGCCAAAAATAAATCAAAATTATCTTTATTTGAACAGACTAATTCAATTAGTACTTACAAATCGTCAAAATCAAAAATCAAATCAAAATCAAAAAAATATTTATTCAGTTTAGACCACAAGTGGCACTTATGAACGTCAATAGAAAATAATAAAAAAAGAAAAGGTAGCCCTTATGGGGCACTTTACATGTCTCCTTATCTTTTGGGCCCTACCAGCGCTTCGAGACAAACATATGGCAAGTGCTGAGAAGAAACGCCGGAACAAACTCAGTCACCACTTATTGCCAGGAATTATCTAACGGTAAGAATAGTCAAATTTAAGTACATCAAATATGTGCAGACTGAACTGACCACGCATCCTTGTCATCAATATAGTCTCGAACCTTGTAGTACCCTTTGGACATAAGGGTATTTTTTATATGTATCTTAAATTTGTTTATTGGCAATTCGACAAGGTTGTGTGGTATTTTCAAATGCTAAGAAGCCTATAAATGTCTTGTATTATAAACGTAATAAATGTTATTTCACTTTAGAAGTCAATTCGATTGAGCCATGTCAGTACTTCAATAGCCTATCGCTGCTCTTACAATTTGGCACCACCATTAACATTTTAATCGTATTTAATTTACATTATTTGAAAATAAAAAAAATACAACATCATACAAGATACAAGGAATTACAGAACAGTTCAGTTTGAGTACTCAAAGGATGTGTTTAAAATATAACTGGATGGTAGGCTAAATATTTTCAAGGAAATTAGGTAAAACAATACGATTTCTGGAAATCCCTCGTCTGCTTTTGAAGCTCAATTAGTAAATTACTTATCCAAATGCAAGATATTATCTTATTGTCTGTAGCTGTAACTGAATTCTTGATTATTCTAAATACTTTTCAGTTACTAGGCGTACTACACGCAGCAAAAGTGTAATCAGTGAGTGCACTTAAGAGTTGCTGAAAATGCGTAAAATCTTTTTAGCATCTGATATTCAATATGCATTTTAAAATGTACTTTATTCGCATTTTTAACCGACTTCAAAAAAGGAAGAGGTTATATGTTCGGCTGTATGTATGTTTTTTTTCTATGTTCGATAGGGTACACTTCTGAGATGGTCCCATTGTCACCAAGTCAGGATCTGATAATGGGATCCTAGGGAAATCGAGGGCAATCCTCACATTTTATAGGCACGTATATCGTTTTTCATATTGATTCTAAAGTTATTTGTTTGTTATACATAGTTCTATTTAATTTTAATCCCCGTGTTTTGAGTTCGTATGGCAAAACAAAACTTTTTGTGGGAATTTTAATGCGTCTTTTTTAAAGTTTTCTCAGGTTGAATCAATTGCAATGTTGAACTGGGGGAATTTCTATGTTCTTGAGATCAATATATAATAAATGTCCATTTAATTACGTAAACTCTAGTTAGTTTTTGAAAAATGAATGAGTAGTGATAAAAATTGACCGAAATATGTACATTTTTAGAGAGGTATACAGTGTCTCACTTAGTTGACTGTTTTGTTTACAAGACTACCCAAGTCTTTAGGTATACTGAACGTATGCACTGTGGCTCGACGTTGTTGTCAAGGCACTGGTAAATGGATTACAGTAACGTTTGTTTTTCGTCTGCGCAGTAATGGTACCTAACGAACCTTTGTTTATGAACCCGTAACGATTACGCACGTCCGTGTACCAGAAATTGAAAGCTCTTTTAAGAATATTCATTATTTATTGTGAGGTAAATTATATTAATCTCCAAAATATCCTCTTGCTACTGCCTGCTGTTTGTAGGTCGGTGCTTAGCTTCTTTCTTACATATAAGATTTTAAACTTTCGCGTTGAATATCAGGGTAGTTGAAAATCTTCAAGCCCGCCCGAACGGACGACGCCGCGAACCGCCAGTCTGCTTGTGACCACGGCTGCAGCATCGCAGCCGAAACGTCAAGCCGTGAGTACATAATGTAACTCATTAATAAACGTCGCGTTAAGACCCGTGTCTTACTATTTTAGCTTCTTACATGCTGAAATGTTAATCGATTAGATGTCTAGAGAGCTCTGTAGAGAGCGGTAGATAGATTGTGGGTATCACTTTAATTTCTGTGTAACTAATGTTTGTTATCAGTGAAATAAGTGCCTACTTTTGTACATAATATGTATGTAGACACTGCCTACTTAATTGCTTATGTTGACTAAGTTAAAAACAAATATTTTTGTATTTATTGGAAATATGAGGGAGAGAGGGAGATAAAAATAAAATTCAGTAAGAGTACAATTTTATTTTTACCCAGAAATTCAAGCACAAAAAACGAAAATGAACATTCACAATTTCATCACGTTTTCTCGCAACCGACAACCGTTTCTTAATAAGTGCCCAACACTTATTGCGTAAAACCGGCAAAACCGGTAACAATACCCGTAACAAGTGGAAGTTACCGGAAAATGGGGGAACCGATCAACGATCAATTTAATAGCAATAAGTCAGCGGCTGCTGACGCTGCATTTTCACACTTTCAGTAGACGGTGGCCTTTAGGGCAGACGATTTCGATTCGACTATACGATACGATACGATCACTCAAATGTACCGGAGTTTTTCCAATACGTTTGATGTAGGTATTGATTAAAACATAGTTACGTTTAATGTTTATGTTCAGCAAAGGATCAATCTGTGTTTTTGAAAGATCTTGTGTGAAAATGCAATATACATGATTGAGTATTGGATATTTCCAATTCCGGGCATCTGGGTTACCTACACTTACTCGTATGATACAAAAATTTTGCCGATGACCTCACTCGTAATTAATTATTGAGAAAGTCTGGGTGACGAAATTTCAGAAGACACTTATAAACTTGAAATTTGGCAGGTAGGTACTTATGGGGTGTAGATATCCGCTAATAACGTGTTTTACGAAACTCCACCCTTAAAGGGGTAAAACAGGGTCCACCCGTACGAAGTCGCGGGCGGCCGCTAGTTTTTTAATAATTTCCACGTGTATTTTTGGGACATTCCTAAACATGCTTATGCATAATAGCTTGAACACTGCAGGTTTTAGTTTATGATCTCTAGAAGGCTAGCGTCCACATGTCGGTATCGTACGCATCGGACGTATCGCACGCAACGGATCGTAGTATTATTTATATAACTCATATACATAAGTGCGTCCACCTGTCCGCATCGTACGCATCGTACATCCGATACGATGTGTTTTGTACGATGCGTCCGTTGCGTACGAAACCGACAAGTGGACGCTTAAATAGTCTGTCGGCTTCCGACTAAATGGCAAGTTGTAAAGGCAGCCGGTCAGCCGTGGGCGAGTCAGCATTTCTTTAACAAGAGCCTGTTTATTTCCAGGCGCCCGCTGCGGCGCGGCGCGGCGAGCATACGGCCGGTTGGCCGTTTGGCGCACGGCTGATTGATCGAAGTTACGGTGATGGGGCATATAAGCATTTTTTTAATAGACAACATAATACACTGTATGATTTTCTAAGTTATTTAGCAAGTAAGAGTCATTAAAGATGGTGACTTCGATCAGTAGGTTTAAATATTTTTTTGCCCACGAGATCTCGCTTTCTTTGCGTGCCTTTTTGGGGTTCTATGATAATTAAAGAATCCCTATAGTTTTATGATGTCTTTCTGTCGCTTAGTTTTGATACCAGATTTTATCTTATTGTGTCTTGTGTGGAGCGTCGTTGGTCATATTTATTAGTTAAATAATGTTGAAGTTGTTCGAAAATAGTTTTCGTTTCAGTTTTTGATTCGAGTGGAAATTTCGCAAGTTTTAAGAGAATAAACAAAACCGTTGTATTTAGAAAAAGAAAAGTAAAAGGAGAGCTATCATCACAAAAGTAGACTTTATAGGTTAATTACCTATGCTTTGATTGCACAATAATGGCTAAAATATTTAAAAAGATGAAATGACGGCTGAGACAGTACTATCAGATAGTGTTAAACAACACTGTAGGAAGGAACCTGATAGCGCTATTTCGATTCGATCATAAATATGCAATATTGCATCAGTATTGTTACTAGGTATAATGACACATTCCTGTTATCATAAGAGAACTTGAATATAGCTGTCTGTAGATAATATTTATTGATGGCTAGACTTGTATTGGTTCAATTACCTACCTAATATAGTGCAATATTTGCAATACTAGGCGCGAGTTCAAATATCCAAGGGGTGAATAAATAGTGTGTATGAGGAGTTAAATACTTCACACTCACTTCACTTGAGGAGTCACAAAAAGTGTAAAGTATTTTCAGATTGTGTATGTACCTATGTAATACAACAGTATTAAATACCGTGCGTCGAATCACGAAAAGGCGTAACTGATTTTTATCAATTTCACAGAAGCGACATTAAAAAGAAAATTTGAAGTGTGGAAAAATGCATTTCAGGCCCTATTTAACTGTAAATACTAGCTTCCTGAAAAATAATACAGTTACGATCTTTTGTGAGGTTATAAAATGCAAGTTTTTCAACAATAGATACGCATTTAAGTCATTCGACACACGATACATTTAGGGCTTGGGAGTAAGAAACTTATAACAATTTCAATTATACCTTCTTTACAACTCAGCGCCCTTACCAAAATAATGTCCAACAACACAATCAAAAACGAGGAGCGAAATATTTATTTTTGAACGGGCATTTACGAAGTTTACCTGTAACAATAACCTTTGTTATCGAGTTAACAGCTTCAAGACGTTATCGGAGATTCCAACTCCGAATGCTCAATCGCGATCGGGCGTTTTCGGGAAATTGATAAAGTTTCCACCGACCTAAGGAATTATTGCAACTTTTGCGAGCACAACAAAATTCAATAAGTGACTGTCACTGATTGCGAAGGGAGGGTGTTTGGGGGAGCGGTAGCGATTATGATATTGACATTACTAAGTATAATAAATAAATGATTTATTTACTAAAATGTGATTGTTAACCACAATTTTACAATAATGTTTACTTTAAACTTTGTTTTAGTGAACCAGGTTTAACCTAAGTACCTATTTCAGGCGAAGAAAACTTTATATGAGTGCCATAAACTAATAAAAAAGCACAAAATAAATTAGGAACTTTATGATAATAATAGCCCAATAGTTTAAATATTATCTTTATGATCAGTAGCTTCTGCCGTTTGCTCGCTTTGATTTCGATTTGTGACAGAAACTAATTAACAACTTGTTTTTGTATTAAAACGCAAGGAATAATGGGTTCCTTACGTGAACAATCATTTCGACACTTACACCCCTTTAACTTTATTTTGGTGACTAAAGGTCTCTACATTTCTTTAACTTTCGTTTGAAATAGGTATCTTTTACAAAAGAAACGAATAAATTACTTTGACCACAAAATACTCTGAACAATTACCTTTCGAACTATTTAACGAACCGCTAGCTCTAGTGCCTCGCACCCCCACTTGACTTGTTAACGTTTACGACTATTTCTTTCAACTAGAACAACTGTTTGCGCGGGTAGTAGCGAATTTTTTGCTTTATTACTGGGTTTACTGCCTCAGATAAACGGCTAATGCCCGCCCTTAGTTTCAGGGGGTCGTTAACTTGTGTTTGGGTTGACAGGCTCTACGAAGGAGAGCGCACATCCAAAACATTCGAAACATGTTTGAAGAGAGAGTTTTTATAAAATAAAATGACGTTTTTCTATGAAAAATCCCACACGGGTTGTGAAAACTGAAGCTATTATCCTGGTGTCAGACTTTTTTAATCTTTGTTTGATAGGCTTAATCACAATTAATGGTTGTCAACCTAATTATTTTCATCGTAAAGAAGGTAATAGTGAGTAAAATTGACTTAATATTTGGCTTACAGTCCTATTTTTTTCACTTATTACTTTTTATTTTTACCGAACTACGGAGAAGCGAAAATTGAGTTTTGTTTTTAGTAGTCCATGTTGTTTATGTGTTGTGCAATAAAGAATACCTATCTAAGTAAATCAGGAAATTAATGAGAGACCTAACTATCTAGATTTCTTTAATTTTCTTTCGTCTAAAAATAATTCAACGCGGACAAAGGGGTAACTTCATATTTGTTTTCGCATCGTAACAAGTGCTTCTACTAATAAAAGTATGCACACCCCTATCCACGATACAGGGTGGTTCTATTACAATGCCATTTATGCGACTGCACGCCCCCGCCCTTGTGAGCTGGAGATATGGCCACTTCCCGTATCTTTCGGTAAAAGGTTTTGCGAATATTTTTAATTAACATTCGCCATGTTGGCATGGGGTTACATAATCGTAAGTTGACATGGATGTGAGTTAGCTTGTCGGATTAAAAGTCGTGTTATTACTGGTTTTTTCGATTACCTGTTGTAAATTATATTTGGGAGTATTTAAACTATACGAAAATTTCATGAAAACTCACATAATATCTCAAACTAATCATTTCGGTATATTATGTAATACCGATCTCTATTTATACCTCTCCCTTTTATCAGGGGTTAACATTATTTTATGTAGTATTTTTCATTTGTAAATAAACTATTATTTATTATAATTAATTTTTAAAGTTTAGTTATTAATTAATTTTAAGTTTTTATGTTCCTTTAAATAAAATTACCTAGTTAATTGTTAAAACACTTCTTAAGACAGCACGTGGTTATGTGAATCAATTAAGAATAAAACTTCTCACTCAAAATAGAAAACTCTCACCTACTTACTCCGCTAGTAAATTAGCGAAATTCTAGCAGAGTGGTTTTAATTTAGCTCCAAGTACGTAGTAAATCAGCATATTACAAACATCCCATATCAAAAGCAGCGAGTTGAGACTAGAACCGAACAAACTTAAGTGAGTCCTCAAGGAAGGGGGGGGGAGCGAGGGATAAGCCAAGAGCGGAAAATTATTTTTATTACAATGAACTAAAAACGTTCGTTCGTTTCATCCAAATAACGTCCACTGCTGGACACAGGCCTCCCCCAAGGTTTTACACAATGCACGGTCCTGCGCTGCCCGCATCCAGGCTCTTCCCGCGACCTTTACCAGATCGTCGATCTACCTAGTAGGAGGCTTGCCCACGCTACGTCTTCCAGCCTAAAAACGTATTGCATTGAATTACATATTTGATTAATGTTGAGTCTAACTTGTGACTAGTTTTACCGTTTTGTTATCGAGTTCCTATGGCGACTTTTCAGCTCTATCATTTGACATAATCTGGGTGCACGGCAGTGCCCCCGCCAAGTCGAGCGCGAAGCAAACACTGCCGTACCATCCTTTACTGGAACCATTTCGCCGCATTTTCAGGCCCCTATTTGAGAACCTCTGGATAAGACCAGAACGCAGAAATTTTCGTCATCTAGTAAGCTATAATCACATACTTAAAATCCAAAATTTCAAGTCTGTAGGTCATTTAGTTCCGAAGTTAAGCGAAAGCAAAGTTTCGCATTTACGACACTCACTCACTCACTCACTGATGGTCATCAAAATAGAACTAGTACTTCCCATAAACTCAGAGAGCTCAAATTTGGTACTGAGTTAGGGTTTAATGGCCACATAAAGGGAAAACGTGGGACGTCCACCTACAAGGTGGACCGACGACATCGTAAAGGTAGCAGGGAAGCGCTGGACGCAGACCGCTGCCAATCGATCAACATGGAAAGCATTGGGGGAGGCCTATGTTCAGCAGTGGACGTCCTATGGCTGAAATGATGATGATGATGATGATAAAGGGAAAACTATAAAAACTAGGAAAATCGAAGATCTGGAGTAACACCACATTCATGATCAATACTACTCCGGCACCGTGGTGTTCGCCTGTATCGCTCACCGCTAGATGGCGCTAGCACTAGCAAGCGGTGTCCAGATTTTTTTCCTTTCTAGAGCCCCCCGTCGATTAAGTTGAATGTTGTGTAATTTGTATTTCGTTGATTTCGTTTATTATATTGTAAGGTTCGCTAAGGTTATGTTATTAAAACAATTCTGATTCGTTGTCCATTTTAAATGTCGTTGAGTTTATTTGTGTTTAATATCGTAAAAAAATGTCGATAAAACGACGACGTTAAATAATTTTGCCACTTTCTACAAAAAGAAGTGAAATCCCACCAAAAAACATTCTGTAAAAAACTAGCCAAGTCTCGATGGAGCTGCTTGTTTATCTCTAAAAAGTAATGAAATCTAGACAAAGTCGTGCCAAGTCTATGGTTCCTTACTGCGATTTCTTTATTATTATAATTAATGTTGTGTGACTTGGCCGTTGAACAATCTTTATTAAGATAATCATACATAAGTATTATTGAAATACGCAGCTTTATTAAACCTACAATTGACTGGTTATTGTTGAATCAACGTTTTCCAAGTGGCAATTTTCCATCGTCAATGGGTAGCGGTTCTGGCGACAGATTGGTGCAATGGTGTCATGGAGCACCTGGTTTTGTCACCCTTCAACGGCCAAGTCACACAACATTAACTATAATAATAAAGAAATCGCAGTAAGGAACCATAGACTTGGCACGACTTTGTCTAGATTTCATTACTTTTTAGAGATAAACAAGCAGCTCCATCGAGACTTGGCTAGTTTTTTACAGAATGTTTTTTGGTGGGATTATATTGTTGTCATCAGGAAAACAGTGTATGCAAAATTCAGCTTAGTAGGTTGTCAGGAAGTGGATTTAATTTAGGTTGCATGATTTGACCCAAACATACTCCTCATAAGTACATATGAGTACATTGCAACTTAAAAGCCTGTAAAAAGCAAACGTTGGCTTTGGATCGGGAATGTTGGACAGAGCTGGGGGATACCTCTACTAGAGATTCTCTAGCAGCAGAAACAGCACGTTAAAATATCCTCAGAATCGTTATTTTTCACAATCCGCCCTAATCTCAAGTCTAGGCCACAGCCTCTAAGTGCTATACTTAACAATGTTTGGATTGACGGCGTAACGACATAAATGCTGGCACAACATGGCACCCTTTGAAATAACTTGAGAGGGAACCCAGAACACTATTATGAGACTTATTTTATAAAGCAGTTCGTTAAAAAGTTCACTGGGAAGAGCACTTTAGTTGGCAGATTGAAAATTAAAGGTTAAGCAACTTGCCGATGATTTATAAATAATAGAATACGCAAGTGTTACTAGGTTTTGGATCAAGATCAATTTATCTTCGGTCTCATTGACAAATATTGGACACTTATATTTTTATTTGTCAAACAAATAATTATAATAATAAGTAATTATGAAGTTGAAGTTCCGCGTGACGTCACAAAGTGCTCCACTTTTAAGCATGCTTTGACGTCACGGGCCTCTTCTTTTGAACTTTGGCGCGCTTTCATTACTTTGAAAAAGTGAAAAATACTCGTATTTTTTGATAAGTTAACCGTCGCGACGGACTAATTCAAACTTTTTTAGCCAGGAAACGTAAGGAGATTTTCAATTACAAAACTATAATCACTGTTTTTGTCTCCCAACCTGTATATTCCAGCTCCCAGGGCATCGCGGTTGTCCCGCTGGACCCCTGCCAGGTCGGGCCGGTTGCTAAACAATTTGTTCGCAACAAGAACATTAAGCCCGCCATTCGTTACGGCGGAGTTAGTGAAAGAAAATGGATTAAAGATTCTGTACTCTTTTGAGTTATGGATATTTTAACCGACTTCAGCAAGGAAGGAGGTTTTCAATTTGGTTGTTGAAAAATATATTTTTTAGTAACTTAGTGACAGTATTAATGTAAGAAAGATTCTTTTAAAGATCCGTCCCGTAGTCCCGGTAACTAAACTAGCTAAGCTGATTGTTATATGTGGGCTAAATATGTACTATTATTATGCTTTTATGTTAGGAGTTGCTTGTGTCACCACTACTTATAGTCCAGCGGCAACAGGATTCGAACTATCGACCCTCAAATCAACAATCCGGTTGATACTGAATAGTACCCTACAGTAGGTGCTGTGGACTATTGTCGTCTCAAATAAGGTTTAAAGAATCTTATTTCTCACAAGAATTTAAATACAAATCACATAAGTGAGATACTTAAACATTAGAAACTATAACGATTAGAAATTAATATCGAAAGCTCCTTTTAGGCTATCTAACTAATAAATTTAAATGAAATTATTGTCTAGCTTTACTCGTAGGTTGCGATGTGTCCCTGATATATCTTTCCGAAAGTGGCACAGACGGCAAAGGGTAGATATTAAAAAGGGTTTCAAAGAAGGCACGTCTCATTCACAAGAGACATCCAGAAGTTTCCTAGAAGCCTCTAAGATAAAGGCTACGAGTATAAATAATTCGAGGCCTAAAAGGTTTCTGCAAAGTTATTTCGTCACATAATTTTTGTCGTACGAGGAACTTTAACATACGGTTTTGAAAACAGTTTTAACTTGTGTATCTAATATTATACTAGCTGACCCGATGAACTTCGTACGGCGAATAAAAATCCCTTTTTGAATATATTCTATAGTTTATGTTCATTAGGGATTCCTAGGATCCTAATGGGGAATGAATTTGTCAAATTGGTCCAGTCGTTTTGGAGTCTTTTAAACACTCAATTTCACTACACCAAAATTAAAATTAATATCAAATACATAGTTTAATCAGTACATAGGCCCTTTGACGCACTATACGTCCCAAATATAGCTTGCCCTACCACCACTTCGGGACAACATGTAGGCTGGTGCTGAGAAGAAGTGACATCAGAAACTCAGTCACCTTTGTCAGCCAAAGAAAACTTGCGTAAAATTTTATTGGTTGTTTAAATAGTTATTTCAATATTTAAGCAGTGTAACCTTACTTATCTACTGAATTGGGAAGCGCCAAATTTTCCATAAAACTTTCATCTCCCCATTCAAAAGATCTTCTCTATCAGAAACATACCCATCTTCAGCCAAATCAATTCCACTTCCACTCGCTAATCCTTAAGAATCCCATACAAGCTCGTAGTGCAAATAATAGGACATCTCTCCAAAGGCGGCCCTTTTGCCCTTCGTTATTCAAAGGCCTCCCCAGGGCGCGGGTTCGATTCCGACAACTGTGAAGCCACCTGCCATCTAATTTGGGATGTATTCCTCATACATATAAATTCGAGGTGCATTTATTTTGGTTTTATTTATATGTGAGGAGTGAGGTGTCAAGGCTTGGGGAATGGTTTAATCAGTGGTAGTAAAGTAGCATTAAAGTTTTATTTGTAGTCTTATGATAATTATAGTCTTATTATGACAACTTTAGGTCACAAACTATGGTGTTATGAGCCTTATGCCCGTTTTTACCATCAATTCCTAATTTTTAAGTGACCCCTATGAAAACGGGCATCAAAATATTTATTAAGTAGTAATCTATTGCATCAAGAAATTTTACCGTTGTTTGAAGGCATTCTCTTCTCATATCAGCTAGTCAACAAGCAGGTGTTTCAGCAAGCATGAAACATTTTTATGATGATATACATTTTATCATGTTAGAAGACATCGTTTCTCTGTATTGAATAATATGCATCGAAAAACAGTATCTGCTATTACAAGCGACACTTTAACTACAAAATTCAAGGAAAATTTAATTAAGGAACGGTTTATCTATCAAGATAAAAACAATAAATCGTTGTTTTCCCAGTTCCTAAAAAGATCACGAAAAGGGTGTCTTACCCTGGCCACAACGGGTAGCAAAACAGACAGCCCGCGAAAATTCAAATTTCCTTGTATAAACACACGTCCACGCCCTATTGTTGTTAAACTAACAAGGAAGAAGAAACGGGACGATGTTATGAATGCGGCAAAAACCAGACGAAACGTGACTTCGGAGGGTCTTGTAGACGGTGAACCGACCAGAATATTTTTCAACGAGAGACTGTCCAAGGAAAATCGGAATTTATTTCGTGAAGCTCGGACACGCGCCAGCGAACATGGGTTTCGTTACTGCTGGACCCGAAACGGCTACATCTTCGTCAGAAAGGCAGACAACAAACCGGCAATCCGTATCTCAACTCACAAGGACCTGGAAGAGCACGTCGGGCCGGCGGTCCAGAAAGAAGTCACAGCTGCTTAAGCCGAGTCTCTCAGATATGTATAAGCCTTACAAAAACATATTTATTCTATCGGCCTTTTTGATGTATCAATTGTTATTTTCAAACGTGATAATAGCTTTATCTCAAACACGATCTCATTACTTTAAGTTACCTCTTTTAACTCACTTTCTTAACACTTCACTCTCACACACACACACACTACACATGTACACACACACACAGAGAAGAAAACCTAAAAACACAGAGAGTCCCGTCCCGATCGAGCGAGTACAATCTATTTTCTATATTTCCTACTTAAGACATACTATCTCCTTTAAGCACTTAGGTATATTATTTAAAAATGACTAACTTAATAAGAGATTTCGACGACACTCTATCTATAGATTGTCACTCGCTCGACAATATAGAATCTTGCGCTGGCTTTTTGAGCCAGGAACTAAATTTTAAATGCCTAACTTTAAATATAAGAAGCATTCAGCTTAACTTCGATTCGTTTTTGATAACTCTTAAACGCCTAAATATGTACCTGGACGTTATAATCCTAACTGAGTGTTGGTTAAACGAGAACTCTATTATTCCAGAATTGCCCGGCTATAGCTCTTTTAGGACCCATAAATTCATAAATAAGAGCGGCGGAGTTACTGCCTACATTAAGAACTCTCTACAATATTGTGTCAACGAGTCTTTGTGCGAAGACTGTAACTGCCTGGAGATTGAATTGGAAGGTGGTTTACTAGTGTTAGGGATCTATAGGTCACCCGCTTTCACAAACGTAAATAAGTTCTTGTCATCTCTTAATTCTATCTTAATAAACAATAAAAATAAGAAACTCATACTCTCAGGTGACATAAATCTAGACCTCTGCGCCCAACCGCTGAGTGAACAGAGTGCTGAGTATGTCTCGCTTCTGAGCGAACACCAACTTATCCCAGCAATAACCAAGCCAACCAGAGCGAGTGCTTGTCTAGACCATTTCTTTGTGAAAAAACCAGACCAGGCAGTCGGACTGGTCTGTCTTACGGACATTACAGATCATTACACATGCTTACTTGGTTTAGCAGTCGGTCAACATAAAAACCCTTTAACCCGGTTTAGACTCAAAATAGAAAATGAAACAGTCGTGGACAAAATTTCAGGAGCTGATTGGACAACAGTAACTAAATGTCAAGATACTAATGAAGCAGTATCCTTTTTCAGTAAAATCATAAACGACGCTATAGCAAGCAGTACAACAAAAATCAAAATCAGCCGCTCGAAGTTTAATCTTAAGCCATGGATTACTCCTGGTTTAATTAGATGCCAGAAACATAGGGATCGACTCCACCTTAAAGCTAAGCAAAATCCGGAAAACCCAGTAATTGTCACATCGTACAAAAGATATCGTAACTTCCTAAACAGTATCCTCCAGAAGACTAAAAGTACCTACGAAAACCAAATATTAATTGCTAACAAAAATAACCCGAAGAAACTCTGGCACACGATAAAAGACATATGTCATTTACACAAGCCTTTAAATAATTATTCTTCTAATCTCATACAAAACAAAGATGACCCGAAATCCTCCGTAAATCAATGCAACAGTTTCTTTGCGAATGTCGGAAAGGACTTAGCTGACAAAACTCTTAATAACATGTCAACTACTCAAGTCTTACTAGCTGCCGCAGTACCACCTCGACAGTCGATATCAAATTCATTTTTCCTAAATCCCACTGATGAGAATGAAGTCGACAACCTTATCGGGGATCTGAAACTCGATAGCTCTCCTGGCATTGATAAGTGTTCCACACTAATAATCAAACTTGCAAGAAAAGCCCTTGCACCACCATTAACACATATTTTTAACCTCAGTTTTGCTTCTGGTATTTTTCCTGAAGATTGGAAACTAGCCATTATCACTCCTATACACAAAAACGGAGATAAAACCAGTCCAACTAATTATCGCCCTATTTCCTTACTTACAATTTTCTCGAAAATGCTGGAAAAACTGGTAAACAAAAGAACTGTCACGTTCCTCGAAAGCAACAATCAAATACCAAACAACCAATTTGGTTTTAGATGCGGAAGATCCACTGAAGACGCTGTAATGCTACTATCTAATACAGTTTCCAACGCACTAGATAACAACAAGGCTTGTCTGGGAGTGTTTCTAGACCTAGCCAAAGCCTTCGATACAGTTTCAACCCCTATCCTCCTTCGAAAGCTATACCAAGTAGGCATACGAGGTCTAGCTCACGACTGGTTTTCCAGCTATCTCTCTAACCGTAGACAGTGTGTTCGAGTGGGTTCGGTAGTTAGCGACCAGATCCAAGTTGAATATGGCGTACCTCAAGGCAGCATACTAGGCCCCACTTTATTTATATTGTACATGAGTGACATTCCAGCACTACACCTCGAAGGTGCAGAAACGCTTCTCTACGCTGACGATACGGTTTTGCTTTTTCAGGGAACCTCCTGGAAAAGCGCATATGACAATGCTGAACGTGGCCTGGCAATAGTTACTGATTGGCTAAAAAACAACCTGCTAACACTAAATACCAAAAAAACAAAATACGTAGCATTTCACATGACAGCTCGCACACAACCACCTCCTACGAGCACACTTAAATTACATACACACACACAAAACACAACAGCATGTTGTTCCTGTAACGAAATAGAGAGGGTAGGTAGCATCAAATATCTAGGAGTAACCATAGACGAAAAGTTATCCTATAAAGAACACATTTCCCAACTCTCTGCTCGGACCCGAAAAATTATATTTGTCATGAAAAACTTAAGATACTCGGCGTCAAAGGGGACTCTGCTGCTAGTATATAAGACCCTTTGCCAATCCCTACTAATGTACTGTATAAGAGTTTGGGGGGGAGCTGCTAAGTACTTAATGATCGAGCTTGAAAGAGCCCAAAGGGCTGTACTCAAAGTGATGCTTAGAAAGCCTTTCAGGTACAATACAAATCAGCTATATTCAGAAGCAGGAGTTTTGAGAGTCCGTCAATTGTTCATACTACGGGCTGCCACTGGCATGCACACTATCACCCTCAAGTCACCTGAATACGAAAAGCTCTGCAAACTACGAGTCTTCAAGATCGCGGTCCCGACAGTACGCACAAAATTTGCTAAACGTCATCCTATTTCTCTGTTACCGTTTATTTACAACAAAATTTGCCGCAAACTAAAAATTAAAACTTTGACAACTCACCATGCTAAACTTGAAATTGAATCCTGGCTTAAAAGCCTTGATTACCTGGACACAGAATGTCTTCTTACTTAACGAGTATAATACCTCTGTCACACACACACACACACACACACACACACACACACACACACACACACTACATAACACACAACACATAAACTAACTAATTTCTAATTTCTTGTTAATTATTTTAAATAATTATATAACCACATATTATATTAAATAATATTATACATATTACATAAGATGTAATTTTTAATTGTAATTTTAATTTCAATTTTCATTGCAATTGTAATTTTAACTGTCGGTCTCTAATAGAGTAAGTTTTATAAACATTGACCTCATTTTAAGCCTTGTAACTATTTTTTTTTTGATACCACGTTTTATCTTTTAATTTAACTACAGTAATAAATTGCCTGAATTTGTGTTCCCAGACCTCAAAGTAAAGATAATACATATGTAAAAACTTAAAAAGGCTACTGCGATACAAGCTATGCTTAGTGCAGAAGCCGCTAGTTATAAGAATATTTTGTATTAAGATTTATTGGCAATAAACATTTTATTATTAAAAAAAAAAAAAAAAAAAAAAAAAAAAATTAAGGAACAACGTTAAAACAATAAAGTATAATAACGAAACTTTAATTAATTCCTGCCGGGAGTCGAACTCGGGACGTCGCCTCGGGCTAGTCGGTCCCTCAAACATCCCTTGTTTTGTGACGACAATTCCGGGAAAGCTGGATAAGAACAGCCCGTTTTATGTAAAACTTCTTATATTTTGCTGGAAATTTTATTATCTCCACCTTTCTATACAGGGTGGAATTTTGTAATGCCACCTGGAGGGAAAGTACCTACTCTTAATATTGTAGATAGATTTTTTTTCTCAAAGAAAACATTCCTTTATTTTTGAAAAGAAATAGAACTGCGTTCAAAGATTTTCAAAAATTTGCTTGCCACACCCGGGAATCGAACCAACTAAAATCTGTTAAAAATTACACCCTGTATTTTTATTACATCGATCGTTAGGGTTAAGTATAAGGATGAAATCTCTCTAACAAACTTAATAAATCAAATGAAAGGATAACCATGAAATCTTAAATTATTTTAATTATGCACAGAAAACTGTGTGCTAGAGAATTTTCGAAAAATTTTCGAAAATCTTTGAATGCAGTTTTCTTTCTTTTCAAAAATAAAGGAATGTTTTCTTTCAGTAAAATTTTCTATCTGCAGTATTAAGAGTACTTTCCCTCCAGGTGGCATTACAAAATTCCACCCTGTATATTCTTCTTTCTTTCTTCTTTGTTTGTGTTCTTTATTGTTTCTATGATAGTAGGCAGCCTTCATTCAGCTACGTGGATATGCTGTTGTTTATGTTAGTAAGTCATTTAGTCACTCCGTTGACATTTCACTTGCCCTCACAAAGCGTATCGCTGTATATTCTCTGTTGCTAACTTGCAAATAAATAGCGCCAGCTAGCTGTTTTCTTGCCTAACAGTTGGCACCACTGGCGATTAACGTGACCCTACTGTATAGTGACGTCATCTTGTTGAGTGCAAATGCTATAGTCCTCATACCGCTTCAGCATTCACCAGTAGGCGCCACTGTACATTAAGGTCACTGTCACGAGTAGCGAACGATAATCCTCATTATGCTTTATTTTCTTAAGTAAATAAATGCCTGTTCGTTTTCTCCGGGCTGTGGCTCAAGGGTTGTTTGTCTTGGCAGATTTCATTCGGCAGACAGAAAGTGCATCTGAAAAGAAAAATAAGGAGCATGGAACTTCCGAGCGGTCTAACTTTCTGTTGAGCTTAAAGTTCAAGTTCAGGATGCTTGTCTAACATTTCCTATTGAATATAATAATGACTTGGAAGACAAAAGCTTTTTGTCTATAGTCGTAAAGCTTGAAAGTTTCGAAGTGGTGATGGTCTGTTTTTTTAAAGTTACTGTAGACTGCTTGAGTTGTTCTTACGATAAGCTCTATCTATGCTAGCGGAGTGACGTATAAGCACAGCTAAGATAATTTGGATAATCATCAGTCAGTTGCAGTTCATTGCTGGATTGAAACCTCTTCAAAGAGTGCCAAAAAGTAATAGCTTGATAGTGCCAGTTATCTTTTTGAGGTTGTCCGTCAAATATGGGGTAGTGAGTAAATGTAACAAACAGAGAGTCAGTGCTTGAGACTTAGTTGATGATTCATACTTCAGATGGTACTTTATCCATACGTACGGTGGTTAAGGTAGCACCTTGTACGTACGTCACAATATCCCATTATGATAAAAGATGAAGCCTGACTTGACACAGGTCCACGTCAATGATTGCTGACGATCTCAGATTACCTCCCTCACAAAATCTGTTGCGTCCCAGTTAAAATGGGTTACCTACGTGAGTGCGACAAACGTTACATCGAATTTTGTTTCTTCGAAAACCTTTCTGCGAAGTTACTATACTGCGACGCCTTGTTATATCGATGCCTTGTTACTACGATGTAACGTTACATCGAAAAACTTTACTGCGAACGATTTTACTGCGAAGCCTTCTTTATTTGACTTAACAGATAGATAAAAAAATTAAATTACATACATCAAAAGAATACCTACCTAATATAATGCATTATGTATTTATTTATTTAAAACATACATGCACTATGTACACAAGGCGAACTTAATGTGATTCAGAACTCTCCTCCAGGTAACAGAATAAAGTGAATAAAGTGGGCGGTACAAATTAAATACATTAAATTTTATTTACTTATTACACATATTTAACAGTTGCATCATTGATTAAATAACATGAGAATAGAAACATAAATATAAATAAATTATAAAATATATGCCTACCTATTGATTTGCATTTTTATAATGATACTTACTACTCACTCGTTCATTAAAAATGACTATGTACATAATTTCGCAGTAAAATCGTTCGCAGTAAAGTTTTTCGATGTAACGTAACATCGTAGTAACAAGGCATCGATATAACAAGGCGTCGCAGTATAGTAACTTCGCAGAAAGGTTTTCGAAGAAACAAAATTCGATGTAACGTTTGTCGCACTCACGTAGGTAACCCAGTTAAAATATCCCAAAGCATCCGTGTTTGCCGAAACCGACGGAACCCTCCGCAAACATACGCTCACAAATAAACTTCATCACACCAAACATAATCTACCACACGCGAAATCTCTGCACAATTTATTTCCACACATGTACAATATTTACGACGTTGTAATATGCATAACAGTGACAGGTTGAGGAAAATCTGAATGCGACGAAAAAGTATTCGGGAAGTCCTTACCTTTAAGGGGAAAAGAGACAAAGATACTGTTACAGTTGCGTCGAGGAGTTAACCTTCCAAATGCGGCTTTGGGTCTAAGAGATAGGGCGGACGAGTTTGTAAGGAATTGGTTTTTGGATGCAAAAAATAAGTTGGTGCTTATAAATCTAAAATAGCAGTTGAGGCTCGTTCATGTAGAAAGCGCGTAGTCCTAACGACGATAATTTCGGATCAACCCGCCGAAGTGTGGAGATAAATTTCGGTGTTCTCTTTGGATTTGGCGAAACAGATTTTAATAGGCCATCCAGAAAATGCGTGAGCACCTTTTACGGCCGTTACGCCGATATTCGGCACTCACCTAATTCAGTTGCACGTTTCGGATCTGTTTGAAAAGACTAATGACACAATTTAAAAGGAATATTTAATGCTATTAACATTTTTTAAATTTAAATTTACTTTTTTCGCAATATTAAAGCTGTATGCTGAGTAACTTAATTGAATATTAATTGATATTATCTACCAAGCCTTATTTTGAAAGCACAGAGCTGAATGCGTGTTAATTTTCATAAATAAAATGAACGAAAGTTTCATCAATATTACATATTATAACATAATGACATATTGTGACGTTTTCTAGTAAACCTGTGTGCGCGTCATGAAAATTTGTGATTAATTTGAATAGGAAAATGTTAAGAACATTTATTTTATGTGACGTTGTTATCTAACTACACACTGAAGATCGAATTTTTGGCAATTTCCTCGGCCAAATCGACATGCCATGCTACCGCTGATGATGATCTAATGGCGACTCGTGATCCGGTTCACCCGTCTAAATCCGGATAACCAATACCACAGTATAATTAAGGTCAGTGGGTTTGCAATACTCCGCATGATATACGCCGGTATTCACAAACATTACTATGAAATCTCACAGTGCGCGTGGTTGCACAGGGTGACACACGAACCAATCACAGTAGAGCTCTATTCAACGCTGTGCTTTCGATTTGCCGCTTCACTTAAGCAAGCATTAATAAAAATCTATCAATATCTAATTCATAAAATTAGAACTTAATAAACAAAGAAACCAATTAATTTTCCATTAAATATTAAAAATAATAATAATTAATAAATAATAAATATTTATTTTCCAAAAAGAGATACTATATTCTTGACTAAATAACAATGTAAGCTATGCACTAGATACTAACCTATTTAAATATTTGCCAGTGAGACCCCAACTAAGTAATATTAGTAAGTATACATAGTCGACACGATAAGAAGAAGAAGTATACAACATAGTAATAAGTAGAACTTAGATTTATTATTAATAGATATTAGATATCCTAGTAGACACTCAAACTATTCAAATAATTATTTTTCGTAAAACAGTTGACTCTACCTGTTTGAAGTGAACTTACTATTTCAGTTTGTGTTACGCCACTACTCCTATCGGGACGTGGTGCGCATTCCATGGCTTTGAAGAGGTGGTTATAAATTACTTTCGATGGGAAATGGTGTGAAGTTGCGCCAGGAATCCATAGCAGATTCCCAACTTAGGAGGGTGTGTATAGGGTATCCATGGCAACTATAGATGCGAATAAATAGAGAGTTTTCGAATGGTGTAACAAAGTAAAACTGCTACCTTCTTGATATTTTTAATAAAAGAAAAAATTGCCAAGTGCGTGTCCATAAATTTTAGTCACAGCAATTTAACTTTTTAAAAACTTAAGTTATTGAAAACTCCAATTCTTCGAAAACCTTTCTCTTCAAAACCTAACCTTTCGAAAACCTAACTAAACAGCTTCTGTATCTGACCAATAAATTCTAGGAAACACCGTTAGCTTTTAGAGGAGAGCGCCACATATGTGTATAATATTTTCTATTCTCTACTATGAGTGTGCAATTTCATGCTTTTTGTAATCGGAATAAATAAGCCAACATCACTGTCAATATTATCTCGTGATTTGGCTCACGTAATTCCTTTTAACCCTTATATTGACCTTATACAGGGTGTTCGCAATCGCATGCCCGTGACGTCATCGGTCCTTCGGGCACAAACGTGATGCATGCGGCCTTATCAGCGCATCAGGGTCAGACCCTAGCTGAAGGGCATTTTTAGGGTTCCGTGGATACTTTTTACGATGGACAAAGTAGTAAAGTGACAATGATAATGAGGGTTTCGAGTTAATCTAATCTGTGGTTTTTGACCGCTACATACAAACTTTACTGTATGTTGTGTTTTCGAAGTTTTATTTTCATGTTTGTTTTATGTTATCTACTCGAGGGTAGAACCACAATTTTCAAGCTTCTATGTATTTTCTCTTAATTATTTTTGTCCGATTTCTTCTATGACCAATTTAGGCTCCGCTGATTGATCAGGGTTCCAATTCTAGTTACATAGAAGTAGCAATATTTAGTTGGAACAAGATTTGGGATTGTTCCTAGATAAAAACGGACAGCAACGAATCAAGGAATTGCCTTTGCTGTTAGTTTTTAACAGGCACTTGTTGCTGAGATAATTCTTAGTAAATGTCACGCGCAATGATCGCCATCGCCATAGCCGACGCGAGCTGCACGCATTGGTTTAGCCGAATCTTTAGATGTCAGAAGCGTATAGATGTCCTACATTGTGATTGAACTGTCCCAGCTATGACGCATCTCTCAAGATTCGGCCACAATAACCGCGAGGTTGGTATGGCCATGGGTGGTGGTGGGATTTGTCCCAGCTATGACATTGACAGGAGGGCGCTGCTATCTATGCTGGATTATCAGTTCCGATTATTGCCACGTTGGACAACCTTCTAAACGTGACATTTACGGGAGGGCGCTACTGTCAATGCTGGGCTGTGTTTTTGATTTTTGCCACTTGACGTTTCAAAATCGTTGGACTATTATAAGATCTCTCTTAGACCCCAGTCATCATGTCAGACTCACGCTTAGCCCAATGATTTCACAGACGTGTGTAAAATATCAGTGGGGGCTGTCAGTGGTTGACGTGGGTACTGCCCCGAGCGAGCATTCGCTGCTTTGCTACGTGAGCTGCGTTCGCTCGCTTTAATCGACTGCACAAAGGGGAGTGTGAAGAGGGTAGTTCCTTAAGACGTTACATGGAGTTTTAAAAAGGTTACAGAATGAAGTTTAGTACAACTCACTTTTTAATATATTTTATAGTCCGCTTAAGTTTAAAGAGTTTATCAAGTTAGAATTTCATAAAACGAACCATGAATTTTTCGGGGGATATTTCATCGGTTTACAACAAGTATACAACTCAGAAGCAGTAATATTTACGGGTACAGATGCTCTTTACCTGTAAATATTACATTTTCCTTACACCCTGTATACATAAAGCTAGCAAAACAGTAAAAATTATTAGTACCTAAATAGTTATTCTCCAACTAGGGAAAAACTAATGGTTTTTAGTATAAAGTTTTTTTGCAACATTAGTTCGCAGTCGAGTATTATTTGGTTCTAGAGTACCTAGTCAATCTTGCGCTAAGTGCATTTTACGAGTACACCTCGATGTTATAAGTCACTTTTCACAAGAACTTATATCATGTCCTCACTTCGCATTGCGAAGTTCGCAAATAAGAAAAACTGTCTCTCAAATAGAAAATAGAATGCACCACGAATACCTCTGACGGGAAGCCATACACCGCAATATCGCCTCGGTCGGGAATCGAATCCCGGACACAATGGGAAGCGGCAAAACGCCGAGATGGGCTCGCTTTACTGGCGGGATTCATACTCTTGACGATTTCAAAGATCTTTTAAAGGAAAAACGTATTAAATACGTAGACTAGACGTTAATGGAAAAGCAGTAGTAATTCTTTGAAAATTATACATTTGAAAATCATTAGATCAAAAAAACATAACCCTCTTTCTGGTGTAGTCGGGAAAAATAGTAGTTTATTTGAAATTTTTTACACACTAATAAACTATAATGGCTGCATAGATTTTGTTTCCTTTTCTTACATACGTAAATCAATATCAGTTCTTCCGCTTGGGATTTAAGATGCAACCCATATTAGATCGAAATAGACGTGCACTCCTCTTATTTCGTTGAGGTTTATTTTTTTGAGATTGAGTTAAACTATCGTTTCATTCCCTGATCGTGAATGAACTAGGTATAAAATATCATTTTCGTTGATTTCAGATCTTTATGTTTTACCTGTATTATTTAAAAATCACAAAAATAATGATATTCCTATAAAGAAAAATCCTCATAAGATCTAGAATTTAGTCCACAGAAATCCAAATGTCTAAAATAAATATCAACCTTCAGCATCCCGAATATCCCGGGGAGATATAAGGATAGCTTCCCAGGAAGCGGTAAGTTAGGAATTCCGGCCGTATGATTTGTGGGTTGTTTTGTACCCGGTTTATTTGTGCCCGGGTTATTTCGGCTGCCAACGGTTAACCGGGAAGGTTATCTTTTAGAATTTTCACCAGAGCTTGAATATGGGAATGAAAAGTGCGCTTCCTGAAGGAAACATCTAGGAGATTGAGGAAAATGTTTCGGCTTCATCCGTGATGCCATGAGGTTATGCGTGATGGATGATGGTCGGTGGTTAAATAAAAACTGGCTCAATGATAAATTGGCATTCAAGTTTAATGTTACATCGTGTATAGTCTGGTCCGTGAGCACGTAGAATTTTGTCCAATGACCCCTAGCTACCCATCCTTATCGCTCGCGAGTAATTATGTTGCTATCGCGCTCGCACACTCACTGCGGGTGCCAGTCGCACAGTCGCGACAGCAATATAATTACGCGCGAGCGATAAGGATGGGTAGCTAGGGGTCATTGGACAAAATTCTACGTGCCCACGGACCTGTATTTGAAGGTAGTTTTTTTTATAATGTTTCAGTTATTTTAAAATTGGCCACAATCTTCTTGCAATTTTGTTTTTACTTGAAGCTATTTTAGGAGTACCACGCAAAGGCCAACCACGCAATTCTGAAAAATTCCTTCTGTTTTAAAATCTTCTTTAAATTATGTATCTACCAGGCAAGGTATTTAGAATGAAAATTTTGTCACAACGCGAAATACTCGTAGTCCAAGGAATAGTCCAGCGTTCACGCAGATGCGACGCTGCGTCTTTCCATTCTATACATAGCCAGAACGCAAGGGTGTGAAACTAATCGAGTATAGTTTGGATATGACTTTTTTTACTAAGCTCCTCCAAACTATACACGACCAGTACGCATACGCTGCGTACTGCTCGCGTATACTTTGTAGTGACTTAGGTCAATTATCTTACTCCAAAATATACATCGTCAGTACGCATACGGACTAATGATGTATGTATTGTAATAAGTTCGCGATTACAATGTACACGCGGTTAGTTGCATGCTCGTCATTTTGACTTATTTACCTCTCTTTCTATTACATATTAATTCATAACTGCGTGTCTACTTTAAACATTGAATTAATTTCGACACGTGCCATTGTTTTGTGGTGTTTCATATTCTGCCATAGAAAAGCTGATATTTGTTTTGGGGCTGATATTTTATCAATTCTCGAATAACTCTTAAATTAAGAATTATGTCAAAATGATTTTGTTCTTGAGA
The DNA here is from genome assembly GCF_963855985.1 of Ostrinia nubilalis. Taxonomy (NCBI): domain Eukaryota; kingdom Metazoa; phylum Arthropoda; class Insecta; order Lepidoptera; family Crambidae; genus Ostrinia; species Ostrinia nubilalis. The sequence continues at coordinate 14,530,715 of NC_087104.1, read as the reverse complement.
TAAAAGCTTCTAAATAAAAATAAATATCCCTGGACATTTTACACTGCGCTTCTAGTCCCAAACTAAGCAAAGCTTGTACTATGGGTACTAGATAACGGATATAAACATACTTAAATACTTTTTTTTTGTAAATACATACTTATTATACATAGAAGACACCCAGTCCAATACAAACAAATATACAGGGTGTTAGGTAAATGGGTATATGAGCCGACACTAGCCCATGTTAACATGGTCATATAAATGGTATGGTGAAGTCAGAAAGGACAATGACCAAAAGTGGTCCAAATGTCCACCACCAATGAGACCTACATTGGCTTATAGTCCATTAAATAGAGATTAACTTTCAGTATGGGACGAAAAAAAAATAAGCTGTCAGTAAAAAGTTATGACCGTTAAAAATTGTAGTAGTTTACGCGGTAATCTCAAGAACTACTGGTCCGATTTGAAAAAATATTTTTGTTATGGATAGCCCATTTATCAAGGATGATTTTAGGATAAATAACATCATCCTACAGCCAATAGGGGCGGAGCAGTAAAGACAAAATTAAATGTTGTAAAAATGGGAAATATTATTCAAACTATTTTCACGCGTACAAAGTTGTAGGCACATTATTATTTAATAAAATTCATCTATAACCCAGCGCCACATGCGACATGACATAACATGCGTAGATAAGTCCAAAATGTGCAATGGATAGAATGATATTAAGAACATTTTTCGGACGAAAAGGTAAAAAACAGACTTTTCATTCAGTCATAACTTTTTACTGACAGCATATTTTTGATTGCGGTTTGGTTATAATGAATCAGTATTTAGTAGACTATTTTACTACATAGGTCTCGTTAGTGGTGGACATTTGGACCACACTACATACATTTTTGGTCATTGTCCTTTGATATCATCATTTTAATTTTTTTAATTTTTATACAAAACTAGCTTTCCGCCCGCGGCTTCGCCCGCGTGGAATTTTGTCTGTCACAGAAAAACTTTATCGCGCGCGTCCCTGTTTCAAAAACCGGGATAAAAACTATCCTATGTTCTTTCCCGGGACTCAAACTATCTCTATGCCAAATTTCATCAAAATCGGTTGCGAGGTTTAAGCGGGAAAGCGTAACAGACAGACAGACAGACAGACAGAGTTACTTTCGCATTTATAATATTAGTTGGGAAGTTGGGATAAATTTTGAAAATCCGATTTGTATGAAAATTAAAATACAATGAAGATATAAATTTTCTGACTTCACCATACCATTTATATGACCATGTTAACATGGGCTAGTGTCGGCTCATATACCCATTTACCTAACACCCTGTATTCATGCACACAAATTAATGTTTGTACTGTGCGGGAATCGAACCCGCTACCTCCGGAACAGTTATCCGTTTTGAACCACTACACCAAACGGTCGACAATTTTAGTTAATAATGCACGTTAAACTTTCTTCATTCACTCTCTCCCATTTTGAATGAATTTATGATTACACTAATAAATAATTGTTATTTAATGTGAAATCTACCTAATCAATTTAATTTCAGAAACCACTTACATTAGTGTTATAAATCTAGATTTATTATATGTAGATTCAGTAAAATAATAATATTTTATGTAATAATTAATGAATTTAAAAATGGCATCACCGTGCGTGATACTACATAGGTAGTTCTTATTCCTAATCTCGAGGACAAAGCAAGAGCATAATATCTAATAAATGTAATAATTTTAAATATAATTCCATATTTTGCTAAATCAAATCAACTAAACACACTCTAGTCAACTGTAAGTGGTGTAGTATAGTTTGGAGCGAAGACGGAATCCATCCACGATACAAACTATACACGATCAGTACGCAAAATTCGTGTATAGTTTGTAGTGACCGATTTACAAAGAGACACTCCAAAATATACACGAGCAGTTTCCTATGGGTGCGTTCTCGCCATGTACCTATAGAACGGAAAGACGCTGCGACGCTAAAATGTTCTTTGCATTTTTCAGTTTGACTTCAAATTCAAGACGTTTTTAAATTTTGGAAGAAAAGCTTGTGTTTTTGAAGAAAATGTTGTTCCTCTGTAGAGAAATTTTGACGGACCGTAACAATTTTTGAGTTCTACTGCCTATCTTGGTGTATTATTACATAGAAGTCGTTGTCCTGTCCTGAAACTTACGTAATAACTATTGGCATAAATGAATATTAAGTTCGTCGTTTACCAGTTTCAGATTTACTTAATTGTTTACAACTTTCACTGTATTACTTCATTTCACGAACAAAAAATCTGTAAAATTTTCCAAATATTTCAACAATGAAGCATTTCATCGCGTGAAACGTGTCAGTCGTATCGGCGCCATTAAGGGAATTCTTATCACTCGAATATTAAGCAACAAGCTGTAATGCGGCGAATTTAATAAAATATAACAGCCCGAAGGTATCGGGATTCGGCACGTAATCAAATTGCGTGAAACGGAGCGCGGTGATTTTCCGAACGAAAAATATCGGCCGGTTTTTGATAGCTATTGGTGTACAAGTGGAAAATTGCGTAGGTACTATTTTAGTTGCGATATAAAACCAAGGTACCTATCAGATACCCAATTTAAACTGAATTCGTGTCTATTACTAAATGAAGTATTCGTTTATTTTTCGCTATTCGTTAAAAATAAAAAAGTGTTTTAAACTTTTATAGTGTCACTAGCGGCCGCCCGCGACTTCGTACGCGTGGATCCCGTTTTACCCCCTTAGGGGTAAAATCTTTTCTTAGCGGATGCCTACGTCATAACATCTACCTGCATGCCAAATTTCAGACCGATCCGTCCAGTGGTTTGGGCTGTGCGTTGATAGATCACTATGTCAGTCAGTCAGTCAGTCACCTTTGAGTTAGTGCTATTTAGATAGTGCTAACCTTGGTGTACCCGTTGTCTGTCGATATTTTGACTTTGAAACACACTTACAGCAAAATAAGAACTACTTTTACACCGCAAGCGGTAGCATTTCAATATCTCTAAGCCAGTATTTGAGAACAAAATGAAAACTCATTATCTTCGTTCATTTTATCAATAGTACGATTTGATATTCTTTTCCCAAGCTTAGTTTCAGGCGGTATTTTGACTTTGCCAACTATCAAACTATCCTATTTCCCTAAATGATTTACGATGTTATAAACATATCCAAATACAGCCATAAAATACCCGCCACCAATCGCGAGTAAACAATAAACAGTAAACAATAAACATTCCCTAACAATAAACGTAAATGATAATTCGCGAGGTGGCGCCCCTGAGCGTTTCCGGGACACGCGTCTCCCATTAGCGAGCGGTGACGTCACTGCCGGCCGCGTATTTGCTAACTACAATAGAAGAAAATTAATTTTGGAATATTAGTCTTGTAAAACTCCCGCGGGTGTCGTAAGAGGCGACTTAGGGACTACACATCAAACAGAGAATGGGCAGCAGCGCTCTCTGAAAAACATCAATCTTTTAAACTGCGATCTCCAACCCGCCTGCCAAGCGTGGAGATTATGGCAAAACCCTTCACTATAGTGGAGGAGGCTCATAGTCCAGCAGTGGACTGTAAAGGGCTGTTGATGATGATGATGAGTCTTGTAAAAGACTTCATTTGATTGGCAGTGTCAATATCTTTAAATTTGGTACGTATTATTCGATTATAAAGCACATCTGCTCTACGTCTATCTTAGGGACTGTAAACTCTTCTTATCTTTCTGAGTCATCAATGAAGTTTTCTTGTTTTTACGGAGATAATAAGTAACCGATGAAGAAAGCCTTCTGACTCTTTTCTTAACCTTAACTGTCAAAACATACATACAACATACTCGTAGCTTTGCCTAGTTTGGATTTAGATGGCCCAGTGTAAAAAAGTTTAAGTATGTTTTTATTTAAAAGTGCTTGAATAGTTTTTGTGGTAATTCTATTGTGGTAACATTTTGGAGAATTCTTAAATCATCTTAAACTTACTGAAAAAAGTAATGAAATTTCACATTACAATGATGACATTAAATGTAACGACATATGGCTTTAGTAAACGCGCACCCGCCCAAACTCGGGCGGGTTGTTTGGTCCAGGCGCGAACGAACCTGATAAATGCATCAGGTGCATCTGTCATGCAGATTGTGTTTTGTCTACGTCCAAATGGACCCCCATTTAGGGATCCATTACGGGGAAGGAACTTGAATGGATGGACAATCGTTTAAGCGAGGTTTTATGTATATTTGTATTTACTACGTTAAAGTAGGCACAATAGTGACTAGTTTTGTGTGGATATGAGATGTCCCAGAGATTTTTGTAAGTGATCAAAATCTTTATTTGCTATAACAAGACGTAAATTTTAACTGTGTTGTTTTAAAGCGGTTTTAAATTTGAACTATACTCAACATCAAATAAACCGCACCTTCCGTGACGCGAACTTTAACGATTTTCTTCTGACACAATCATGGTGCCCCAACAATATTGGTGTTATTTGAAAGCCCAATAAATATCCTTAAAGAAAAACACTTGAATTTCTTAATAAATGGTTAACATATACCTTATATGTGACTTGAAAAAATACCTCACTTTGGGCCCACCTATGGGATCAATTAGACCAATTTTTATGGTTATAAAACCAAATAAAGATCTCACGTGTCCTCTTTAACAGATGGATAGCGATTAATCCCAACTTAACAGTTTTATAGCCATAAAAGTTGGCTCTAGCGTAAGTACCTATTTTTTGAAGAATGACTGGATCCTTCTAAAGACACATTTTTGGGGTAAAAACCTTTTCTTTAATGAAATGAAGTTTAGAACTAGGCTTTTAAATGGTGCCAATATTGGTGGGAAGTGGGGATGCATACGTTTGAAAATGCTTGTCGCGGGAGGTGCGATTTATTTGATGTCGAGTGTAGTAGGGAAGTCTGAAAAAATATAATTTCTTATGTACGCTTACAGATTAATGAGAAAACGGAAGTGTTTCTTAGCAACAATGACGTAAATATTGTCCAACAGCACGTAATGTTGCAGGATTGTTATACTTATTTATTACTAGCTGTGCCCGCGAATTCGTACGCGTGAAAACCCGTTTTGCAACATTTTTCATTGTTGCTCTGTTCCTATTGATTGTAGCGTGATGTTGTATAGCCTATAGCCTTCCTCGGTAAATGGGCTATCTAACACTGAAAGAATTTTTCAAATCGGACCAGTAGTTCCGGAGATTAGCGCGTGCAAGTAAACAAACAAACAAACAAACAAACTCTTCAGCTTTATAATATTAGTAAAGATAGCTCTACCGCTTAACTCAGTCAGGGCCTGAGGTATGAGAGCGGCACGGGAGGGTGTTTCTGTAACGTCAGCGAAACTTCCTTCAGATTTACATACTCTGTCACGTCATAATATTATGTCAATGTCATTTCTCCCGAACCGCTCCCATACCTCAGGTACTGACTTGAGTTATGAACTAGAACTAGAGAAGCTAGAATATGAATTCACTATGCAGGGTGTGGCGTAAATAGTGGTCCAAAGCATAGGGGCGATACACTGTAAATGAGGTACCACATAGGTACAAGAATTTAAAAAAAATTGTCAAGGATGTTTAAAACTTTTTTTAAAAAATTGATACCTTGCTTTACAAAGGTTACAATTTCAAAAAATTACGGTATTTTTATGCACTTTTTTGTGTTATTGCTGATTACATGTAAGTACTGCATAATTATCGTCAAGTTTTGAAATTATAATCAATTTGTAACGCAAGGTTTAAATTAAAAAAATAATAACATTTTTTGAACACCGTATGTGGTACTTCAGTGTACAGTGTGTCGACCCCTTTGCTTTGGACCACTATTTACAACACACCCTGTATGTAGTCTGATCGACGTGAATTGAATTTAGCGAATCTCAGATCAGCAGTCCCATGTCTCAAGCCAGTCCAATACCTAAACCCAACCCAACGATAACCCAAAGGTTATCGTCACTTGACTAACCTTTGTTGTTGAAATAAGCCAAAAATTAAGTTTCTTCATACAACTCATGTTTCCCCATTAAAATAGCCTTGATATGTTCCCCGCATTTTCCCAGAGGCCTCCGCGGAGGCTTGAGCCGCAGACGTTACACGGCAAAGATGCTCACGGGCTCACAAAGTAGCATTGTCTCAAACAAAATGAACGAATAAAACTTGCCAAGGGCGACCGCTGGCTTGTGTGGGTTCTGCAGGCTTGGAAAAGTCGTGAAGAAGATCAAGCAAGTGATTTTCCGTGAATTACCGTCTATTAGGGTTGGTTTTTCAATCGCCGGATAACTTTTTAACTGAAGAATAAGTTTGGCACATTGACAGTTTTAGTATGGGAAATACGTCAAAATGACAAGTTTATTCTTCAGTTAAAATATAGATATCTGACGATTGAAAAATCAGCCCTTAGAATACCATCAATGAATTTCATCGTGTATCTCTAAATTCAATAGATGATCATCATCTAACGGATATTTCTTCCTAAAGTTGTTGTGCCCTAACTGGGCCCACATTGTGTAACTGCTTAAATTGTAAGACCTAATGTGAATGTGCTAATGTGGTTATGCAATAAAGAATTGAGTATTGAGTATTGATAGGTATACTTTTGGATAAGTTGGTACTGTAATACATATTCGTACTATCAGTACTTCGGCATTGCGAAACTTTTAGTCGCCGTTTTCGATTTAGACTCTAATTTAAATTTCAAGGACATGTAACTTGCTAAAACGTGATTGTAATTGGAAAATATTACCGAAAAACAAACGACGACTATACGACTTCTTTCTTTAGGAACAAACTTTGGAATTCTTTCGCTTCAAATTTTTCTTACAATTTCGATAAAAAAGAAGCTAAATATAAAAAGTTCAAGATGTAACCTGCGGACCCCCAAACCACCTTCCGCCTCGCGAGCACGTGAAACGTATCCTAGCTTTAATATTTGTATGCGAATGTGCCTTTTTAACATAATCCAGGAAGATCCGGCGTTCCCGCATTCATGTTTATTGTCTAATTTATTTATTCAGTTCTGTATAGCTTTAGGGGATAAGCACACTTTAAGTTGCGATTGGCGATTGTCATTTTTGTTTATCTGTCTCATTAGACATTATTCAGTTAATACTTTTTTTTAGGGTTTTGTCATGAAAAGTGGACTAAAATTCAGCTTTTGGGGCCACTATAGATATCGTGGATGTCGTAAGAGGTGACTGAGGGAGAAATATGCTTATATGCCTGAGGCCTTCCCAAACCGTCTGGGTAGTGGTAAATTAGAGATGCTCGTCCTTTTGCAGTGGGTACTAATCGGTTTGATAATGGTAATGATAATGATGAGTCACTATCTAGACGTCTGAGATGGCTCAACTAGATGTTATCTCAACTAACTCTACGAAGCAATCATTTATTTTGTTTAGATAATCAGGTTATTTAAACTTGAAAATAAAACACAGAATAGTTACTTAGCTAAAGACTTCGACGATTTGACTTGATTTTTCATGATGTTTGAACTAACTTACTTTGATGTGCAATCAACGATCATCATCATCATCTCAGCCATAGGACGTCCACTGCTGAACATAGGCCTCCCCCAATGCTTTCCATGTTACGCGGTTGGTAGCGTCCAGCGCAACGATGCAACGAAGCAATCAATGATGGTGCGAGTATAATTTCACGAAATATTTTCAACAAAATTAAACAACAATCACGTTGTAGCAGCCTAATATGCAAGGACTCTTACTCGTGTACGGTTTTAGAGGCTACCATACTCTTTACTAGTCCCTTTTTATGGCTACCTTTCTGATGTAGATTTGATTATGGAGGGAAATAATGTGACGCTTTTTGTATACCTCTGAATAACTTTAGTTCGGTTTTGTGTTCAGTTTACGGCTTTTTTAGTTGAGGGCAACTTTGTTAGCAGTTTTAGTGGCGTTCGGATTGAAATGAGTTTCTATTTACAAGGTAACAGGGGTGTAGGCTATTATGTAGGGCATTTTGGAAGTCTACCAATACAGTTTTTTCACCCTAAGGCTTTTTTGGAAAGCAATTTCTATATTGCTAAATAAGTAAAGTTCAATTTCGACTGAGAATGAATTTTATTAGTTAAATCAAGAATGCCAAAATCACACTCTCTTAACAATCCAGTCATAATAATGATCTTTACAAAAACTAATAGATCCATTAACATGCCAATAAATAAAGCTGGCATAGTAACCAGCTAAGGGATTCGAACCCACGACCCTGTGATTGGCTCGACGGCAATGACCCCTGAACACTAGTCGCGACGTAACTCTATCGGGCTTCGCCTTCTACGTGTTGACAACGGCATATACAGGGTGTTCTGTTCAAAAATATTACGTGCTTTCAAAATATTTATTTACGTTCACGAATGAATAGGCTTGAAAATCGGGGCTAGGGTTTTGAGGAGTCATTACTAAACACGAGCCTTACTCAGTTGCCTATGAAACACGAAGGAAATTAGAAAGTCATCAAATTCATCATTTCAGCCATAGGACGTCTACGGCTGAACATGGGCTTCCCAATGATTTGTAGATTGACCGATTGGTCCTGGCCTTCCTTTATAAGGTCGTCTGTCCACCTTGGTGGCGGGCTTTCCATGATGTGCTTTTCGGTACACGGCCTCCATTCCAGAATCTTGTTGCCCCATCGACCGTCAGTTCTGCGTTGTGCAGAAACACCGAGCATAAATATGATTGATATTCCAAAAGTTGCTGTGCCCTGTGTCCACATTGTATTTAATTAATTAACTTCCATTTGCGATTACCTATAAATGGCTAAGCAGATACATAATTTAAGGTCCCATTATTTGTATTGTATTGCTGTTAGTTTTCCGAATAAAATAAAATAAATTATTTAAATTGTAAGTCCTAATGCGCTTATGTGGTAAAGCAATAAATATTGAGCATAGCCTTTTCCATAGCACACAATTTGAAAGTGATAACAATGAGAATAAACTCCAACCACCCTGTATATTACGGTGGCGCATATTTAAGGCCCCACATGTCTAAGGCTTTAATGAGCTCGGGACGGTGAGCTTCGTTTGCATTCCCAAATTGAGCCCTAATGGCTGGATGCGGTGAAATATGGCCGCTCACCTGGTAATAAGCGAAAGATAGGTGCGGGTGACGAACGATGGGGTATTACTTATATAGGGTGGCTTCTGATTGATTTTTAGCCTCTGAAAGTTTTTGTATTGTGACATGTTTTAGCATAATAACTGAGCAACTCTAGTGTCAGACTAAAGTCATAATTATTAAAGATACTTTTACAGACTCGATCGGCATAAACAACGAAATATTTTTTTTTGTATTTTTCAAGTAATCAGATTAAATTGAAGACAGTATAAAGTCCTAATCTATCTGGGGACTAAACTCCACGTAATTTTACATCATGAATGTCCCACTTGTCTGGGAGTCATAACTCTGGGTCTCCTAGGTCTATACTGTCCATTTATATTTAAAAGTCTACTGCCAAACTGGTTTCAGAGCTCTTTGTTACCTAAGTTAGGTCTATTGTCTACTCAGGGCTGGTATTTTTGACCATATTTGGTTTCCATTTAGACTTCTTGCTATATTAAAGACGATTCATGAAGCCTAGAGAAACTGAAAGATTTAACTAATTTGTTGAACACTTCTAGAACATGCAAATTCAACAATCATACTATCTAATACTGAAGTCTGTCCAGTGTTGCATAACACAATTACGTGTAATGTCCCCGCTGGGCACCGAAGCGGGGAACCCATGGCAGTGCCGGCTCGGGTTACAGCGCCGCCAGACGGCGCGGCGACAGCTAGAACCGATGACCTTAGGCTTAGTGCACACTTAGCCTAGGCGCAGACCACTGACTTTTAGTTGGCCGATAGTTGGATCGATTTCCAATTTGCATGAAGAATAGCCCGATACCAAATCGGTGTAGTGTGCGCACTTCCATACAATGTTCATACTGATCAACAGCCCTACCCAACTATCGGCCAACTTAAAATCGGTGATCTGCGCCTAGGCTTAGGCAGAGTTGCACCACCTTATTTTAAACGTAACAATGATTTGCACCATGTTATTTTAATATTGACAAACGTCAAAAATCTGTCAAACTCATACAAAAACACCAGTTATCGTTATATTTTTATGTAATTACGGTCAAAGTTAGGTGGTGCAACTCAGCCTTATCCATCATCAGGCCATTTAGTCTCCACTGCAGGAGAATGACCCTCTCTACATTTACAGCCTTATTCAATTTATTAACCGACTTCAAAAAAGAATGTTATTAAGACTAGTTTAAGCATGCATAGTCATACAGGACCACTACATTAAATACTTACTAGTTGGTTAAATAGGGGTAGAGTTTGAAAGAAAGAAAGAATGCAAGAAAATACATTTATTTGGCATATTAAAAACAGTAAATTGCAGAATTTAACAGTATTGTGCAGATTAATTTGAAAATGATGCCAAAAAGGTTTCCACTGAGCATAGTTTGAGCTATAATTCAACGATGTTCTTTTACAAGCTAAAACTGTATTTGTAACATATTATTTTTATGCAATGCTAACACGTTACAATAGAATGCTTAAAGCTTTAAATTTTAATGTTCAGTAAAGATCACTTTTTAAAAGGTTGAAATAAAGTGGGTGTAGGAGTGTAGCCCCAGCCTTAGAACAAAGGTCGAGTGGGTTTGTCTGGGCTTTGAATTATGGAGGTGCCAATTAGTTCCTGTAAAACCTGAAAGTATTGACAAGAGTTGGACGAAAATAAAACTAATTGGTTTAGCACAAAAACTCTACTTTTTTCTTTACTTAAAAGATAATGTAAGATAGTAGCTAAAAAGTAGTAATCATTGGTGAACTTTTTACTATGAGTTTGGTTGGTAATTAATAAATTACTGTTTCATAGATCAAACGACCATAGTGCTGCTACACAGTAAACTGCTACGAAAGGAAAAAAAAACACATTCGTATTTATATTTTTACTTTTACACATGTATTTATGTAATTTGAAAATTTAGCTCTTACACATGCCAGAGCAAAAGTAGTTACCTTTGAAAACATAATTCTTGTTATGTGTTACCATAATTAAAAATTAGGGATTGATGGTGAAAACGGGAATTAGGTACTAATCTTTCACTTACCTAGGGTTCTGTCTACGAATGCTACTTTAAACTCTCTTACTATGTTAGAACATACCTACTTATATGTATGTACTTATAAATTGCGATACACCCGAAGAGTGTCTGAAGGGAAGTGGTGCCCTTTGTAGGCGATATGGTAATTTGAGGGCTACCAGTCTCTGAGATCTAGATTGACACAGGTTTATACAGGGTGTCTGAGAGAATATTAGAGCGTCATATTTGTATAATACATGTAACTAGCGAGCACACGTAACGTAAACTCATGGTAAGCACACTGACTATGTCTAACGTTAAATAAATGTTTACCATACTCGATCTCAAATTGATATTTTTTTGCTAGTATTAATTATTTGTAGCATTGGTATTTTGGTGAAATAAAATTCATTTAATAATGAACAGACGTAATAAGGCATTGTGGATGTTTATCCAAAAAATCGTTTTCTATTTGGTTAGACTTCTTTGAAGTTAAATAAAGTTATTTTCGCAAACGTTTAAATAGTGTTCACAGTTAAATAAACCTCAATTACATTTTCTTTACAAACGAAATAAAAAGTGATTGCCAAGTTCAAAGGATTCAATGTAACGAAATTGAGTAAAAGATAAAGCCTAGCCGCGAGGTAGAAATGACATAAAACCATCCGAACGGAACATTTAACATTCATGCCGAGTATAAAATAAAAGAACCCTGTATATTTGTATATTTGTGAAGGGTGATGTCACCATATTATTATACGTGAATGTGAATTAAGATGCGTTATCTTTGGAACAACTGTAGTAAGTTTGGCTTAAGTTATGAAAAAATATAGCAAGTTAAAGTGGTACTCGTAGTGGTCCGGATATATGCCAAGCCTATCTCGATGGACCGACGACCTCAAGAAGATACAAGATTTATATTATTGTGCTTCGAACCACAGCGTGCGGGGAGGGTCGATTTTTTTGCACGCAAGTATATTTTGTGTGTCAAATACATTATTTCTTTGCAAATAATCATGTTGATTCATAATCATTTGTTACCCTGATCATAAAGTCAAAGTAATAATAAATTATACACTTGATATTAGGTTTCAACTGATCTCATAAGATTTCCTCCTGTGTTTTGAGAGATATATGCCCGTTTTCACCATCAATCCCTAATTTTAAGTGACCCTTATGGTAACACATAAAAGGAATTTTGTTTTCATAGGGGTCACTTAAAAGTTAGGAATTGATGGTGAAAATGGGCAATAGGCTCTTTCTCTTTCTCACAGACACTACCAAGAAACTACAAAAAGACACAAAACTCACCTAAGTATTTTCTCCCAGTAGGTTTTAGAAAGCGTTAACAGCTACTTAGTTATGTCTTCATTATAAACTTTTTACTTTTCGAATAATTCGCCAGCATTACCCATTTGTAAGTCTACCCAAATACTCGAATGTAACCCCGGCAGAACGCATTTCCGTAATAAATACGCCCTGAATAAATCTGCAGCGATTTTTGCCACTGGCTCTATTTACATATGAAACTAAATTACCTCTATCGTGCCTCTTGCGAGGGCGGCTAGGGTTGCTACCTACAGGGTTTTCAACATCGAAAAAAAATAATTTTTAAAATCTATACTAATATTATAAAGCTGAAGAGTTTGTTTGTTTGTTTACTTGAACGCGCTAATCTCCGGAACTACTGGTCCGATTTGAAAAATTCTTTCAGTGTTAGATAGCCCATTTATCGAGGAAGGCTATAGGCTATACAACATCACGCTACGATCATCAGAGAGAGCAATAACGAAAAATGTTGCGAAAACGAGTTTTCACGCGTACGAAGTCATTTAAATAAAGGGACGGCTAGGCTTTTGAATTGGTTGAAATGACTGACATAGTAATTTGGTACTAGGTTGGTACTTATAAATTCTACTCATAATTTTATTATTAGTTCTTCTACTAATTATTTTACGTGCAGTGTCCAGCACTTTAATGTCTATTGGAAAATGTCACCTATTAGGGCACCATAAGATGCCACTGTGTTTAAAGCTTGATGTGATGTCATCCATACCCAGTTGTCCCACTAATAGATCAAGATAAGTACACTTGTCATTATCATGAAACGTAACATCTTCAATTATTATTGTTGCCGAAATGGCATAAGTTTGCTTTTCCAGTGAATTCTTGATCGGTTTCCAATGTTTCCTGCCACCCCTAGCAACGGAGATGAGGGTATAAATATATGATGATGCAGGTATTCTGTTGATACATCCGGGTATTGGGGTGACGCTATTAAGCTAGACGCATCTCGGGAAATAGGCATGCTTTGTGGTTTCGATGGCAAAAATATATGGGACAAAGGTTGGGGATTAATGGCTATTTACTTTAATACAATTCTGATTAGTAGAGATAAAACAATATTTATTCTGTATCACATATACATAATAAAAGTTAGCAAAAATAAATGTATGAGTGCCTACATTCTATACATAATGTTACTGAAAAGGTACCCGCTAAGCATGGTACTGTATAGTACTTATCTCAGTAATGCCAAGACGCTGGTCTTCCTAAGAAAAAAAAAACAGCGATAAATAAATACATTTGAAATAAACATAACATTGCATACAAGAACGGTCTCTACAAAAGTGAAATTGCCAGAAGGATCAGGAATTTCCTAATAATTTTCGTTTCTTGGTAACTCGTTTTATGATAAAAGGAAACTGTATATCCGTAATAAATTCGCTTGCAAATATAATTTGCAGAAAAATAACAAGGTGAGGAATGTTGTGTCATTTTTACGGAATATTGTAACTCTTTTGTAAGTTTGAATCCCGATTCGGGTAAGAGTTGTTAAGAAATCCTCATGGGAATCTTTTAATTTATGTTATTCAATTCGATGTATTTTTTATTGCTTCCCTAATGTTTTTGCTTGAAATTCAAGTGACTGAACTGAAAGCTACGATGTTATTTAGTTTTGTGAAATAATTCTTTCTTGCGATGGCACTACTACATATCAAGACATAAATAATAAGAATTATAAGTTTTGTTGTTTTTTGAGACGATTGGATATTTTCTCAAATAGTTTCAGATTTCATTTTCATAATAGTCCAAGCTCACCCAATGTAAATTTGCCAAAATATCCTCTGACATCAAGAAAATTAAATTTAAGCCTTGTTGATCTCTAAAATTGAGATCACGGTCCGGAAATTTCCTCCCATAGTTTGATACTTCATCCGTCCCCAAAGGTCACCCCATAAGAACCCATGTAAGTTCCCCAAAATATCCTGCGACGACACGATTCTCAAAAACATTAAAGCAGCGAGATCTGAGGGAAACTCATTTAATTATGTTCACATAGAGGTCGCTAGTTATTATATCGGCACAAACACGCCGTTCGTTAGCCCTGTATTATTGGCGCGTGGCCTGTAATTGGTACAAAATATACCCCCGGCGTTTTACAGGTTACGACTGTGTACGAGTAACTACGAGCTTGTTATCGATGCTAGTGAGTGGTGTGTGCTCTCGTAACAACAAGGATAATTATAATAGAAAATTGGTGTAGTAAAACTTAAAAATTAATATTATCATCCATCATCATTTCAGCCACAAGACGTCCACTGCTGAACATAGGTTTCCCTAATGAATTCATGATTATTTTTATATACAATTGTAACAAATACCAGTATTGTGGATTAGGTAATCGTATAAAAAAGTATGTTTTGCATTAATTGCAAATGCAAAAAAAATATTTTCTTCACCAAGAGAACATGGCTTGTAACTTCGTGTACTCACATAGCATATTTGTCATTCAATTTTGTTGTAAAAGAAACTTGGTACTCGTAGTTAACCGTATGTTTTGCAATAATTGCAAATGCAAAAAAAAATCTTTATCAAGGGAACATGCCTTGTAGCTTCATGTACACACAGCATAATTTGGCATTCAATTTTGTTGTAAAACTTTAGGCAACATTTTAATTCAGCCCATAAACACATCACTGTAAATCGTAATACGATCGTGTCGTGGGCCTTAAAAGTCTCCGACTAACCCCCCCACAGCCGCTCGTTAAGACACATTCATGTTTGCTTGTGTAACGGATATTTTTGCCGCGTTCGTACAGTAATTATCGTATTTATTCGAAGCAGTGCAGAATCAGTTTCAAAAGAAAACGGGAGCCATGTACCGACGTCTCCCTGAAAGAATTGCTACGTTTTTGTTTGAAGTAAAATAATTGTTATAACTGAAGGACAAAGAGTTTCGGATGACATACAGGTTTTTTCTAAAAATGATCTAGGTGTCTGTAATGTCGAGTTTATTATGACTCAACAAATGAAATACCTACCAAGCTTTAGCTGCCTATTCATGATTTGCAACAGTTTCATGAAATGGTCGAACACATGCATGAAGTAAACAAATTTTCTAAGATCTCGCCAAGACATTTGTGTATAGTTTTCCATGGGGAATCGGAGATGATGAGATCTTTTTTTTCACAACAAGCAGGTAAGTATTTCACCACAATCGCACCTCATGTTAAGTGGGTTGTTCAGTCTAGGATGAATCATTTACATTCCTAAATATTGATACCTAACCATAATTTATTACTTACTTTAGTTCTTATTTCAATACAATGTTTTGGTGTTTTTTTTTTTAAGTTTTTAGAAGCAAGAATTTTCACAAGCTATGTTGGCAATAACAAACTATTTTGATTATTGCTACTGAGCCAAGCATTTAGGAAATGACAAACAAACAAATTCGTTTTACAAGTCGGCTATTAGTAACGAGGTTGCGATGTATTGTCTCTATAATGTTGTTTGCCATCGTTATTGCTATGGCTTTCATCTTCTAAGCATAACGATACATATAAAGATACAGCAGTGATTCTGTTTGTCACGGGACGGGGTTCAATAATATCGGGAACGCCAATTATGTGATTCGTTATATTGATATTGCCTGAAAAATAACTTTATTGAATATCTGATGTTAACGATTTACGGGGGAGAGGGCACCACTGTGCTACTGTTTACATCGGCTCCGTAGTATTGTTTATTTTAAAATATGTAGTAGTTGCAAAATCGTACAAATGTAAAATATTTCGGCGTGTCAAACATCAGTGCATCTGTGATATCGTTGGCCTCACGAAAAAACAACAGATACGGACAAAAATAGTGAACATTTATTGTGCTGAAACATTTCAAAAAACTTAACATAACTCGCTTAAGGACTATCAGTGATAAGTGTTATAACATTAGGTTGATACAGTGGTCATTTGCAGTGTCTGAAACGGCGTTTACTTCAAGATCAAAGGGACCTAGTGATAATATAACCTCTTCACAGCTCTCAGACCTGCAATTGGTTTTTAAAAATAATAAACAACCACCCTCAACTGAGCATTACCAACAGCCCCACAGTATCAGATATTTCGACACTTCGTACAAAGCAACTTTGGTGTAGTGGTAAAAGCAACGGACAGAATCATCGTGTTTCCCCCGGTTCAAATCCAGACTATCTTATTTTTTTTTTTTTTTTTTTTTGTGATTTTGTTGATTAGTTTGCTCCTACTTCTGAAACAAAATTCAAAATGGCAACAAGGGGACCCGTAACAAACAAAACTGGGGAGATGCCCGCCTGCGCAGGTTGCCGCCGCAATATCACAGACAGGCGATACCTGAAATGTTGTAGGTGCGCGCAGTACTGGCACATAGAGTGTGTCAATATTCCCGAGTGCAGATTCTACAACACTATGACGTCGGAGCACAAGAGCAGGTGGATATGCCCAGAATGCGTCTGTAGCCAGCGGAAGGGGGGTGACAACACCGAGACGCCGGTCAAGTCCTCGGAGGTCAGCCATGTAACCACCCGTCGGGCGGCCGCGGCGGCCCGCACGGAGAGTCTGGACGAGACGGGGATGTCTCTGGATGATGACACCCAGACAGCGGAGGAACAGAGCATCGAGGAGAGGGTACTTCCGGCGACTGGCGGCGTCCAGCCAGCTCTGGTTTCGCTGAACGAGGCCGTCCGGAGCATGATGAGCGAGCTTCGCCAATTTAGGGAAGAAATGCGGGACGAAGTGAAAACCAGGCGAGCCGAGATCAAGTCTCTCAGGGACGGCTTGCTGCAGTTGTCGGAGAGGGTGGACAGCTGCAGGACTCACGTCGTCGGCCTGGACGAGCGAATGAAGGCGCTGGAGCTCAAGGCCAACCAGGGCGACGAGGCCAACGCGGCGCGTCTGGACGCGATCGAGCGACGACTGGAGGCCGCGGAGCGTCCGGGCCCGGCTGGCGAGGGCGCGGCGTCGGTCGCGGAGCTGGAGCGGACGGTCGCGGGACTCAGGCTCGAGCTGAACGACCGGGACCAGGAGGCCCTGCTCGCGGACCTCGAGATCGGCCAGCTCCCGGAGCAGAAGGGCGAGAACGTCCTGCACAGCGTCGCCGTGCTCGCCGCGCGCCTGGGCGTGCCGCTGGAGGAGCGCGACGTGGTGTTCGCGGAGCGCGTGGGCGCGCCGCCGGCCGAGGGCGCGCGGGCGCGGCGTGTGGTGGTGCGGCTGGCGCGCCGCCAGCTGCGCGACGAGCTGCTGCGGGCCGCGCGCACGCGCCGCGGGGTGCCGGAGGGGAGCGGCCGGGTGTTCGTGAACGAGCGCCTGACGCGCCCCAACCGCCAGCTGTTCCACCGGGCGCGCGAGGAGTGCCGCGCCCGCCAGTGGAGGTACTGCTGGACGAGGCGGGGGCGTGTCTTCGTCCGCAGGAGTGATGGCGCGCAGGTCTTCCAGTTGCGCACGCCCGACGATCTCGTGAGAGTGTTAGGAGCTCCGCCCATATGACTCTTTGGATCCTGGAATTGTAATATCGAAATGTTATATAATAGTTTCATGTTCCTTATCGGGTTTGATCTGTGTATGCCTTCTTTTTATTTAGTTTTACTCACCTATATAATATTATGCAGACCTTGTAAATGTCTGAAACTGCCCTTTTTTAGTTTATGTTATTGTTGTGGATTGTTAAAGTCCTCATTGAATAAAACTCATATGGTATGCTTAGACTGGTCACTTTGTGTCAATATATTTATAGAAATTGATATGTGCACACAGAATTACAATAATAGTATGATGATAATGATGATACACATAATATTGACTGCTACCTTTGAAAAGCGTGATATTAACATAATTAATACTACAAATAATATTGTAATACAATGGTGTTTATATAATTTAACACTAATACAGGCCTTGGGTTAAACAATCTTAGAATAGGTCTATTCAATGCGGGCTCACTGTGCACGAGGCATGACGAGTTTATGGTGGCGATGGAGGAACTGAACCCAGACGTGATGGCCATAAATGAGACGTGGCTCAGAGTAGGGGAAGAAGATAGGGCACCTAAAGTGGCAGGTTATCGGCTCAAACATACTCCAAGACCTATTCAAGTGAGAGGGGGCCGCGGGGGTGGTGTTGGGTTTTATGTGCGCAAGGGCTTATACATAAGAGCATGTCCTCATCCTGGCACCCCGACTACTGTTGAACAGATGTGGATCTCTCTACATCTAAATAATAAAAAGATAATTGTTGGCACAGCCTACAGACCTCCATGGCAGGACGTTAGTGTATTCCTGGACGCCATAGCTGAATCGATTGCCTCCTGTGCAGAATGTGACGGATTGGTGCTTCTCGGCGACTTTAATATCAACTTACTAGACAAAAGTAACAATAAGTGCAGAGAGCTAATGCAATGCATTGACAGTCTTAATCTGAAGCAGGTGATATCGGAGCCGACACACTACACAGATCACAGCAGTACTCTCATTGACATTATATGCACTGATATGGGGGCTGTTCAGGTCACCGTAAAGCACTCACCGGATCTGGGTGGCCATGCCATGCTCATGGTTGAATTTAAGGTCCGGAAGGAGAAAGTTCGGCCACGCTGGGTTACTTATAGACCATTAAAAAATATTATACCAGAACAACTTGAAGCTGATCTCAGTGCAATCGATTGGTCCAATCTCGAGGGAGTTGTGGATGTGAACTCTAGGGTTGAGAATCTGGGACGGTGTATTCTAGGGTTGATGGATCTGCATGCCCCGATCAAGACACGTAGATTTAAACATCCTCCTCACCCCTGGATAACAGATACCATCAGGGAAATGATACACGTCAGGGACGACTATCACAAGCAGTATAAGAAGAATGCAACCACTGCTCTTAGAGATAGTTACAAAATGATGAAGAAGATGGTGGTTGACGCAATTGAGAGGGAAAAAACCTGCTTCTTCAAAAACCACATCAATAGTAACTCAAAAAATCCTAAGCAGCTTTGGAAAAACCTGAAAAGTACAGTGTTACCGAACAAGAAAGGCGCTTGTGAGCTTCCTCCAATGTTTAACAACCCTAATTCAATTAATCATCATTTTCTCAACGTGCCTGGGGGAAACAATGTGACGATCTCTCAATTAACCTATTACGAATATCACAGACATAGGAACCTTATATCATTCTCACTCCATACTGTTAGCTCAGACGTTGTCTTAAGAACCATCACAGCGCTCAAATCGAATGCTCAGGGAAGTGACGGCATCACACTGGATATGCTGATGCTCACATTGCCTTACTCACTCAAAGCACTCACCGACATAGTGAACGGTTCTATACTGCAAGGGATCTTTCCAGACTGTTGGAAGGTGGCAGTCGTAAGGCCACTACCAAAAACTGGTCATCCTGCTTCAGTTCAGGACTTGAGGCCTATCAGCATCCTACCATGTTTGTCCAAAATCCTCGAGCGTATAGTTTGTGATCAATTAACTAAATACCTTGAGGAGCAGGGACTGCTTCCGCGCCGTCAATCGGGATTCCGCAAGGGTTTTGGGACGGCTACTGCTCTTTCGGATGTGATTGATGACCTTCTGGCTGCTCAGGATGGGGGCTTGGTTTCGACCCTGGTGCTGCTGGACTTCTCGCGCGCCTTCGACTCCATTAATATTCCTCTGCTTCTCTCCAAGTTGCGTTATTATGGTCTTGATGATTCCTCCATACGATGGTTTCATAGCTATCTCTCTCTGAGACAGCAGTACGTGGAGCTGAAAGGGGTGGATGGGTCGGCATTATTGTCAGAACAAAAACCAGTAACTCGCGGAGTTCCTCAGGGATCCATATTGGGTCCAATACTGTACATTTTGTACAGTGCTGACATAATCAACTGTATCAAGGACTGTCAATACCACCTATATGCCGATGATCTACAATTATATACATCATTTCCTCCATCTGATCATGAAAATGCAATAATGAAGATCAACAACCAACTAGGCAGAATTTTTGACTGGTGTACTGCCAATTGCCTTGTTCTCAACCCAAGAAAATCAAAGTTCATGCTAACCGGAACACGTAGAGGCTTGGAAACTCTTAAAAGCATACAACTCAACGTTGAAATAAATGGAGAACCTTTAGAAAGAGTGGCTGAGGCGAGAAACCTGGGAATGGTCATTGATGGAAACCTCAAGTTCGAAAGCCATATACTCGAGTGCACTAAGAACTGTTTTTACCGCTTAAAGATTCTATACAACTTGAGGCCCTATTTAAGCGAAAGCCTTAGAATATCTTTATGTGAATCACTTGTATTAAGCAAACTTAACTACTGTGATACAGTGTATGGCCCGTGCTTGCTGGGTAAATCGTCACGTCTCATTCAAAGGGTACAAAACGCATGCGCCCGTTTTTGTTTTACTGTGCCTCCGAGATCACACATCACGCCATTCCTGAACTCATCAAACATGTTAAAGATGGCTGCTCGGCGAAGATTGCACCTGGCCACCATGTTGTTTGGCATACTGGATAGTGCGAGGCCTAAGTATCTGTTCAGCAAACTGGAATGGGCCCAAGCTCAGAGTAGATATCCAAAGAGGCTATGCACTCACATATTTGCTACACCCAAACATCGCACAGCAGCTTTTCGCGGATCATTCAGATTTGCGGCGTCCCGGTGCTGGAACGACCTGCCTCCCCCTCTGCGCGCCCTGAAAACAAAATTTACTTTTAAACATCACCTAAGAAAATATTTAATAGAATTGCAAAAGACTGACAATGATGGGTTACTTACCAGCGGGTCATGCGCGGCAAGCGTAGGAGACCTATCGGGGCTTCCTGGCACCGGTATGCCGCAGTAAAATGATGGACGGAGGCCATGATCATGAAGCGCTGGGTTCATACAAAGTTGCCACCGTTCCCATTCCCATTCCAATTCCCCATTTTCATTCTCGGGGCCCTCCCTGCGCATGAGTGCATCCTATAGGGAAAGTAAAGTAGTATTTATCTTTATTAAATTGTATAATGTATCGAACTAAACAGTAAATGGATAACTTTCTCACCAAGTTACTTGCACTTCATGCCAAAAAACCAAGGCAATGGGTGGGAATCAAAACGCCAAGCACTCCGTTTAGCGTCGTCTTGGGCCTGCTTTACTTTATTGTTCTCTGGCTTGACCTTTGTGATGTGTGGCTATACTAAATCACTTTTTTCAATCAAAATCAGGAATCAAAATGGTGAAATCCAACTCCAAAGATGAAATCACGTTTTTATTGCGTGGCAGCACGCGGTCTTCAATGTGTGCTTCAATGCACAGATTAGAGTTTTGTTCTTTTTTTTTTTTATTTTATTTTTAAAAATAGCTTATTGTCACAGATATTGATAGATGCAGCATGTGAAAAAATTTGTATGAAGTTTAAACGTCATTAGTGTCATTTTAGCGAATTTTAGTGATTGTCGAAACGTAAATAATCGTATCATCGTACTGCAATCGCAAAGTAATCGAGTGATGTCGTGTGACTCGATTCGATAATTAATTAATTCCGATAAAACTGATATTTTGATAAATTTATAGCTAGTCGGAATGTGGATCGAAATAATTTTGTAGCGGTAAACGTCATTCTTGATTTTCTTATTAATTTGCAAATAATATTTTTATTGTGCATTTATCAAAGTAATGATCGTTATTTATTCCATTGTGCTAAATAGTACTAGTGGCGCCCTCTTTGTCAATGTTTAGTCTTTGTCAATGTTCTGTTTTTGTTTTGTTTTGTTTTTAATGTTATTTTTTTTATTTTTATTTATAATGTTGGTTGGAGAGGCGCCCGCTGAAAACCAGCGTCGGGGCACGCGTGCATGCACGCGTGGCTCGATTAATGCTGAGCGGGCGCCTTTTTGGCACAAAAATATGCGTGTATAGTTTTAAGTCCCTTTGTTCTGTTTTTTATTTTTTTCCTTTTTTGTGTCAAATAAAGTTTTTCTTATTCTTATTCTTATTCTTATTTCAGAGAAATTCGGGACAGAGAAATTGTAGCAATTTCAAAATAGTGAGCTTTATTTATTTGAATGGTAATTTAAATGAGATTATTATCACTCATAAAATTTTGTATTGTTGTTTAAAGATATTACTTCGCAGCGTAGGATGTCCCACAAGGTGGACCGATGACCTCATAAAGGTAGCAAGAAAGCCAAAAGAAAAGGAGGCCTATGTTTAGCAGTGGACGTCCTATGGCTGAAATGATGATGATGATGAAAGATGGACTTATTTTGGGTCTGCAATATTTAAACCTATCTCTATTCTCTTACCCACTCATACTGTGATGCTGCAATATGTCATAAAGTATAATATTTTTATCCGTGTTTGAAGCATTAATCAGTCACTCCCTCGGGCATAGTTGTTTAACCCAACATCTATTATGATTGCTCTCAATGTCACAATCTGTGTACATCAATCATTGTGATTTATATTGCCGTGGAAATGCGTGCAGTGTGTCAATCTGATAGTTATTGCTACACATTGGGCGCATTTAGGAGTCATCATCATCATCATCATCATCGTTTCAACTACAGTAAGTCTACTGCTGAACATAGGCCTCCCCCCATGAAACTGAAAAATCAGTTTCAAGACAAGCCCTGGCGGTCTTGATTTACGCTGAGCGGGTGCCTTTTTATCAGAGGGGCACAAGCAGTTAATTGTCCACTTGTTTATTTCTCTCTGTTTTAATCTATGTCTTGCCTGCTTGTATACCTTTCTTGCAAATAAAAAGTTTTCAATTCTAAACTGATCTTCAGATTGGGCAGTTGGTAGCGGCCTCCATTTAGCGCCTTCCTGCAACCTTAATGACTTCGTATGTCCACATTGGCCACCTTGTGAGTGGAGGTCCCACGCTGCGCTTGCCATTTAGAAATGTGGTCCTTTAAACTTACTGAAAGTGACGTCATTTCGTTACACCTGTCTTCCAATTACCCGCAAACTTCCTCGCCTACAAACACGCCCCGCAGATAAAAGTAAAAAGAAGATTTACGCGTTTAGAAAACAATCGTGCCTTTAATTCTTTAGTCTTCGCTAATTTCCGCCCCATTCCGACATTTACCGACACTGTAGCACAGTTTAAAACTTATTCTTTGAACCCCAACCAGTTTAAACTGCCCCCTCTGACTGCAATACCCCGGGTATGTAATCTCGGTGACTTCGTTAGCAAGAAGAGGGGCCAGGTTAAAGCGGTTAGTGTTTTAAGTAACCGCGTCACGTACGAACGTTCCCCTGATCTCACGTGCTCACGAAATTGGTGGGAACTAGTGATGAGGTTAGGTTCTTGTCGATAGTGTATATTCGCAAAGGAAAACCTGGCTCCTTTGCACATATGCACTATCGAAAGGGCATACAGAAATACTCGCACTATTATGTTAGTGTACGAACGTAAAGTCTATAAGATTTCTAACTAATTGCATCAATACCTACCGTTTCTGGAATGTAGAGTGTGAATGAACCTCTTCACACTGCATTATTTCAATTACTATAAAAGTGATTACAGTTATATTTTAACTCGAATAGAAACGTCTGAAAAAGCATTAACAAGAATAAAGTAGCACCAAAATAAAATCAGCGCCTACCTATTCGTAATTATCACTGACGAGAGCTGTAAGTTTCTGAATAGATCTTATTATAGGGAATAGAATATCCGTTTTGAGACAATCACCTATGTGTATACCAGGATGCGGGCAGCGCAGGGCCGATCGTTATGGAAATCCTTTGTCCAGCAGTGGACGTCATTTGGCTGACACAACAACAAAAACCTGTGTATACGATATAGGTTATTTTTATCAAGTCGATAGAATTAAAGAGTGATGGTGCATCACTAACCAACCGAGCGGAAGTGTAGCCGGCGCCGAGGTGCGACGGAGCGCTGCGAGGACCAAATTTTAATGTTTCCACTCTTTTTGTTTTATTGGAAACGAAAAGTCAAGGGCGCTGCTTACTTAGGAAATTGAATCGGAATCTTTGCATTTACACTTTGAGCCTTAGCTGTGTTATTTGTATGCAGAGACTGTGAGAAAAGGCGGGGTATTTGGATCTACTATTAATCCTAAACTACAGTTTTAGAGAGCGGAAAGAAGCATAGGAAAATTTTGTTTCGAGTCACTAAATGTGACGACTAAAGTAAAATTCAGATTAAAAAGTCAAATATTTTATTTTAATCCATTTCGAGGTTTGTTAAATATGCATGGCGACCAATTTATCTGGAACATTGAAGGAGGCTTTCAAATCTTAAAACGTTTCAAGTAGTCAATAAGCCCCAATTATTTTTGTTTTCATGGAAATAAATCGGCCCACGCACTCTTCGCGTCGATAAAATCCAGAGCTGAGACTTGGTTGATGCCGTTGATCAATTAGATTTATAATGATGATTGTTTAATGATAATTATTTCAGGAAAAACATTATCTCAATTTTTTTTTCTTTAAATATGCATATCTCCCCTTTTACAACACTGCGTACAAAACTAAATGCACCACCACGAATTTTAAAAACCTCTCTGTTTTGGGACTCAATACTCCCACATTTCCGTCGCATGAAATGTGGCCTCTCCCGTCCATACACAGTCAATCGAGCGTCGTTAAGCCGAAACTTTCGGCGCGGAAAAATTTTCCGATTTTTTCCTAAAAAATCCCCTTAAACCAGACAGAGTGGGTTGTTTTATGAAATATCACGGCTGCACCCGCCGATATATCCTGCAGTTGGCGAGCGGGTTTTGGGGGTAGATAGACGAGCGATTTTTTCTTGGGAAAACTGTTCAGACCTGTAGACTGATGCTGGAAGCTGGCTGCTGCTGGAACTTTATGACGTGATATTTCTGTCGCTGTCGGTCGTGCCAGCATATTCTATTAGGTTAAAGGACTTCTAAGGTTCTAATGACCCTTCCATTTCAATAAAAAAATCACCTGCTTACCTACATTACGAGTATTTTTTTTCTTTCAATTTTTTGTCACGTTATTTTGTTATTTTAAACTAAATGTTTAGTAGCATTGAAGTCCTTTTATGTTACTGATTACCCAAATAATCAAGTCCGCTATTTGTTTATTGAATAACTAGCTTTCCGCCCGCGGCTTCGCCCGCGTGGAATTTTGTCTGTCACAGAAAAACTTTATCGCGCGCGTCCCTGTTTCAAAAACCGGGATAAAAACTATCCTATGTTCTTTCCCGGGACTCAAACTATCTCTATGCCAAATTTCATCAAAATCGGTTGCGAGGTTTAAGCGGGAAAGCGTAACAGACAGACAGACAGACAGAGTTACTTTCGCATTTATAATATTAGTTGGGATATAATTAAGCACTTGAAAAATTTAAATCAATCAACGAGTCAACGTTTTTTCCTTTTTCCGCCGACATAATCTCACTTTCAGGCTGGAAAAGTCGCTCGTCTGCACCGGCTCTTATCTAGGATATCGGCCATGGCGATGGATAGGCGTTTTTATGTTCCCCGGCTGAGTTACGGCCGGCCCCGGGCGCGCTATATCTTGTATCTATCCGATATTTTGTAGAAGAAGTCATTATCATACAACTACAAGTAATTGGTGAAGAAAACAAGGACTGGATTTAGGCATTCGACTTCGTTTCGACCCTTTTTTCGTCAGAAGAATCCCTAAAAAAGCTTAGGTAGGTGCGGATACCCTAGGCACATGGGGGGTGGGTTTACAGTGGATAGGGTCCGCTTAATAGATCGGAAACTATACACCGCCTCTTTGGTCTAGTGGTAAGACCACCTGCTTCAGACGCAGAGGTCCCGGGTTCAATTCCCAGTGGGGGCAGATTTTTCTGTTCGGTTTGGTTGGTGGTAGGGCAGGGCTTGTTCTAAGTCCGCCTGGCTAGCTACCACCATCTTACCTAAGTCTGTCGCCATAACAACAATGTTAACAGCATTATTGTGTTCCGGCAGTTAGAGGTAAGATAGTCAGTTCCTCCGTGGTTGAGGATTCCGGGTGAAACTCGCTTCCACCTTCAGCCTGATCGCCACTTACCATTAGGTGAGATACAGGCCAAGAGCTTCCTCGTTGTGGATTAAAAAAAAACCTCGTCCCGTCGTGAATGGGAGAAGGTGATCAAAATGCATTCTGACCACCTAAAATAAAAAGTATAATATACACAAGGCCTAGAGTAAAGGTTCGGTCAAACCAATGCGTGCAGTCCGCGTGCGTGATGGACTTGACTTATGGTCCTATGTCCCCTAGATGGGGCAGAGGGCGTCCACAACAGTCCTCCATCTCGTTCGGTCTTGAGCTTCTCGCTTGATCTCGCTCCAGGTCTTGCCGATCTTCTTCGCCTCGTCCGCTACAGTGCGCCGCCAAGTTTGCCTGGGTCGACCACGTTTGCGGCGTGCGTGATGGCGATCAGTAGAAATCAGTAGGATCGCCATCGCCATCGTGCACGCAGGCTGCACGCGTTGGTTTGGTCGAACCTCAACTACTGGATAATGTGGGGCTCACGCTGTTAGAAGGGCAGGATCAACCAACTGAAAACCTGAAATAGGGTAACCGTTGACTATATGAGTAGGTCACGTGGAAAATCACTATCAGTAGTTGCTTTAAAGTGTTAACCAGGTATTTTCGGACATTTAGAGCCTTCAAGGGTGGACTTAAAATAAGCATACCATGGTTGTTTACTATCACTTTTAAAGAATAAAGCTATTTAAAAAAATAAGTCCTTTTTAACGAGCTTTTTTAGCAATGTCAGTTTAGTCACTTGACAATGCAATATCGTGATGGCATGGAGCTGATCTGATGATGAAGCTGGAAGTAGACCATAGAAACTCGGCAGTAAAACAACACAGTCCTATCGAATTTGGGCTCATTTGACTCGTTTATTAATACGAGTATTTTTATAGAAGCTTGTTTTTAAAATAAGTTATAAAACTAGCGGCCGCCCGCGACTTCGTGTGGATCCCGTTTTACCCCCTTAGGGGTGGAGTTTCGTAAAATCCTTTCTTAGCGGATGCCTATGTCATTACATCTGACTACATGCTAAATTTCAGCCCGATCCGTCCAGTGGTTTGGGCTGTGCGTTGATAGATCACTATGTCAGTCAATCAGTCAACCAGTCAGTCACCTTTGAGTTATATATATATTTAGATTACAGAGCTTTTTAGACAGTATACTTATACTCGACAGAATTATACATTAAAATCACATCGTACAAAGTTAGGTAATTATTTGATCAACGATCCCTCAGTGATAAGTGCTACTTTATTACTTTACAGACGTCATAATTTATTCAGAGCAAACATGGCGTCGAAACTCAAATTACTGCCTATCCTGTTTGCCTTTTAATTATATCAACTTCTAATTTGGACGATATTAATCTTGAAAACTGCGCATCGTTGCGTTACATCAAATGATTTCGGATTAATTTCTAAAATGTGGAGATAGTAAAGTTTGTTACAGACTATTTGAAATCTGTGTTTGTTTTTCTTGAAAAAATTTTAACTACTATAACTACATAATACGTCACAGTGTGCTTTGCTATGCTACCGTCCGTATCATTGATACTGGGAGTAATAGAATTTAAATAGATCCACCAAAGGGAACTTTTAACTGTGCCGAAAATTTACCAGCTCCCGTGAAAATGGAGACAAAAATTAATGGTTTTTATAGCTGTATTGCAGAGATCCAGGCTCTTCCCGCGACCTTTACCAGATCGTCGGTCCACCTAGTAGGAGGCCTGCCCACGCTACGTCTTCCAGCCCGTGGTCGCCACTCGAGAACTTTCCTGCCCCAACGGCCATCGTCTCTACGAGCTATGTGCCCCGCCCACTGCCACTTGATTTTAGCAATTCTGCGAGCTATGTCGGTTACTTTGGTTCTCCTGCGGATCTCCTCATTTCTGATTCGATCACGCAGGGAAACTCCGAGCATAGCATAGTCCTGCGGGCAGCGCAGGACCGTTCATTGTGGAAAACCTTGGGGGAGGCCTTTGTCCAGCAGTGAACGTCATTTGGCTGAAAAGAAAGAAAGAAGAAAGATTGCAGAGATACATTTTTTTTTCTAATTTCACTGACTTTATCTGAATACACTTGATGATAATTTCGTATTCAGCTCTATTATTTTTACTAATGACAATTTTAATTTGCGCGCCGCGCAGTGACTTACTGGATGGCTTGTATTTTATTTGCACCTACCTGCTTTATAAAAATAAAAAATCACTTTTAATAGAACTGCTGCGCTAAATCGTTTTTGTATTGTTTTATTAAGACAAATTAATGTTTCTCTGTAAGTGATTGCATTGTAATCTTTTTGAGAAATAAATATCTTTAACCACAATTTTAAAGTAAGTAGAGAGCCATTGACTGGATCAAAAGAAAAAGTCAAAAGTTTGAAACGCACAATAATAAGTACTTACGAATTCTGATATAATTGTTTTATCGCAAGCCAAGGTTTAACTTTCTCATCCATTATAATTACTTCCTCATAAACATAAAAAATATCCATTGCAAAGATGGCAGACTGTATAAATTCACAAAGAGGCTGTAATCCGGCGGCTTAAGGTTTTGGAATCGTAAAACGTACAAAAACAGTTGCACTTCGAAATTCATAAAAGGAATTTTTAATTCGACTACATAAAGCGCCGTGCACACCGCCGCGATCCATGTAAAGCGGGTGTATGTGGGCGTGTTCTACGCTCGACCAAAGCCATGGAAGAACAGTAGACTCAGGCCATACATCTGTCTAGCTTTAAGATGTGACGTGAGAAAGATTCTAAAAGTAGATTCTAGATGAGAGTAAAAGTCTTACATTGATTGTAAAAGCATATCCATAGCTAAGCTATGTAAATCTAATCCTCTCTGATCTTTTAAGAAAATTTTATTTTTTCAGTTTTGCAAATGCGTCTTTAATAGTTTTGCAAATCCTTTTAAAGACAAGTCACTCACTCACTCACTTGTATGCTTACTTTAAGGTATAGAGCTTTTCTCATAATATACTTATTTTTCATCATGCTGTATTTCAAAGATAGTGAATATTAGTAAATTAAATAAAATAATTATTCATTTCAATCACATTAGGATCAAATTAGTTTAGGTCAGTTTACATTCAAATTTAAATTAAATAAATCATGTAGGTAAAAATATCTCAGATATTTTTTCAAAGATCATAGCATAAATCGTCATCGTCCTTTTGATGTTTCAACTGACGAGCAAGTGGAGTGGCTTCTCTCCCCGTGCTATTGTAAAGCGTAGCACACACAGGCGTATCCGTTAGCCGCCGATAGATTAATTGAATTACATCAACACGCCGGTTAATGCGATTAAAATTTGCAGCGCGTGGGTTGGATTCCGAACGGATCGTGTGCGCGCCGCTTAAGGCCCGTTGTTGATTGGCTCGGGGGAAATTTTCACAGGGATTTTTCAATGTTGTTCCAATTGAAATATGAGCAGATCAAGTTGGATGCGAAACGTGAATAAACTATTGGATTCTGTGTATTTTTTTATAAAATGTGGATAATTTGGTTCGATTAAAATGTTATGTGTAAGTGGGGAAAGTGATTTAGATTTTCTTTTAGATGCGTATTCTGTTTTCAGGGTTTCTAATTGGCTGCTTATGTTAGCAGCCTTTTGATATGCCTAAATATTTCTATGACTTATAGCTGATTTACTCTGCTGTTCCTTTGACCGAAGTAAAATAAGTATCGCAAATGTTGTAAGTTCTAATGCCTACTTAGACTTCTTTTTTCTGTGGTTTCTAAAAGTAAAACTGACGTTCAGGCCATATTTCAGAGATATAATCCTGTAGTTTCAAGCCTTCAATATCCTAAACTGGAAACTGTCACTCAAAGCGATTATCAAAGGGTTCGTTTTCCGGGAATTGAACTCCAGACCTACGTTCCAATGATTCCATCACTTCAACCTCCAAAACACGTTTGAACGGTTACTTGGAACCTGAAATCATTTTGCAAAAGCTGTCCAGACCAGGGATATTATGGATATCCGTAAACGTAACCGAAACTATCGGATATCCGAAATAAAAAAATATCCGTAACCGTAAGCGAAACCGATTTAAAAGTTTCGGATAGTATCGGATAATGGCAGAGTCTAAATCTTAATATTTTTAATATTTGTTTCTTGTCTGGCTTTCCCTGGCACCATTCTGACATACCCGCCTGTTTTATTTTCATCATAGGTATCGTCATAGTACATAAAGTGGCTATGTGGGTTGCGCAGTATCATGCTACTTGAATTTTACCTTTTTAAAATTTTAATACCCGAAACTTTCGGATAATCCAAAATGATTTAATATCCGTAACCGTATCTATAACCGAAACTTCATATCCCTAACATCCCTGGTCCAGATCAGTCAAAGGTATATTTGATATCGTTATTCCCGAACTCTACAATCTGGATGTAACTCAATATCGCACAGCTATCGCTTGTTATTCGGATTCCCGCAATAATTATCCCAGGTCGGTGCATGGAACACAATTCGGGCAGCCTTCGGGCAGCATTTATGGTTTCGTAACGCGATATTCCGGGAAAAGCACAGGTTCTGTGGCCGTCGTTTGATACAGCTGCAATTGCACACGCACAATTATTAGATGTGAGTTTGGTTAGGATATGGAATTACTAGTTCAGTGGAATTTTGTTGTAAAGGACACAATATGGTGAAGGATAGAGTCGTAGGTATGATACAATTGATTTCAGTTTTCAACAGGCTTTATTTATTTATTTATCTTGCTCCGGTGAAAAAAAAATGTTTTTTGTTTATTTACTTTATTTATATTAACCTATTTATCTATAAAAAATTTGAATCACGCTTTTACTTAATGATAATGTAATAAATTAGCTAAGTATTCTCCAAAACACGAAACGTTCTTGATAAAATCTTGGCAGAAAAATATGGTGAGCAAATTTTGAACCACATTGAAACTAGTAGTAGGTTAAAATTCTGCCCAGCGCACCTATCAGGGGCGTTTTACGATTGGCGAGACGTCGCGTAATACACAGTAGGTACCAGAGTAACATAAAATAGAAGGAAGTTTTCCATAATTTTATATTAGTAGGGGGAATCGGTTAGCTCTATTTAAAAACGGATTTTCATGAGACGTTGTGTTGGTTAAAACATTTTTTTCTTGACTGTACAAAATCCGTCTTAAAACGAATCTGTCTTAAAGAGAATCTGTCGTAAACCTATTTTGTCCTAAACAGAATCTGTCCTTAACCGAATAAAGGTACTCGACCACTCTACAGTCCTGACTCCTGACTTTTGCTTGCTACAGATTTTTACTAAGAGTACCGATTTTGGTCCTCTGTTTTCAAATGATCGGGCATAGACCTTTTCATAGCTTGCTGAGTGACGTGAAGTAGTGTTTAATTCAATAATTAGGGCAGATGAACTTTCGGAAAATGATGTTCTGGACAGAATAATGAATAACTTTTATTTTGACGTGCCAGTGTGCAGCACTCCGCTCATTTAACGTTCGCCTGATTGGTGGGCTGTAACGCAATAATGCATCGTCGACAAACGGCGAACTAGTGCGCCCCTGATTTATAGCTTCGTTAACCATTTTTAGATGCGCAGACGTCGTTACGCGCTCATTTCGCTCGCTCGCTCAGCTCGACAGTTATTGGCCTGTAAATTGGTGTTGAGGAATTGTTTTTCTTGCACAGCTCAGTATGGTAATGTGTTACAGACGTCTTTATAGTGCAAACTTTTATGGGCCAATTAGTGTTGTGATGATGAATAGGCCGTAGTTGGATGGCGTTTACAGCTTGCTATAACGCGTTGCATCGATGGGACAAAGGATAGTCATAGATTTATTTATTTGCTGTTTTTATGTACTTGTTAAAATATAAAAGAATAATGACAGTCTTTAGAAATTAAAGCTATTTGTTCTGGTTCATGAATAAACAACTAAGTTCATATCACGAAACCATACCTACACTCAAATTATAATTATGAATTTACTGAATTATATTGAAGACTATGATTAGCCTAGAATACAAAAAAAAATATCCCAATACAATGCGTAGGGAATGCAGGTAAAATCCTCCGTTTGCCTTCTGTGTATAAGAAAGGGTCTTGCTCCTGCTGTGGAGACTAAATGACCACAATGATGACAGAGTCAGCTTAGCATCAAGCATCTATAAGTTCGAATCGAATTTTGAGCTCCCATTTCTTTATTTAATTTCAAGTGTTAAAATCCTACTAGTACTACAGTAGACTTCTAATACTTGTTGCAAAATCGTTCAACAGAAGTATATTCTATATTTATATAAACACTTTTATTTGGCCTATGTACTCACAGATGGAACGAGCGTCCATTAATATTGATAAACATAAAGCGATCGATTTCGTAGTCAGCCATAGTTCACGACCGTACTCTATTATTAAACGCCATGAATAAAAATATCGTGTGCCCTCACGCAAAATAACTAACAGTAAGGCCGGTGGTGTAGGACAGGATAGCGATATAAGGCAGGATAGCGATATAAGGCAGGATAGCGATAAAAGGCAGGATAGCGATATAAGGCAGGATAGCGATATAAGGCAGGATAGCGATATAAGGCAGGATAGCGATATAAGGCAGGATAGCGATATAAGGCAGGATAGCGATATAAGGCAGGATAGCGATATAAAGATATTAACACAGGGTGATTGGGATACTACCTATTCCTTGAAATGGGTTATACCAGTGAACCGCGTCGAATCTGGATGGTAATCGAGATGAGACGGTTCTTCGATTTTTTAGAAAATTTTAATTTCACCACACATAATTAATTTGTTGCTAATAATCTCTAGTATTACCCTTTTCAAGGAATAGGAAGAGTATCACTGTCACCCTGTATAAAAACAAATGTAGTACTGTAACAAAGCTATTGAAATCGGCTCCAATAATCATTAAGGTCCATTTCTAAGATTAGATTGTTGATGTCGCAGCAATTCAGAAGAAAAATATTTGCACAGAAGAAATAGATATCAACAGAATAAGAATGACAAACACTTCTAGGTAATATCCAACTGAAAACAATTACAAAGAAATAAACTAGCTTATTATAATTATAGGAGTTACTAGTAAATAACTCTCACATTGTATTTCACGGACACGTATCCTACATAATAGTACCTCTACTTGGTAGGTATGCTCGCTCTTCCATAGATCACATCGTGATTTCGGATATAATTGTTATTAAGAGCAAGTCAAAATAAAACAAAATCTGCTGTTGGATGGATAACATACTAATAATGTTTATTTTTATTTGTAGTCCGTAGTCATACTTATTTTTCCGTGTCCGTGACTCTCACTCGGCATGGGGCACACTGAAAACCAGCGTCGTGGCCTCCCTCACCGGGGGCCACGGCATATGCTGAGTGGGGTCCCATTGCGATGGGCATCGCTGTGCGACAGGGTGGCACTGCTTAGTTTACTTGCTCTTTCATTGTATGTTTTATGTCACCTCTGTCTTATTTGCTTTTTTTTTTATTTTACCTCTTTTGTCTTTTGTGATGTCCATGGCAATAAATGTTTCTTTCTTTTTTTCTTTCTTTCTATTTTCATCTACCGATTCTCTGAGCTAAATGAAACAAAAGCTTGCGTATCGATGCATTTATAAAACAAACGACAAAACAAATACGCATCGACTTCAGTAACCAATCTTTCACTCATCCACAGGTTTATCGGGTAATTACTTATTGTAAGTACCTATAAAAAGGTAGAATAATGGATGGGACGAAAGAGTGGATTCCTCTCAATACAAGTTACATAAACTTAAAGAGAGGAATTCCCCAAAAAACTTGATGTAAACCTATTAAGGCTAGGTTGCACCATTTTACTATAACTTTGACAAACATCAAAAACCTGTCAAACTCCATACAAAAAACACCGATTATTGTTAAAGTTACGTTCAAAGTTAGGTGGTGCAATTTAATGAAATAGTTTTCCTATTTTCTATCGCTCTCCTTGCCCTGGAATTCGTGCCTAAAACTAATTTGAGTTTCTTTCATATCGGTGCGAGCGCGTAATGGTAATTGGTGGGGAGTGGTAGGAAAATACAGTTTACGTACTGACATACTTTAGGGGGGTACGGGTCAACGGACCGAGCATCTTCGCTGGGGTAAGAAGACGTGGAAAATATTCTAGCTTTAAAATAAGTATACTAACTATTTATACTAGGACTAGCGGTCGCCCGCGACTTTGTACGCGTGGATCCCGTTTTACCCCCTTAGGGGTGAAGTTTCGTAAAATCCTTTCTTAGCGGATGCCTACGTCATAACATCTACCTGCATGCCAAACAGCCCGATCCGTCCAGTGGTTTGGGCTGTGCGTTGATAGATCACTATGTCAGTCAGTCAGTCACCCTTGAGTTATACTTACGTTTAATATTTAGATTGACTTAAGAACTACCAATACCTCAGGCAAAACGCGTGCGGTGCGTAGGCGAGTATGGAGGCTATTTCGTAATGTTATTTCATTGAAGGAAATCAGCTGTCAGAAACTGAGGACACCTTCTGCCTGCCTTAAGGTCAAACTTAAGCTGGTCAAATGTACATCATCTTGACTGAGTTATGCGTCTGCATAAATTCATTTTGGTAAACTTTTCAGGAGCAAGAAAATCCGATTATTTTTCATTTCAGTCACAAAAATTAAATGTTCATGCACATATATTTTGTAGGAATTGGCCTAAGTTTAGTTTTCCTTCAATCGGCTAAATACGAGTCTGTGGAAAGAACGGCTGTCGAGTTACTTAGCTAATGATAACGATGTCCATTAACATGATGGTATGTAGCACTGTTTATTGTTGTGACATAATCTTGATTTTAGACGTCAAATGTATGGGCCTATCGCGTTAAATAGATAAAATGGCGCGATAAACGCTTATCGTGGCGCATATCCTAGGCCTACTGAAAAGCAATTTTAATACCAATTTTGCCATCATTTGTCGGGTAGGAAATACCAATCAGCCTTATACGCTTCCCTGAAGTACAAAATTACTTTCGCATGTCTAGAATAAGCTAAATAAGATTATCTTACATGACTGTAATCCGTGTGAGTTTGCAACCAAAATGGACAATAATATAAATATAACTGGGTCAATCAAGCGGTGCATTAATTCGGGTATGTCCGGGTGTCGAGTGTCAACGTGACGGCGCCCGCGGGGGTGCTTGTCGGACCGCGGGGGCCGATGGAGCTTGCGATACGACCCTCCAGAGGCAGTGGTAGTAGTGGGTCAGATGTGATTAATGATGAACGGGGTGTGAGAAAATAGTTACAGTCAAATTAATGATTGGATTTCGATGACGCTTTACAGTACGTACTATTGTTCAAAATATCATACGGCCTATTCTTTATTTTACAATGATATTGAGTTAATAATTTTTAGTGTATGTGGGACTTTCTGTGAATAACTTAATTTCGCGTGGACGAAAACGCGGGCACAAAATTTCATTTCTTTTTTGTGTCGTAGGCAAATAGCTAACGCAACAAATGCAGACTCTTACAGAAGTGATAACATTATTAAGTATCTCAGAAGATTTGCTAATCCCTAACTACGAGTAAGGAGTCCTGTTTTTAGGGACTGGAATATTGATTTCTCTCTG
Organism: Ostrinia nubilalis; assembly: GCF_963855985.1. Lineage (NCBI taxonomy): Eukaryota > Metazoa > Arthropoda > Insecta > Lepidoptera > Crambidae > Ostrinia > Ostrinia nubilalis. The sequence continues at coordinate 14,494,768 of NC_087104.1, read as the reverse complement.
GTACAGGCATGGTTTATCCTACTAATAATAAAAATGCGAAAGTTTGGATGTCTGGATGTTTGTTACTCTTTCACGCAAAAACTATTGAAAGGATTTTGACTTTACACTATTAATGTTAATAACCCAGAATAATATATAGGCTATAATTTATGACGATCTGTGACAAACTAAATTTCACGCAGGTGAAGCCGCGGGCAAAAGCTACTATAATGGTAAAGTAATATGATTGAATGACTAAATAAATATTATTATATATTAATTTTCTATTTTACTTGATCTTATCGAAACTTCCCGACGTCTACGGCTCAAACAGTTTAACAACAAGGTAATATCAATCAGTTGTTAACATCTACGTACTAAGAAAAATATAGGGTGATTGCCGGCCATTATAAATACCTGCTTTCTAATGCTTTAAATATTTATAAAATTTCACAGTCAAAAAAGTTTGTTAAGGGAATTGACCGTTTTAAAAGAAGTTAAGGAAAAAGCTGATGAGTATAATTGGTATGTTTGTTTCTTAATAACCTGTTAATTTAAGTGGGAACGTGTACTTACCGCCGGCTTACCATTTACACCTACTTCGATTTGAACTGTAATTGCGGTTAGGTACAGTCAGGCAAATAGATACATTCAATATTATAGCATCAGTCATTTTTAATTATACCTCCTTCACAAGCCAACCAAATCTTCTGAGTATATTTTAGGAAAGTTTTCCAGTTTCTAGTTTATTCCCAGGAACTCCCAAACGCGTTTTTCATTTTTTTTTGTCACTCGTGCGATTTGAGATGAACTCAAATTAAGCACTTAATGGAAATATGAATTTTGGGCAAGAAAGTCAAGCAAATTGAGTACTAATATTTTTATATTCCAAAATAACTTTCTTAGCCTGTCTGTGGACCGGAGACTCCTGCATGATAAAAATACACACTGAAATCCAAGCGAGCAAAGCCGCAACTGCCGTAAGTACCTATAGTTTAGTAAAAGAAAATTTAATTTTAGTATCAAAACCTACAAAATTAGATAGCTATCGAACATTTAGGGGCATAAAATTTTCAGTAAATCTTAAAATTCAGATTTCACCATCAATCCCTAATTTTTAAGTGACCCCTATGGTAACAGGAATTTTGTATTCATAGGGGTCACTTAAAAATTAGGGATTGATGGTGAAAACGGGCATAAGTCAAACTAATTTATAAATCACCAATATCTCTGTTTTGCTCAAGGTCAGCTGGTAGAGAATGACTTATGGCATTAAGCTCGCCTTTTTGTACGGAACATTGTTGTGTGTGCAATAAAGTCTTTAAATAAGATAAATAAATAAATATAAAGTAAGTAAATAGATATATTGAACTTTTAGGAGCATGAACTTGTTTCTGCGGCGGACTGTACCCTCTAATACGGCCTTTATCGTATTAATACACGTTCTAATGTGTTTATAATTGACGGCTGTGATCCAGCCGTCTATTGGATTTCTTAATTAAACTCAAATTGTACGTTGTATCTTTTTTAACGGAAGCGAGAGTAATTCGGGGTAATATTAACTGGATGGAGTCGTTATGTTTTAACTTAGTAGACACAGATTAAATTGAGTGGGCTAATGTTTTTCGCTTAACGTTATTATACAGTAGTTTTTGCCCGCGGCTTCGTTTGGTTCATGCCATTGAGCAAGATTATTTCGGTTTTTCTTTTCCAAGCATAGAAAAGATTAGGGGTCGTCGGGTCTTTCCGGGCCTCAAAAATAAGGGTAGAAAAACTTGTAAGCAACTTTGTATAGATTCCACATCTCGTTGAAAAGTCCTCACATTTTTTTGCCAAAATACTGTCACATTTTACAAGGTGACTCCATCTGCCATCAGCTCTTAACGGATTACATGGTTTAACTCTAAGGCTGAGTTGCACCACCTATGTTTAACCGTAATAATTACAATAACTGGTGTTTTTTGTATGGACTTTGATAGGTTTTAGACGTTTGTCAAAGTTAAAGTAAGATGGTGCAACTCAGCCTAAGAATTGCCCTAAATATAAAAATACGATGAGGTCTTTTCAATAAGAGTTTCATCTTTTGTAGCTAGTTGTAAACTTAGGCGGGTCTTAAATGGCCCTTTGATCTCCAAAGTAGATTCTAGTCTGTGTAAGTAAAATTTCATTCATTACAGACGATAATTTTACGCTTGAATTTGAATTGGGTTAGCATGTAAATACTTACGCATCTAAGTCCTTGAATTAAGATTAATTTGCTTCGCCTATCAGAAAATAAGTGAAAAGTCATTTTCAAATAACTAGAAATAATTCAAGTAAAACAGAGTCTGCGCTGGCATATTCTTACATCCATACATGAAATACTGTTGCAAAATTTAACATTCCAAATAAAACTTTACCCCAACGAGTTAAGGGTTCTGTTGAAAAATGTGGGGAATTCTGTTGGAAAAGAGTACAGTCAGCTATAAATCAGGACTTGAAGGCAGCCCGCTCAGAGTCGCGCATACTTTATGCTGGAGCCCAGAGTCGGGGCTAACGCAGGGTAATACTTTAGGCCCCATGTTACATATTCAACGTGTTGCTAAAAAACGGCCTGTGTGAGCCAGCCCTTATGGTTGCGAAAGATTTTTGAAGGAGAAAAACATGGTATGTTATTTGCGATAGCCTAAACATGTAAAAATAGTTACCTAATCATCCTGATCATCCTGATCATTCTAGCTAGTATGTAAGCTCAAGTAATTTATGCATAAACTAGCTTTCCGCCCGCGGCTTCGCCCGCGTGGAATTTTGTCTGTCACAGAAAAACTTTATCGCGCGCGTCCCTGTTTCAAAAACCGGGATAAAAACTATCCTATGTTCTTTCCCGGGACTCAAACTATCTCTATGCCAAATTTCATCAAAATCGGTTGCGAGGTTTAAGCGGGAAAGCGTAACAGACAGACAGACAGACAGACAGACAGACAGACAGACAGACAGACAGACAGAGTTACTTTCGCATTTATAATATTAGTTGGGATAAGTGGTAACACTTATTTATGCATAGTACTTTAGTGTCCTAACAACAATAATGTTGTTGTAATATTTGATTTTTGAAATGCAATTGAAACTGACAACATTATGAGTTGATTAAAATAATATTGATATTACGTTTTTTTTACTATTTCTTACATTAATTCTATTTACATTATTTGAAAGTTTTCCATCGTGTTAATAGATATTTTATGAAGCTCTGACTACAAGAGTTAATAAATCCAAACTTTTCTAGTCAGATATAACTCAATATTGAATCCAGCAAAACAATGAAACGAAAATACTCGTAATTGTTAATAACTTGTTCATAGACGAAACGGGCCATCCCCGAAGGCAGTTAAAATGGACTGCCCTAAAAGTTACAGCAAAGTTAAAATTAATTAGGCCGGGAGTTATCAAAACAGAATTTGGAACCCTTGAAGGAACGAAATACCTAAAAGCAAGATCGTATTTTTTAATCATATATTTTTGCATGTAATTAGTTAATTAGTAAAGATTTACTCTACGTCTCAAAACCCAACTCAATATTTAACTAATGACAACTTTAAAAATCAGTAAGAGCTTACTCTATGAAGTGGACTAAATACTTAAACTTAAAGTAGTAGATCTAATGCAGTTCGAGTTGATTTCCCCTTTTATTAATAGTGTAATTTATTTTATTATTATTTTTTGGATTTTATTTTAATCTTCGTCTTGATCATCATACTTAAAACCTTAAGATGGTCACTGCTGATTCCTACCTCTCTCCCAAATACCTAATTCAATATTTATTATAAGTAAATAGATAAATTGTGTTCGTTTTTGTTGCTTCCGGTTCGCTCACACAGATACATTCTGGTGAAATAAAATAAAACAAATTACATGATTTTGTTTAAAGATTCTCGTTAGTCCTTCGCTCGTGGAGCTAATACGCTTACGTTACGAGTGTGTTACGAATTTGCGAGTTAATTGTTGTTTTTTTTTATTCATTTAGGACAACCAACAAGACAGACACAAGTACAAGCAGAGGGGTTTACTTATATACATATTTTTTCTTAGGACTAGGTGCTATCTTAATTATAGGCTGCCATGGCATGCAATAGTGGACTTTTGACATAATTTTCACGTAAGATATACAGTTTTGATTTCAAGCAATACAATTGTTTAGTTATTTAATTTTTAGCGTTAAGAGTCGCATCTCAAACTAATTTGAAAATTATAAATAACTTGAAAAATCGAACTGCCTAAGGCGGGAAGAGCAGTCGCCCGGCAAGCGGAAGGTCGTGGGTTCAATTCCCGCCTTAGGCAGTTCGATTTTTTCAAGTTATTTTTAATTTTCAAATACAATTGTTGTTTTAGTGTTTAATTCGTATATCTTTACATATAGATGTCCCTATAATGAGGTCTACGTTTGGGCTGCATTCCCGTGCGAGCAATTAGTTCTGGCACAATAATAGATACATCAATCGGTCCGCTCTATTTGGCGTGGATTATCATGTCAGCCGGTATATTACTCTGATCTACGTCTACTACAATGGCGGTACACTCGCAGGACATTATGGGTGTTACATGAAAATAAGACTAATGAAAGGTTTTATTTTACTTCCTTCATCCTTGACCTCGTATCACAATAAATAATCGAGCGAACGTTTAAATTGTACACCATCGGATTAAATAATAATGCATTGCTATCTTACTTTCATTGGCATTTTTTTAGTTAATTTGATCTATTAGAAACAGGACAAAAACTTGAAAAATATTTATTTCCAGAACTTGTTAGGTTACCAAAAAAAAAAACTTACCTAATTCAAAAAGTCAATTGGTTTTACTTCATTACGCAGAATTAATAAAAAATATTGTTATATTGAGTCGCTAAATAATAATAATAAGAATTTAATCGTATGGAAAACTAATTAACAGTATAAGCTAAAACGAACCATAAAAACGTGTTCCTTCACCTACCCTCACAAATTAGTGGCTCATAAAAATCCAAAGTCAATAATTAACGTTAATAATGCAGAGGCATCCACTCTGGCCTGTGTGTGTACACCTGGTCAACCCGGTCATTATGTGGAATTGCCCATTATCATCGGCCTAGCCCCCAAAATGCTTTGACTGTGACATAAATATACTATAACACACCTAGAGTTGATTTGAAACAGCTGTTCACATTTTACACAGCGCTACTAGACAACGAATATAAACACACCTGAAAACCTTTTTATTGTAAACTAGCGGCCGCCCGCGACTTCGTACGCGTGGATCCCGTTGCCCCCTTAGGGGTGGAGTTTCGTAAAATCCTTTCTTAGCGGATGCCTACGTCATAACATCTACCTGAATGCCAAATTTCAACCCGATCCGTCCAGTGGTTTGGGCACAGCCCTGAGTCGATAGATCATTATGTCAGTCAGTCAGTCAGTCACCTTTAAGTTATATGTATATATTTAGAAGACTAGCTGATCTGGCGAACTTCGTACCGCTCAGTCAGTTCTTCGTACTGTTCATCAGAATTCAGAAGTAATGTAAAATTCTAATGGTAAAAGATTTTTTCAAATCTACTAGAATAGTTTCGCAACCTATTCGATAAAAACAAAAATTCAAATATTTTATAACATTGGTGTAGACAGTGTACCTAATGTGTAGAGAAATAAAGAGAAAACAAGACTAATACAAGCAGATTTTTGCAATTAAATGATTTCTGATTCGTGATAATGCAATAACTCCTTTCATCTTTTGAAAACCATTATTGACTACGCAATTTTCAACCGAAGACTAAAAAAGATAGTGTACTCTGTCTATTTTACTTTATTTTAAATTTTACTTTCAAATCTAAAACCACTTATAAATATTCCTTATGTTATTATAATTTTTCATAGTACGAATTTTCTAAATTTTCTAAAACCTCGAAAGCATTTTCATTTCATACGAAATACAAAACAAAACCATAACTTCTATTCTAACCCACAAACTTGCAAATGCATTCATAAGTTTTATTTTACATGCTTATTAAATAACCTCTACATTCTACCCTCCCATTGTGAGGGTAGTTTTGTGTTGTATTTTTGCTATTTTACGCTGTTGTATTGAATACTGCAAACTGCTTACTCAGATTGGTGCTCACGCAAAGAACTTGTGATTTTCCATATAGTCTGTACTGGGAAATTCCAGCTCAAACACTATTTTAAGTTTTGCACTGGCGTTTGAAATACGCTAAAACTAAAGTTATACATGGAACTTTTCACAATAAGAAAATTTGTTGTCTACATAACAAAGATTGTTAGGCTGGGTTGCTTCTTACTTTAACAAACGTCAAAAATCTGCCAAACTCCATACAAAATGCACCGGTTATCGTTATAGTTACCGTTAAAGTTAGGTGGTGCAACTCAGCCTTAGTGTTTTTGTTTCTGTTTTGTTGTCATTAACCCTTTACTTTATTTTTTGACCTTGGGTCTTTATTTTTCTGAAACTTTTACTAAATGCTAAATTTAAAACTCTCTACAACAGAACTTGCCATTTTCTTTTTAAATCTTCAGAACTTGATATGAACCTTACAGTAAGTGAATTCTGTCATCAAAGTCTATTCTTATCACGTTGTGTGCCACGCGGCTCATTGATTTGCTTCAAAATTCTAAACTTTAGATTTTCTATTGTATCTAGTTTGCTGGTTAATATTACACTTTTATAGAACCCACATCACATAACAGAAGCAGAATAGAAACGCAGCGTTTCCCAGACGCCAGTGCGAATCCGCCCAATATAGCAGTTTCGCTTATTACGCGAGTTAGAGTTGCAGCGCCCGCTCCCTGCGCTACGGACGATGCGGGAATGCACAGATGTAATTAAAAATAAAATAAAGTATTTATTTAAAAGGATAATATCGGTTTATTGTTTATTTATTTAAAAGGATAATGTCGGCCGTTTGGTGTAGTGGTTCGAAACGGACTACTATTCCGGAGGTAGCGGGTTCGATTCCCGCACAGTACAAACATTTGTGTGCATGAACATAATATTTGTTTGTATTGGACTGGGTGTTTTCTATGTATAATAAGTATGTATTTACAAAAAAAAAGTATTTAAGTATGTATTATATCCGTTGTCTAGTACCCATAGTACAAGCTTTGCTTAGTTTGGGACTAGAAGCGCAGTGTAAAATGTCTAAGGATATTTATTTATTTATTTTATTGTCTCCTCAACCACATACAATTTTCACTAGAAACATATGGAATTACTATAAAATTAAAATTCATGAAACTTTACTCGAAAAGTAAGTTATAAATTAATTAAATTGACCTTACTTGACAGTGAGGTTGCATAGTGAGTGATCATCTCTCAAGGTGAAACAAATGATATTTTGATTGGTCGTGGGTTCAATTCCCAAGTATAGTATTTTCAAGTTTTAAAATAGGTCTTTTTAAAAAACACCATTTAAAAATGCTATCAACTATTGTTGGATTTTCTTTTGTTTTTGCTTTATCATCATCATCATTTCAGCCATAGGACGTCCACTGCTGAACTTTCCTTGCTAAATGTTTTTTATAATACCTACATAAACGTAGCTGAAGACCTAATATACCTACACGTACCTCCTCAAAATTGCAGCACAAGGCCCAATTACAAAGCGGCAGTCAAAACTTGAGATATCGTCCCGAGCAGATAATCGGCGGCCACTGTTCACTTGCGACTCACACGTTCAGCTTGTTTCGAGTGCTGTACAATGCCGGACACGGAAACTGATCATTTGATTTGTGCGAAAAGATTTCTATTAGCAAAATAGAAAGACAGTGTCTTAACGCGACGTATATGAATGAGTTACATTATGTACCTACTCACGGCTTGACGTTTCGGCTGCTATTCTATTTTAGTTGAAATGGAACGCGAAAGTTTAAAATCTTATATTTCTAGCACCACTAAAGAAAATGTCCTTAAAGTGATATTTTTATTCACTTTGGTCCATGGCTATTCAAGTATTCATCCATCCATTACATACCTCATGTCACTTGCAAGCAAGTAAGAAGAGCGATGTGCATTTAGTTGATGTGTTTTGAAGTTGTTTTACAATCCTACGTGTTGTGATACTGTATTTATTTCGAATATCTTATCCTGTTCTTACGAAATTATTGGCTTAATATAAACAATAGATTTTAAGTGTATTTGGCACCTGAAAAATTCTGAAAGCCACAAATAATGACCTCAATGGTGAGAATTCGAGGATATTTAATTTTGCTGTACCTATAAATAATGTATTACATACATACAATAAATGTCGCTTTAATTAAAGTGCATCAAATATTCACACCAGACCGAAGTTTATAAGCCAGCCCCGTGATTCACCAAAAGCTTTTGTCATCTGCAATCTCAAATAGCTATTCCGCCAACGTTCTGTCTAGGGGGCTATTACTTTGGCCAGAAGTGCTCCCTCTAGAGAGTGTAGCGTGTAGCGGCAGATCACAATTGAGTTCCTCAACTATTCAGTCCGCAGGCGACGTCGGCGTCTTCATTGTGGAACTTCGGCCGAGGTGGAGAGTTGCGTTTCTATTTATTTTGTCTGTGCAGTTTCAGTGGCACGACTTGTAAAGGTAACAATTGGCTGAAGTTGGGGTTATTTAAATAAGTCATCGCTTATAAGAAGTCGAAAAGTGTATTTTTTTATGCAAAACTAGGCAGGTATTTGACCGCAATCGCACCTGATGTTAAGTGAGATGCAGTCTAGGATGGTACATATTTGCCCTGTTAGTGCCTATTCACTCACGCCTTGAAAAGGCCCGGATTATAATATTCGGGAAAGACAGTCTCTGGCTGTTCGCATTATAAAGTTTCTGATCCTAAACTTATTTTCTGCTTCAATTTGATTTCTCTTTTAAGTTTTCTATTACTGAAAATCTATAAAATCTATTCATAACTATTATACCTACAATTTTGTATAAAGTAAAATTGCTTTAATGATAATAATTTGAATACTTTGGTAGATATTGAAGTTTAAGTTATTACGAGTGTGGTAATGAAAGTAAAACTAGTTCTTAATGTTTAATTTAATTGCGTCACTGCTTTTAAGAACTACAAAATTAATGCTCTCAACCGTTTTACAATAATTACTAACATATTAGTGATTAACTTCTACTCTAATAAACTCATTCACGAAGTTTTGACAACATCGCACTGACAAGCAATTAACATTCGGTTAATTATCATTCTTTCCAGCCTGTTATTAGCGGCCATATTGTTCTCAATTACATTAGTTAATGAACATTATTTATGGGCTTTTTGTTTATGGTTACACACGATTTTATGACTCTAAACTTGTAAAATTTACTGAACTATAGCATTACCTGTACGTATACGTCAGATTAATGGATGGTTATTTTATTGGGTGCACGGTAATGAATGACTTTTTCATGTACTGTATAGTTAACGTATGTTAAAGAAGAACTGTGGTTTAGTTTGGTGTGCTGTCGAATGTACTGATATTAAATTAATTTATGAGCAGGCAGGTTGAAGGCAAAAAAATCCTTTAAAGTTACCATATTAAGCAGTTCCTAACACTGACCATTTGTGCTATTAAGATTAAATTAAATTAACTGATCAATTTGGCTTTATTGATCAAATCCGAGCACTTTGTTTCTTCTCCCCTTGAAGTTTACCTACGTTAAATATAATATCCCTTTTGTTAACTGAATAACAAACTTTCAAAAGGCTTAAGCTTACCTCATTACAAGAATCAAAGCAAATTGCTTTGAAAAAGCAAAAGCAAACAAACACGGCAGACAAACGATCATTATTGGTATAATTTCGGGTGAAACATGATCCTGGTTTCGGTACATTTCACGCGCCGCCCATTATGGCCCGATCGATTGATTTATATGTTGCAGTCAAAACTCATAATCAGTCAAAACCACTTTTGACTGCAAAATGCCCTTGGTCAATATCACTTTTGACTGATTTTTCCAGTCAAAAGTGGTTTTGACCAAGCGCGTTAGTCAATATCACTTTTGAATGCAAAAATCAATCAAAAGTGATTTTGACTGATGCCCTTGGTCAATATCACTTTTGACCGATTTTTCCAGTCAAAATTGGTTTTGACCAACCGCGTTAGTCAATATCACTTTTGAGTGCAAAAAATCAGTCAATAAGTCGTTTAGCCTGATTGAAAATTTTACCAATCAATCAAAATTCATACAAAATGTAATGATTAGTGAAAATTACTACGAAATCATAAAAAAATGTGTTCTAAAACCATTTTAAAGTGTAACATTTTTGTGATTTGTGCATACAAAATTATTACACCTACCTTAGGTACTAAGGTACTTGATACAAATAAGGCCTACCTAACTTTAAATGCTTATATTTCAATAAATATTAACGCCAGTCAACAAAAACAAGGTTAATTAACTTCTTCCATCCTTTAATTTTAACAATATTACAAAAAATAACACAATTTTTAACTAAATCTATTCAAAATAAGCAAATTACGAAACCACTGATTTTGGCTTTAATAAATCACCTACACGGAATAAGGCCTATATGATTCAAATGCCTGTAGACCTTAAAATTGAGGTTGTATTAAACAAAATGCGGTCTTATAACATTAAACACGTCGATTTGTTTGCGTTATCAATATTTTACATACCAAGTAAACAGAAATATACTGTATATCTGTACATAAACTTAAATTCCACTTATTAAGAATAATACATAAATTATAGATATAATTAAATATTCATAGCAACAAAGTAATGATTCCTTACTCAAATTATAAAAAAAAATATCAAAAACAAACAATATTATTTTTTTGTATAGGGCTTATTAAAACACCGTGTTCGAATAAGGCCTACTTATAAAATCTTTTAAATAAATCAGTTTAGGAACATCATTTAGTCTTGAATTTTTGTAAAAAAAATGACATCTTAATTTTTGTTAGAACCAGGGCATAAAAAGGCTTCTGAATCATCTTTACGAACTCCTACACAATATTTGTGATACCACCAAAAGCAGTCCTTTATGGTCGCATAATTATCTACGACATTGTCTTCGAGACAGGCATTACAATACCAGCTCTTATTCTCCTTTCCTTTAGCTTGGCTTTTTTTGTTGTTTTTTATTAGTTTTGTATTTTGTTTCTTTTTTTTACAGGTTTTGAAATTTTTTTTGACTCTGTTTTCTATTTCTTTTCTGTGCTGTTTGTAACATTCTTATTAAATAAATATTTAGTTACTCTTTGACTCATTTAGTTTAATGAATTTGTCCGTAATCAGGTGTTGACATAAGTATCTAATATGGCCTACCATGCTGAAATAAGGCCTAGGCCTTATTAGATATGTCGCTCTTGTTGTCTTTAAAATTTTACAAATAATGCATCTATAGCCAGTAGTATAAATTAAGGTAATTATTAGCTAGTAAGAAATATTTAGAAACGATTACTAAGAAAAGCTTAATCTAAAACAGCGTCATTTTACCGAAAATTTAAGATGAAATCGTCATATTTTTATAAGAGCACGAAATCACCCACCACCTTAGAAGAACGCGTGCCAATTGGTGCTGGGATCGTGGATCGGGACGCTCTTGCACTCTACCGGGTTGTAGGGCATATGAGTACGTGTCCTTGAAGAATTATCCCGGTTGGATTTATTTATCTGTGTTTTCTGATGTATAGGCCTTATTAGAACGTAGGCTTTATTTGTATCAAGTACCTTACTTTTAAGAAATCTGGGTATTTGTCAGGTAAAAGATAAAAAGTTTATAAATTTTTTGGTCGGATGAGCACTCAAAAGTGATATTGACTAATGCGCTTTGTCAAAACCACTTTTGACTGGAAAAATAAGTCAAAAGTGATATTGACCAAGGGCATCAGTCAAAACCACCTTTGACTGATTTTTGCAGTCAAAAGTGGTTTTGACCGATTATGAGTTTTGACTGTAACATACATTGACTACGCAGTATATCACAGTATACCTAGCTGACAGATTTACAATATTGCTATGCTAATGAGCTTTCGTAAAATTCCCTCATTATGGAAACACTAATATTTAAAGCATTTTTGTGTTTGGCAATTCGTACATAGCGCTTGCCTAATTGGACCAAATTTTAAATGCCATTATTAGCTGTAAGCGTATTAGCCTTTGCCCGCGACTTTTGTCTGCGTGTATTTTAATATCAGTCGACAAAAGTTTATATTACGCAAATAAAGAAACTTGATTTGATTTGATTTGCGCACTTTAATTTATTGTTACAAAAGCATAGTAATGAGTTTTCAAAAAACATAACAAATTCATTGATTCTAGATAGTTATTGGCTCTTATTTCCTTTCAAGTTTTATTTTCGCGTAAAAGTAACCTACTTACATCATTCTCTACAAGATCGTTCTTATAAGTTTTATTTTCGCGAAAAAGTTTTTCATCATTCTCTACAAGATTTTTCTTACGTAGGAGCAATGGTTTCATAGACAACCGCTATGTAAAAACTTACAATATTCAGCGCAAGCTCTGTAAATCTGTAATTTCATTACATACAATCCATGTAAAGTGAATTGAGTGAAAGATTTCCGCCAAGAAACATATTTCCACTCCAACAAATATGTTTACCTGTACCCCTCAATGTAAATACGTACTCAAATCGAGAGTTTTATTGCGTCGCGTTATCTCAGAACCGATTCAATTGTGATTTCCCCGCCCTTGTTAAACTAATTATAATACAGGTGGGGCGCATCGCGGTAAAGAGCATACGCGCCCAACTTGCCGTCTAACTTGGGATTGCTTGAAGTTTTGATGAGATGTGAGTTGGGAGAGGCAGCGGTAATGTGTCTGACAAATTGTAGTGTAGTCTTATTTTTTAATGCGTGGATTGGGAGCAGTACAATCTGCTCTGCAGATAGACTAAATAAAATCAAATAGAAAATGAACATGCTCAAGCTAAAAATCTCTTCAGAAACATCTCATAATTGTCTTTTCAAACAAGTAGGTACATTTTTCGAGCCTATGTCTTACCCTAACTAAAGTACTCGTAGGGTCAGTTTTGTATGGTGTTTAAACTGGTATAGGCTTAGTAGTGCCCTGATCAAGAGCGTCCAACTCTCTAACCCTAGATGTAGTATAGCGGCTCACGAAATCACATTTTAACTTCTAAGCTCCCATTTAAAAGAAACTTTTGTGCACATTCGAGTACTTACAACATCAACGATGGGTAGGTGGTTTATCGGAGGTTTTTCAAAATATTGCAACCATAAGGTCACCATTAATGTGGCTGCCATTTTATCTGGTGGTAGTTTTTAAAGGTTTTAGTTCCATCTTTCAGCCGGATGAAGATACCAATCTTCGTAAATTGCGGAATCTAAGCTGCGGTTGTCTTAAGACTTGGACCGCCAATTAAGCCAACATATTATTTAAGCTAATAGGAAAATTGTTCCTCTAATAACATAGGCGAGGCACGTACTGCTGGATCGTAATCAGCTGAGACAATGACATGCTGGATGTCTTGCTCAAGTTGAGGTAAAAGCAGTGAATGTGTTTGTACCTGTAAGGGGTATTCAGCAGTAAGGGGGGGTTAATAGTCCTCCATATTTTAAGGTTTATGTGAGCCAAAACACAGTTGACGTTTTTGCTGTACCGTTAGTCATTTTAAAATATACACTGATTAGCGGCCGCCTTGAATTTTGCAAAACCCCGTCTTAGTGAGCACTTACGTTCTAAAAGGAACCCCCATGCAAAATATTAGACTTTGTAGTTGTAGTTTCTGAGATTTCGTGATAAGTGAGTGAGTCACTGACTCACCTTCACCTTTAAACAGATAGATAGATTTAAAAAGTTTAGTCTTTCCACAACAAATGATGTCTCGTAGTCGTTAAACTTTGAACTCCTTCTTTAGCCATATACTTATTTAGGCATTTTTCAGTCATCTATCTCACGTTTTGCAAAGAAAGGAAGTTAAAATCTCGAACCTATATTCTTCGGATAAGTTTCTTACAGTCAGTTTTTCCCTGGGAGAATTCAATAGTAACTGCGTGATTTTCCTTGGAAAAGTGGGATTAGTCCGGTAATACACTGGGTTAAATATTGAGGTTCAAAATTTCACTTGAATACTACAGAAAAAGTTATTCCTGAATCAGGCAATTCGTAAAAACCTACTCGTATCAAAATCAAATAAAACATTTCTTAGTAGTATTTAAAATTTCTCAAAATTGCATGTAATGGCACTGTGACTCCTTGACATAGTAATAGCAGATTGCATTAGAGCTATTTCAAAGCACTAGAAAGGTTTACTCGGAATTCAGTAATAGAACCGGGAATTTGGGTATAGTACCGATTAGAAATTAAGTAGTAATTATTAAACTTGGTCGCAATCCCCATGATTCGCTATCGTATTGTTACTTGACAGTTTAATTTCTTCGTTCACAAGGACGACCTCAAGCATAGACTACTGAATTCGATAGAAGCATCACACAAGTACGAGTAGGTTTCTGTTTAGGACCCAATGGAAGATCCTGGAGAGTTCGATTTCCAGTTGTGACACCCATAACGCATGGTGTAAAATCACGTTGTGTATTTGCTCTTAGTTTGGTTAAGGCATTGCAGGTTAGTGTAAACTTGATGATGCGAAGAGTAATATAATTTTTTCATTCTGAGATACGTATACGATACCTTCTGATCAGAGATCAGCTGAAGTTTCACAGCAGGAAGCTCAATTTTGCACATACTTCATTGCGATAAAAAAGAAAATTAGATAGTTCCATATTTTATTTCATTCGTTAGCCAAATGACGTCCACTGCTGGACAAAGGCCTCCCCCAAGGATTTTCATTACGACCGGTCCTGCGCCGCCCGCATCCAGGCACTTCCCGCGACCTTCACCAGATCGTCGGCCCACCTAGTGGTAATAGTAGTAGTGCGCACGCTAATATTTCTTTAACGTTAGTTTTTCTACTCAAAATAATTGTGTTAGATCAAAAGGCCGTTCTCGCTGGGGTGGAAAGCCCTCGCACAGTAGTGACAGCTGACACAGGCCTAATTTGTCTGCGGGCCAACAAAGTAACAAAATACTGGTGATTAAAGCAACTTTGTTGATTTCGCCATTCGTGGAAAAACGTTTATTTCGCAGACTTCCCGAGGAATATGAGAAATTTGATTTAGGCCAACGTCGGATGTTTTGGCTAAACCATTTTAGGTCGTTCTTATGAAATCGCCAAATTTATTAAATGTTATTTACAATTGCAAATTAAAAACTTGGTTTTTCAGCTTAATACGATTTCCAAGAAAAACAAGATTAAAAATAAAGATTTTAATTTACTGAAACGTGTGTGTGAAAATAAGTATGTAATACAGAGAGTGCTTCTTTAGCCAATTAATAGGATTACTAATGTTTGGCCAAAAATCGTTACCCAAATTATCACATCGCAAACAACGTTTCGCAAATTTTCATTTGGCAAATTCTCATTTGGCAAAACAACTTATTGCAAACTTTTAATTCGCAAATGTCGTTTTTGGCATATTATTGTTTAGCAAATTATTGTTTGGCAAAGTATGTTTTGCCAAATGTTTCATTTGGCAAAAATATTTCACTATAAACTATTTACAAAATAATTTGATTGTCGCATAGAATGGACTACAAATTAGCTTGTGGTTATTATTTTGTTTAGTGGGTAGATAATATAAAATTTGTTCTAAATTAATTTTCATATTTCATTCTTTTTATCGAAATTTCCAAATGATTCATTAAACAATAGAGGCAGGCCTGGCTCACTCCGCGCGGTACATCCGATAATTACCTACAGCGAAGCGCCCCGCCGGCGGGTATTATATCAGTCGAGTGTCACGCGCGCGCCCGTCAGGACGCTGGCGTGCGTTGTAGTACCTAATTCTATGATCGAAGTATTATTTAAAAATGGACATAAAGAGAAAGAAATATTATTGTGCGGCGTTCGGGTGTTTAAATTCGAAAAGAAATCTACCGGATTTATCTTTTTTTTCGCTTCCCAAAGATGCTGAAAGGTATGTTGACCATGTAGGTAATCAATAATTCTTAGGATAGTATAGGAACCTAACCTACCATGACTACTGCTCAGAATGCGTTCGTTCGTTTCAGCCAAAATAAATGACGTCCACTGCTGGACAAAGGCCTCTCCCAAGGTTTTCCATAATGAATGCGTACTTACCTACATACGTACATCATTACAAATAAGTAGATTAATTATTTTTTTACTAGACACTACTAGACAGCAACCCTAACAGCGTAAGAAGAGTTCAGAGGCACGCGATAGAAAGAGACAAAACTTGTAGGTGAATAAAATTGTAGGTACGTAGTGCTGTGCGAGCTGAATTCCACTGTATCGCGTCGTAGCAAGAATCGCATTTATTTAAATCGTCTTGCGGAGTAATCCTTCTGTACCTGTACTATTACTTATTCTGTGATAGAGGTGATTCTAGCGCTCGGCGGCCGCTGCCGCGGCACGCTTCGCTCGCCTTCGCGCGTTAAGGGTCACTGTTCTAACCTAACCTAACCTACTATTTTCTGCGATACCTACTTTCTGCAACCATACTATTTTCTGCAATCTCTTTGTTTTACATAAAATTCTTGTGAAAACCATGATCATCTGCCTTATGCTTTGATTTGTGGGTAACGGTGGGTAAGTATGTGAAGTGTCAATTTGACCAAATGAATTATTTGGGATATAATATTTGGCAAAATAAAACATTTGCTATATAAACATTTGCCAAGTAAAATTTTTCCAAATGATAATTTGACCAAATGAATTAGTTGCGAAAAGTACAGTTGCTAAAAGTTCATTTGGGAAATGAAACTTTGGCGATAAGTTGTTTGCGAAGTGAAATTTGGCGAAAAGTATTTTGGCCAAACGGAAGGATACCCAATTAATACCTATCAAAAGTCTTCGCTCAATAAATGAATGAATTAAATAAAAATATATTCAGATGTTTGTTAAAATACCATATGTTATAATTTAAAAAAAAAAACTTCCATTAAAACAAACACTTTATGTTTTGCATTTTTGTCTGCATATTACTTATTATAGTTAATTAATAGTGTACTGACATATCTTTGCTTCTAAATTTTATTTAAATTTAAAGCATTTTCGAAGATCCCTTATCATGCAAGAAATTAATAAATGAAAATGTTTAAAAACGAAACGAAATTCATCAGAACTTGATAAATAATTCCGAAACAAGTAAAATACTCGATTGGTGTTAATTCTTACTACCCCATAGAGCCTTGCCACATCGGCTACCCCGAACAAAATATCGAATTCAAAGAGACAGACATCTCTCAAAAGGCCAGTTTGGAACTCGCTCCGGCGAGCACCAACGCGCCCGCGAACTTTTAACAAACAATATTTTGCTCGTCGCCTTGTCGAGTGACAACTTCCACAATGAGCCAAGTTTTTTGCCTACACAGGAGTTCTGCACGTTTCGAATCTTTGACTGTTCGAAGTTTGAATTGTAATGTATTACGTAATTAATTACGAACAACAATATTGTTGTTAGAAGGAATTTGAATGTAACATGAATGTAATTTGGCTGTGGAAATTGGGAAGTTTTTATCATTTTCAGAATCTACCTCAGGAATGTAACTTCAGAGAATTTCACAGTACTTAATTATATTTTATTCTCTTACACCCAAGTGGAGTATAAGTAATTTTCTTCCATTTTATGACAACATCAGTGATTGATAATTATTAATTAATGACCTACTTAAACATCTCTGATATTAGGCTAGTTTCCTAAAAAAATTTTTTTAGTCCGTCATGTTTAATATCAAAAAATATTGGACACATATATTTTTATTTGTCAATCTAACAAATAATTACATAGTTATGGTGCGTTGAAGTTCCGCACGACGTCACAACGTGCGGCACTTTTATGCACGCATTGACGTCACGGGCCTCTTCTTATGAACTTTGGCGCGCTTTATCTCTTTAAATTTTCATTAGTTTGAAAATGTGAAAAATACGTGTAGAGTATTTTTTGATAAGTTAACTGACGGACTAATTAAAACTCTTGCTTTTTGACCCAAGAAACATCCCTAATCAAGCAACAAATAAATTGTTATAATTACCTATGATGAAACGGTGTGGCTAATCATAAGTTTTTTCTAACGCTTCCATTGGAGTCATAGGAGCTAGAACTACTGAAACCGAAAAATCGTAGTTAGTTCTTATTCTATGCTATTATTTTATTTTGTTTAGAATTTTATTTCACAACATCGGCTTAATTTTAAATCAACATTCTTGCATCGCGATACTTATAAATGCAAGTATGTACTTATAGAAGATTATACCGAACCCGGCCAGGATTATCCGAGGCTTTGTCCTCGGTATTTGTAATACATTTAATGACAAAAGGACGATTTGAGCGGCTACATTTTTGCGAACCCTTTTCCCAGGAAATAAATAAAACAGCTTTAAATAGCCCTTGAAGGACGCCTAGTCGAGTGGCTCATGCATCGGACTAGGTATAATGTATATTCGAGTTAAAGAATAGCAAAGACATTAAAAAGTTTTAACAAGGTTTTTGACCCACTTGTCAAAGCTCGATTGAGCTGAATTGAGTTGAAATTGAAATTGAGTTTACAAAAATGTGAAGTGTATAGATTATTTGTGCAGGCCAATAAAATTGTAGTAGTTCGGTTGGTAGGTATTTGTAATGATTGTAACGTCAAAATAACACACCGTAATCACGAGCGAAGCCGCGAGCAAAATCCAGTTTATCAAATATTATTTACAAAACCGTTAATTTAATTAACTTATAAATAAATGTTTTGGTAAATGTTCCTATTAAACAGATGTCGATTTAAATAAATATTTATTTTATTTTACTTTATTAAGGTAAACAAACAGTTGTATAATAAAAATTACAATTCAAACCTTATGTAAACAGTTTAAGTAATTATACAACCAACACCGTTATCCACAAGGGGACTGTGGGTCTAGGACGCGCGGTCTAAAATGTCTAACAATACATATTACATATACTTAATAAATCTTGTACCATAACATAGTACATAAAAATTTATGAATGCGCAATTTATTTGTACATATTATACCTACTTCAATTTCATTCTCCGACTTGAGACCAGATTGATCGTTCCAAACTTTGAGCAAGGTAAATTAAACAATATTAAATCCCCAGTTCCCCAGCCGGGATCATCAAAGGGATGTCAATAAAAATCTTTGTATGCCGCCATTTTGGTGTTATGGCGGCAACAATAACGGTTGATAAGGAAAAATTGGAGGCTGTCACCCGGAGTCTTGGCCTTTAATGTAACGACCCACTTTTGTTTGATTTTTACACGTGCGTGTATTCAAAGTGGACTTACAAAAAAAGTTTTTTTTTACAGAAATTGTATTACAGACAAAAACAAGAAAATGGTTACATTGAAAGTATTTTCAGGGCTGATTTTTCAATCGTCGGATATCTATTAACTAGAGAAAAAAATTGTCATTTCCCACACTGAAACTGTCAATGTGCTAAACTTATTCTTCAGTAAGAAGTTATCCAGCGATTAAATAAAAAATCAGATCTTAACAGGAAAAGGTATGAAAAAGTTTTACATTACCTATTGGAGTTCCTAAACGGGTGAAAAAGGCACAAGGAACAGTTCAAAATACAAAATTGTTATGTTGTGTGATACACAAATCACAGCAGTTGGAATGTCCTAAATTCTTGATTAAAAATTACAATCTATAAAAATAGCACATAGGTTAAGCATGATAGAAAAATAACCCTTGCATCCTGAAACCATGAAATTTAATCTGTACGACCCAGTCGAAAGTTAGACGAAACAATCCTAAAGCTCTACCGTTAGCTCTTCTAAAATTCACCCTGCAGACAATTTGATTTTAAAAATGCGCGATCCCATAACTGCATTTCGCTCGCATCGCGTCGCGTCGCAACGCTCCGGATCGTCAAAGCATTGTCTTAAAACATCCACCGATCCGGCTGTTTGCGAAGATGATTCTGTTTGATGAAACATTATTGCTTCCTTTTTGCCTTTGGAGATCCGTTGGGTGGTGAACGAGCCCGTTTTATACCCATTTAAGTGATCGGAACTTCCTTATCTACATTAATATTAAAAACAGAAGAGATTTGAATGTTTTTCTTTAATACGCTCCGAAACTACAGGATCGATTTGAAAAAAATTTTCGCTAGTAGATTTCTACATTATCCCTGATGAACATAGTCAGAATATGGATGAATAAATCTTTCTATGACAGACCGAAATTAACGCAGGTGAAGCTGCGGGAAAAAGGTAGTTATTAACTATCATAAAATCTTTCAGCCACAGGACGTCCACTGCTGAACATAGGCCTCCCCCAATGCTTTCCATGTTGATCGATTGGTAGCGGCCTGCGTCCAGGACATAAGGGATGAAAAATTGTATGAAAAATTTACTATTTATTTATCAATATGATAACTTACCACAAGAAACCTATATGCGGCTCGACGTTAGAGTTATTTTAATTCCCTGGTGATGCACACAATGCTAAAAGTGGTTGGTGATAGTTTTCAGTTAGTTTAAAATACCTACTTGATCGATTGAAAAAAAAATGCTTCAGAGGGAATTCCAATTGATAGCCCCAATAAAGCGGTTGATAGAGTTTGAAGCCAAAGTTATTCTCCCAGATCGAACAATATTGACACTACGGAACCCCTATTGAGAATCAATGCACCCTTGCCACCTTTATTATTTCGCTTAAAAGCCTTCTCATGATAAAGGGCTTCCATTATACCCGCTCTCGAACTCGTTAGGCGTAATGCAAATAAAAACATACATTTTGTTTAAAAACGCTTCCTACTCGTATATGCAAAGTACTCGCTTTAACTTTGCAGTTTATTTAATAAAAGCAAGCTTTGGGAATATGGGATGATTATTTTAATGTATGCTTGTTTATTTCAACATAATTTTTCGCTGAATCATCATTGTCATTGTCATCAATAGGTAATCAGTCTCATCCTTCCTTACTTAGAGATTTCGCGCCATCTAGTCCTAAACTAAGAAAAGTTAGGCCGGCAATACACGGACCGCTTGAAGCAGTCAGGGTCGACAGCTTCAAGATGCGACTGCACAGTGAACTGCAGAGTTCTATGGACGCACATATACGAACCGCTCGAGCAGTTGCAACTGATTCGGGCGGTCGACAGCACGGTGAATTTTCATCGTGCGGTCAAGCAGTCGCCAGCCATACACTGACTGCTCGAGGTGTCGTCAGTGCTCCCTCTTCAAAATCCATGGTGCTACTGATTTGAAATTGCCCACCGCTCGAACTTTTGAACCAACTGCTCGAGCAGTTATCACTGGCAGCTTCAAGCTGTTGACTCTTGACTACAAGAGTGGTCCGTGTATATTGATCACTGACTAACTGCTCAAGCTGTCCGTGTATGGCGGGCCTTAAAGCTTTGCTTACTAGAATGGATACCTGACAATAAATAAACCTATGTACAAATACATTTTTGTATTTAATAGAAAGCAGTAAGAGTTTTGATTTCCCCGTTTCAAATCAGATGAAATCTTTATTTGTAATTAAATAAGTTCTAGGTTATAAATCGTCAAATTCTCATAAAGAGCCTTTACAATTTACATGTCTCATTATTTTTTGCCCTACACGCACTTCGGGACAAACATTTGACAAGTGCATCAGGTGAGATACAGGCCAAGAGCTTCCTCGTTGTGGATAAAAAAAAGTGCTAAGAAGCGTCGCAACAAACTCAGTCACCAGAATTCTCGATTCTTTATGCAGAATTGCAGATAGAGTTGTAAATGAATCTATTATAATAGGTATGTGATAATAACGAAAGGTTTGACTAATGATCACTCACTAAGTCACTAAGCGGATTTCTACAAAAAAAATCTCGTATTTCCACAGCTTCTGACCCCTTTTATACATCTTCCCCGACTTAATAACACTAAGTCAGTTAGCTGCCTTTGCATATTTGGCTCACAACGGCGCGTCTTTTATTTTTGCTAGTCGTTCCGGCTACGGACGCTATATTCGTAAACGAGCTTTAACTGCTATATCGAAATCCACATTTGAATGTATGTATAGCCTTAATAGCGCGAGCTGGGGTGCGGTGGAGGGTGTGAGATGTAGCGGTTTTTGGGTTGAAAACATTAACTTAACAACAAGTTCGGAGCATGCTCCCTTGTATTGAAAACTAATATTGGATTTTTTCAGCAAAATGTACGATATTCTATGTGGAAAATGATTGTGAATTCATGTGAATAAGATACTTTTCGAATTCATTAAAAACCGTTATAGGTAAATTGATAAACTAAAAACTAACCTATATAGGTAAAAAGGTACTCTTATGCTCGTTTTCACCATCAATCCGTAATTTTTAAGTGACCCCTATGAAAATAAAATTCATACTAAGTGTCACCATAGGGGTCACTTAAAAATTAGGGGTTGATGGTGAAAACGGGCATAAGTCACTTCAGTATTTGTCCTTGACACTCTTTTTTGTTTAATTTAAACACAGTTATTTTGTGTAGTTGTTCTGAAGACGATACATTTACGCGCGCTTTGAGACTAAAATCTTTTTCTGAACTCTTTTTGTCAACTTTGCCACCACGCTGATCAGAATGAAATCTGATTGTTTATTCAAAACAATTCTCCGCTACTCTCCGCTCCTCTCCGCCTCGGTAGAAACTGGGCCTAAAGTTGGGATAGACTTGATGTCAGACTTTTTTAGTAGCCTAAAGCTGTTGTAACCTTTTCAAGCTCATCGCTTGCACCAAAACAAAGGTCCAGTATAAATGGGCGGCCGCAGTTTTCACTGAACGTTTGAATGGAAACGACTTTATTCAGATAACTGCCGCGATTTTATCTTGGTATATTTCATACACAGATTATATCGCCATTGATGGCGATTGCCGTTTTTGCAGCCCAATGTTTTTGTTTGCCTTTAAAGCGGCTTCCACTCTGCGCTTTTTATTCATAGTTATATTTCAATTCGTAATTATTGCGCTTGTATGCTCGGCTTGGTAAATATATTTTAATAATAGGGGTTGAAATATGAAACTGCAGGTTTTTTTCAATATTCATGGCTTTACAATAATTGTAGTAATAATTCAAAAGCTACTGATTTTATTGTAAGGAATTTAATTTGAAGGAAAAATATTTGTTTCTTTTCAATTTTTAATTAGATAAATTAAATATTCAAAAACTGCTCTTCCTAATGGCGTCTTCAAATCGAAAACAATTTAAATATTTATTTACATTAAGCAAATTTTCAAAATTTTAAATGTTTGATTCTAATATATAGTTTAATGTAGGTACTCACTGTAATCGCAACATTTTATGAAATTGACGTTCTTAAATAAACTAAAAAATTTAAAGTAAGTTTTCGTTAAAATCTCCATTTTTGAATGGCAATTTCATAGGTAAGACCTATTTTTACACATAATGTAATTTTATTTCCGTTAACATTTTCATAGCATTCAAAGCCAACAGTGCATTTATTTTCAATGGAATTTCATTAACGCAGTTTAAAATTTAGAACATCAGTACAATTTAATTGGGTTATCAATTTAGCTTTTCCGCTAACCGCAAAATACCCGCCACAAAATAACTATTAAATTCACAGTAAAATCTAACCTCAAATGAAAATATTTAACGTATTTCTAGTCATGGTTGTTGGATGATGTCAACCATCAGATGCCATCAACTAATGCTTCGGGAAAAATTGCTGTAAGATTGTTTTCACATGGACGGCTTTGACCGACGCACAGTAGGTATTCAGCAGTTGTCTTTTTCAAATAGTATACACTGGTATTTTGCATGTCAATTTCAAGATAATAATGTAGTATGCTTTTAATCATTTTGTGTAATCGAATAGTTTATCGATATGAAGAGCAACTTGCGAATAAGTCTTTCAAGTTGGTACTCCTGTAGAGAAAGCCATTTGATGTGAATCCTTTTAGAGTTGTATCAGACAAACTTTTAGTATACCTTTTTGGAGTCGGTTTTTTAAACGCGTTTTTTTTACTTTTTAGTGTCTGTAATAGGTTGTTTCGTAATAATTATGAACCAGTTCGTCAAACCATAATTCGTCATTTTGAACCAGTGTTTATTTTTACTCGTTTAATTTTTTTGGAAAAAGGCACTTAGAGATTTTGGGAGATATGGAACTTTAAATAGGTACACGGGGCTGGTGTTTTATTTTGGAATACCGTTTAAAGTGTGCGCTATTTTATCACTACCTCAATATTACAAATACAAGTGTGGCCACCCCCTAACCAATCCCCATCGAGCAGGTCACAGATATTTCACCCGGCTCTCGTTCGGAATGACCACTCAAATACGCCAGGATCCGAACCCGCTACCCTAATTAATTTAACGTGAACATTGACAAACGGACCCAAAGAAATAAATCTACTGCAAATATAATTAGAATTGAACAGCCGAGTGTTTTCCTGATACCAAATAAATGTATAAATGTAAATATTTGCTGGACCGCTAAGTATTTTTTAATTTAATACCACACTAAATGGGTACATAAGGTAAACTTATTACTATAAGACATTCTCTGTAAGTTAACCTTCGAGCTAAACGAAAAGGAAAAGACCACGTTTCCAACTGGACACGACAGATAAATACCTACCAAAAATTCGCAACCCTGGCACGAGAAAGTCAAAAGTAATGTCGGAAAGAAAAATACGACCTACATAGTATTCATAGCATTTATTTTTATTCTCTACCCAAGAAATTATAATTATCATCCAACTGACTGTATTTTCTGTTTTTCTCTAAGTATTTATAGAATTGTGCCCAGTTGGGAATTTTGGGTAGGTATCTGTCGTAAGCCAAAAAAAGCATTATATTACAACTTAAACTATTATTCTACTGTATTCTATTCTTTTCTTATTATTGTTATGCTGCAACTTTACTCTTTATGTGTGTTAAGTGTATGCAAATAAATGATTTATCTATCTATCTATCTATCTATCTAACTAAATAAGTAAGATGTAGGTAATCGTTTTTCCAAGGGCGTTTTCCAGACACGAGACGGTTTAAAAAAGGTCGTTTTCTAAAGTGACCCAAAGGAGCTTTGAACTCGAAATCTTTTAAGATTTAGTAGTTCACCTTTTACCAGTTTTTTAGACTAAGCTAAATAGATAAAAAATAGGCTTCAAACTTAAAATTGCCCAAGCTTTTATTGCACGTATTTTGGTTTGTCATACTGACACGCTATGTATTAACTAAAAGCCTTACATAAAGCAAATATTTATATTCTTAAACTAAGGCTGAAGTGCACCACCTAACTTTAACCGTAACTATAACGATATTATCGATATTTTTTTAATAGAGTCTGACAGATTTTTGGCGTTAAAGTAAGATGGACTGATGCCCGTAATTACAAACGATGCTTGCTTAAGTGAAGCAGCAAATCGAACGCACAGCCTTGAATAGAGCTCTGTGATTGGTTCATATGTCACCCTGTGCGTCCACGCGCACTGTGAGACGTCATAGTAATGTTTGTGAGTATGGGCGTTAGCCTAAGTATAAATAAATAATAAATAAATAAATAAATCTTTGGACAATTTCACACAGCGCCAGCTAGCCCCAAAGTAAGCAACTTAATGCTTGTGTTATGGGTGCTAGCTTAACGGATATACTACTTATATACTTTTTTTTTAAATACATAAATATTATACATAGTCACACCCAGACCCGTCACAGAAATTAAAATTCATCATTTCAATTTCTGCCCGGCCGGGAATCGAACCCGGGACCTCTCGGCATAGTAGTCCGTTCTGAACCACTACACCAAACGGCCGACAAATAGTATAGCACTGAACGGATTGGTTTTCTATTAAAACTAACTTTCGTTACCTATTTTTTGCGCCCGAATCCAGTTTTCAGCTCTTCCTATCTCAAATAAATATTTTCCGGTGGCGTACCTACTTATTCGCGTTCCAGGAGTGTTAAGAGTGAAGAAAACAAGAAAATAGCTTAGTCCGTTCGTTTTACTTATTTTTTCTTCACTCTTAGCAAATACCTGGAACCATTTCCTTTGTTATCCAACACAAAGTATTCCTGAATCTGAACCTGAAAGTCTACACGAGCGCACCCAGATGTCGACTAAATAGCAATAATTTCCCTGGAATGTGCTTTCTGCGTCAAAAGAATCAAAAAGTAACAGGCGTCTGTAGGGTGTCGCCCCATGATCTGTCCGCGCTTCATGAGACACTATTGTGTGTTCCACTTACAATCAGGGCGTGGACTCAGTGCTAGCGATTGGGAAAGCTTGTTTTTTACAATTCAAATCAAATCAAATCTAGTTGTTCCATTCTCGAGCGCTTACCACTGCGACACATGTGCCATAGTTCGTTTCAGCCAAACGACGTCCACTGCTGGACAAAGGCCTCCCCCAAGGTTTCCCACGATGAACGGTCCTGCGCTGCCCGCATCCAGATAGTACAATGTGCAATTTACTGAAATTTCGTTGGGTAAATGGGTCAATTTCCGACACTCGTGCATATCATTGCGACTTTTTATTGTGTAGCCAGGATCCACCTACAGTTAGGTAGCTAATGGATGTCCAACCTGTAACGTCGCGTTTGAGTCAGTGTAATGGGGCTTAAATCAACCTTCACTATAAAAAATATATTTCTAATGGCGTAAAATTTTAATTGAATCAGAATTCATTAATGGCTCGTTCCTACAATTGCAGCAAAAGAAAAAAAAAACTTGTAATTAGAGTGGAGTGCAGTGCGTTCCATTCAGAGATTAATATAAAATAAACTTATCAAAAACATGAAAAACAACGCACCCGCCAACACTGCGCCCCCACCCTTACTATCTGCTAGTGGCGTCCACCTTTGTTTTTCGCGAAACTCGGCCGCTGAGTTATTGTCCTCTTGGCAGAGGTGAGGCACCTCCGAGGGAGAGGCATTTGGCGGTAGTGATGGGACAATCTATTCGAGAATATGGCGGTGAAAAAAAATCGTGATAAACACTGGCCTAAGGCCCGGTTTTTTTATTCGTAGTTAAAATAACCAATAGTCAAATTTGACAGATATGTCAAATGACAAGTGGTTAAAATATGTATAAGAAAAAAATGTTTTTCGAGTATGTACTAATACATTTTTTAACTATTAGTTAACATTTTGTTAATATTTATACATCAGTTAGAGTTTGCTTAATTTAATCTCTATATTTTCCATATCATAAAAAAAAATATTCACTATTAATTGTTGCATTAAAATTTACTTAGATACCTACACTCTTTAACAACTCACTTATGCATGTGGTGTTTACCTACTTATAGTTGTACACTTAGTCCTAATAATTGTATTTGATAAACTAAAATGTATTAGTGTAACAATGTATTGGTGAACCAAATAAATAAATAAATAAATAAATAAATAAATAAATAAATAAATAAATAAATAAATAAATAAATAAATAAATAAATAAATTAGTAGCAAAATTTAACAATTGTTATTTTAACTATGAATAAAAAAACTGGGCCTAATTCACGTATTTTGACACAGTCAAAATCTCTTTGACGTTTAGAAGTCGTCCTATTAAAAAACAGTTCTAAATCCGTATTCATAAAGGGTTATTTTGATAGAATAGTCGATAGGATCGCAACTCAGCGATTTGTTGTCGTTGAAGTTTTGTTACGTGAATAAGGCCAGGCATTCAGAGCTATTCAGCGAATTACTCGTGCTAAATACTCGCGATAGCATTAGCATAAAGGTGCTATAGATAGGCCTGAATTGAGATTTCCAACTTGAGTGTGCTATTCTTTTATTTAAAAATGAACAGTTTTACTTAATTTATTACGAGTAGACGTTAAGCACACTCAAGTAAAAAATCTCAATTCCGAAACGGACATAGACAACTTTATTAATTTTAGATCTATTCTTTGGTCATTGCTAATTATGCTCTAGATTTTTTAGTTGGCCTAATTTTAAAGTAAAGGTAAATCACACGTAATATAGAGGTAAACACCTAACAGATAGATGGTGTATGAAATTCCAAGAAGTCAGGAACTAAATGAAAATTATACACTTATCATTAATCTATGCTGTTTTAAATATACAAGAATAGCAAATTCCTATGTAAATTTTACGTCAGGGGCGGTTACACTATGCGTAAATTTGATCGAATAGAAGCGCAAACACGTACCCGAAGTATGGGCGATGCACGGCGAAACGTACCGAAATGCGTATTTACACTATGATTCTATCAATTTCCTGCATAGTGTAACTGCGCCATTAAAAGATGCGGAATAGTGCCGCTGTGACGAATGCTCGCGAGCAGAGCCGCGGGCGAAAGGCTAGTTTATCCGTTTATCGTCGATCGTTTCGAATTATCGAAATATCGCTATCGACAAGGCAGCACTTAGCAGGGGAGCCTCGCGTCATTTGTCACGGTAGTTGCAGGATATTGATCGTTATGGCCAAATTTGGACCACGTCTATGTCGGCGCTACATAATGATAACATGGTATTATGAATGGGCTTTATTATGGGGGTTTTGTTATTGTTTTGATTGGGGTAATGGAGAAATAACGCACATTTAGCCAGATTTCGCGGTTCTAAACTACGAAATTTTCGTACCAGGTCAGGCTTTAAATTTGTTATGGACGTCTAATATAAAAATTTGGCCGAGCATTTAATCCTTTGGAGCACGGATCTGTAATATGAATATCTCATAATTAATTCAGTAACAAAAATGCACCAAGTAAGTATAATATGTGTCAGATTTGGTAATCGAAACTAAAGTGTCCAATTCTCTATTTGACTATTTGTAAACCTAGGTGCAGACCACCGGTTTATAGTTGAGCCCGATTCTAGTTTGTATGAAGAATCGTCTGATACCAAATCGGTGTAATGTGCGCACTTGCATACACCTCAATACTAATCAACAGCCCGATCCAACTATCGGCTAACTAAAAATCGGTGGTCTGAGCCTAGGCCTAAGTCCCCCTTTGAATGTTACTGTGTAGTAGATAATAGCCTTTCTATGTACCTATCACGTCACCAATCTATTAACGGATGATTTCTCGGATTATGAGAGTTACCTTTACGAACTTTCAAACTAAGCCATTTCAAGACAGTCAGCTATCCCCTGGGACTATTCAACCTTCACTAGTTGGGTTTCTTTGGCGGTTAAATGGCGTAGGTTTGCTTATAAATACGCTCGACTAGAAAATAAATGATTTCGCGTTCTAAAGCTTTCGTCATTGAATAATTAAATTACGTAACACAACTGCAATTACCGATTCATTGTAAACCTTTATTACCTCAGCCACCTTGATATCACTTTATGCATTCAATCTACCTAGTCATTAACTCATTCCCAAAATGATTAATCAGCGCTCATAGCTATTTATATCCCCAATATATCTCGCGTGTTTCAAAATCAAGTAGCCCGATATTCATTACACTCCATAATTTCAAAAGAGGCAATTAAACCAATCATGGCTATAAAAACCGAGAAACTAAAGGCTTGTAATTACGAAACATCCAATATCTAATCAAAGGGTTCATTATTGTTGGTTATTCATGAACGAAATTGAACTTTAACTCTTTCGAAATAAGACTGTATTACTATAACACTGTAAGTTAAATCGTGAACACGTGTGGTCGCGATTCTAGACGACCATTTGAAGCGGTTATTTTTAAATCCTCTCATCCATTGCGTACTTAGTTTGAATTTTCAAATAGAATGAACGCTCAAAAGCAGCGTTGTATTCGGTGCATTAGTAGAGAGTTGTAAGTAGTTTGGAAAAGGTCTAATTACAGTGCCAGATGTCGACCAATCGAACGATACGCCACCAAAACTGGCATTGCGCAAGCAAAAACATTAGTATTAGTATAGAGATGTTATAAAGGCTGTTAAACGATGGTTTGCATAATTTACGAGTACAAGGGATTAGTTACTAAGAGCAATAATATATTACATATTTAACGTTGTCGTAGCATGGTTTTTCATTCTTTCAGGAGCTAGATTCAGCGACCAAACATCCCTCATTACATACCTAAACAACAGTTAGGCCTTAGTTTTCATTATCAGAACAATTTTTAAATTTTAAATAACTGAACTTCGTATTACCCTTGAGTAAGAACTATTTAGACATAAATAAGTTTTGACATGGCATTTACAGCACCTAACGCATATTCCATGACGTCATCTGGTTCAGTGGTTCTCAACATAGCGTTCCTTCTGAAAAATACAAACCTTTAATTTTATTGTTTACTTTGAATGTAAGAAAAAATGTTTTGAACCATCTTTTATAATTGTTTCTTAAAATGCAAATAAAGGCTCTTGCCTATCTGTGCCTAGTCATGATCTCGAACGGAACCAATGAAAAGGGAAGTCATATGGATTTAATTTGTTTAGTTTACCAATAGGAATTTGCAGAGTTCATGTTCGTGACATGACTAACAAAATTCCAGCTCTTAACAAAGTTCATCTAAATATACATAATAACTCAAAAGTGACTGACTGACTGATATAGTGATCTATCATAGCCCAAACCACTGGACGGATCGGGCTGAAATTTGGCATGCAGGTAGATGTTATGACGTAGGCATCCGCTAAGAAAGGATTTTACGAAACTCACTCCTAAGGTGGTAAAACGGGATGCACTCGTACGAAGTCGCGGGCGGTCGCTAGTTTTACATATATCTCTCTGTTATAAAAAGTTTAGGAACCGCTGGCCTAGTCTAAAGCGTGACATTAAACACTAACTAAAACATTATCTGGCGCACCATCAATCATGCTAACTAATAACCACGGCGCACAAAAGGTTAACGTTAACCATTCGTTAGCCTAATGATCGTCTTCGATTTGTGTATCGGTTGCACGTTTAGAACTAATTATGGCTGTAGTTGCTCTATTTTGTGTGAAATGGAGTAAAGTATTAAGTAGATAGATGATACTGTATCGGCCACACGCAGTTAGTTCGTTTCAGCTAAATGACGTCCACTGCTGGACAATGGTCTTGCGCCTGCATCCAGGATTTAGTAGTTTGTAGCAGTATAAAATTTTTATCACTAATGTTTTTATTGTTATTACGTATGAAAGGTATAGGGAGTAGAGAATTGCCATTTGGTCCGAGCTCCCGAGTTCAATACCTAGGTTAAAAATAAAAATACTTTTGAGTACTTATTTCGCGACTGATAAAATAGCTGCGATGGGCACTGTAGTTTCTAATAAGAATTCTGATTCCAAGCATAGGTAAGACTTAGGAATTGCATAAGTGCTAATTAAAAGGACTCCTTTGTTACCGTGAACGCGTGATTTCTTCGTTAGCAAAAACAATTGAAATGCGCACTCCGAAATTCCCGAGTGTTCGATCTTCAAGTGATAAACTTTTTGTTCATAAATGGTTCTTATTTTATTTTTGCCAGTTTATTTTTGCAAGTTATGAAGAAGTTTCTATATCACAAACTGTATCTTCTTCTAGGCAAATCATTCATTAATTAATACATACCTACATTATTATGTGCATACGAAAATTCTACGACGTTATTACACTAATTTCTAAATGTAACCTTACTCTTTTTTGTCACTAACAATCATATGAGTAATTCTTATTTACTAGTCAATTACCAAACTCCTCTTTATACACGCTTCTTAAACTAGTACAGTCATACAAGTTTTCACTTTTATTTTCTACGGTGAGTAATCAAATAGTTTGTTAGTAGAATGTAAATATGGCATAATGAAATTGTAGGTGACTCATAACGCTGGAATCAGGTCGGTCTTTGTGAAGAGCTGATGACTCATTTAGTTATGGCCTATTTTGTAAAACTATTTTTGAATGCAAGGTTTTGCAAATGCTGTGAAATGTGATACGGCATTTACTTTCTGTAATACAAGTTTTAACTGCGACACAGGTTAAGGTTTAAATTAGATTATTAGCTATCTTATGAGTGAAAACAGATTACGGTAGAAATGATGGAATTTATACATACATATATTTTTTTTTATTTACCGATAGCGAGCGAGGGTTTTCATCACAAAGTATGTAAGAAGGATTGGCGGTTAAAATCCTACTTATAATATTATAAATACGACAGTTTGGATGTCTAGATGTTTGTTACTCTTTCACGCAAAAGCTACTGAACGGATTTTGATGAAACTTTACAGTATTATTGTTTATAACCCAGAATAACATATACCTACCTAGGCTATAATTTATGACGATATGTGACAAACGAAATTTCACGCGGGTGAAGCCGCGGGCAAAAGCTAGTACATAATATAATTGAGTTCAAAATCTTTAATTACGACTCTTTTCAGGGCACCTATTGTAGCTTGCACGAATATGCACCCTTGTGTTTAAAATCTAAGTATATCTAAGTGAAAAGTATTAAGGAAAGTGTCTTGTTCTCTTATTTTTCAGTTAAGTTTTCAGTAAATTATTTTTACAAAAACACTTTACATCTAAAGTTTACGAGACTTCTTCAGTTCTTTGATAGTTAAAACGCGAGTTGTCTAAAACAGACCATTTCGTCTATTCAAATAATTCGCCTTTTCTTTTAACTAAATTTTCAGCCATCTCTCTTCTCTGAGACATCAAAACATCAAAAACATTTTCTCTATCAAAGCATTGTCACCACCGTTGTCCGTTTCACCCAATATTTTATCCCCCCAAATACAAAGAGTGCCACAAATAAATCGGCCCTCTTACCTCACTAATGTCCAATTATAACAACGCTCGAAACACCTCATTATGTCATTCGGCACTATTAATGTATGGCAACTTTAACCCATATATGCCCAGAGGCACGAAAACGACCCAATG
Organism: Ostrinia nubilalis; assembly: GCF_963855985.1. NCBI lineage: Eukaryota > Metazoa > Arthropoda > Insecta > Lepidoptera > Crambidae > Ostrinia > Ostrinia nubilalis. The sequence continues at coordinate 14,462,014 of NC_087104.1, read as the reverse complement.
GTACATGTTCTCTTGCGATGCCAATTACAAAAAAACTGTACGTTTGTTTTCTGTTTTAGCGCTATAAATATAATGTTGAAAGAACTTCCTAATCAAATATAACAAATACTAAGTTCGTACGCCGCCACTTTTTTTAGAATTTGAAATTGAATTTCACTGATTTTTTTGTTGTTGAAATTAGTGCACCCAGTCTTACAAAAATGTAAATATTCTTTTATGTATTCTGTTTTAAACGATTATTGCGATTGAAATATTGAAATGAACATATTTCCAAGGTAAATAACTAAGAAGTATTATGAAAATATAAATATGTGCTTTGTTATTTTTTGCAAAAGTTCTGTTGGTCGAAAACGACCGCGTGGGCATATATGAGACCAGAATGTTCATTTTCATAGTATAAAGTATTTCAAATAAAAGTCGTGTTTATTATATAATTAGTTAATAATTTCATCAAATTATAGCAAATAGTGTAAAATAATGTTATTTGGTTAATTTAGGACCTTGAATAATTACACAGTTAGTTCAATTTAGGCACGAAATTCTGCAAAACACTTGTTTGTTTTTGCATACTGCACAATTCCTACGATTCTGACTGGTGAGGATCAAATGCTCAACACCATACAGCCTTTTAGAGGTATATTAGAGGGCACTGGGCGTGTTGAAGGTCCAGGCTGAGTTCGAGGAGATCCATTTGTAAGAAGCGAATTTCTAGTAATTTACCTTCGAAACTTCAAAGTGTCTACAGATGCTCCAAGGGATCTCGCTATTATGGCAAAGTTATTGATGGGAAGGAAAAAATGGTTCTAATGTTTTTGACATGGTTGATTGATGTCACCGTCAATAATAACTCTGGAGTTTCGAAGGTCAATTGCTAGAAATTTGCTTCCAAAATATAGATCTCCTTGAACTCAGTCTACCTTCAACACGCCCAGTGCCGTCTAATATACCACTAAATGTAAGGCGATATGGTGCTGAGCATTTGATTGATCCTCACCGGTCAGATTCGTAGAAATTGTGCAGTATGCAAACACATAACTGTGAAGAAATGCAGAAAGTGTAGTATAAATCTCCATGACAAATGTTTTGCGGCCTAAATTGTATACTAACTGTATTATTATTCAAGTTCCTAAATAAACCAAATATGATTATTATACACTATTTGCTATATTCTGTTAAAATTTGTAAACTAATTATATAATAAATACGACTATTATTTGAAAATACTTTATACTATGAACACCTACATTCTAGTCTCATATATGCCCAGGCGGTCGTTTTCGACCGACTGAAAAAAAATAGTTCCAAATCCTGAAATCCAAAAATTCATCTTGGTTCATGATTATGGGCCTATATAGAGTAAATATGCCAATATACATAAAAATCTGGGACCTAAATAGTTCTGGGCATATATGGGTTAAACTCATACATACCTGTCCTGAGAGAGCTACTGCTTCGTCGTACTAATCTGTCAAAATCATCCATCGAATCTGCTTTAAAACACAGGAATTCCAACCTAATTCCGATAGTAATACAGAAAAATTGGACGCAAACGTTTTTTTGTCTAGGGTCATGCCAAATGTCTGTCACAAAAATAAGTAGCGTACAAAAACAATCGAATTTGAACTCTAATTGTATAAAAGTAGCAGTGAAAGTGCTGGAATATAATTTTGTAAAGTTTTGTCCAAATGTTTGACGTCAAATGGTATTGGAAGAGTAGTGATGTAACATATTGTTTTAGTCACGGACTCTTACAGTCAACTAAAATTAGTCTAAACTCGTCATTTACATGGAATTCGGTACATGAGAAACATCATACTCGTACATTGTCAGATTTATGATATTAAGAAAACATTCTTAGGAACATTCAATATTTCAAGTTATTCTTAAGCCATTCAGATTTTAGATTATTCTGTAGTAGACATTTTGATGTTTTTCAGAATTTTCGGCTTTATAGGGGTGCTTTTTTTGAAAAATACTTAAATGTCTATGAAAATAAACGATTTACGTTCATGTGTTTATGTTACGATGAAAAAATTATACTTTTAAAATTGTGTCCGATAGTAATAAATTTTTTACGGCGGTAAGAGACACAAATTTAACAAAGAGTACACGCTTTTGAGTTAAAAACCAGTCAAAAACGCAACATATTTCTCTCTTTCTTATTCTTTAATTTTAATGAATGTTTAAAAAAAAGGTTCGTTCGTTCGTTCGTTTCAGCCGAAAGATGTCCACTGCTGGACAAAGGCCTCCCCCAAGGATTTCCACAAAGACCGGTCCTGCGCCGCTTGCATCCAGGTACCTCCCGCGACCTTCACCAGATCGTCGGTCCACCTAGTGGGAGGCCTGCCCACGCTACGTCTTCCAGCTCGTGGTCGCCACTCAAGAACTTTCCTGCCCCAGCGGCCATCAGCTCTTCGAGCTATGTGCCCCGTCCAGTGTGTGAGTCCAGTTAGGTAGGTCCAACTTCGAGAAAGAGGTTAATCGTCGAATCCAACTCGGCTGGGCAGCGTTCGGGAAGCTTCGCGAAATTCTCACGTCCGAAATACCGCAGTGTCTCAAGTCAAAAGTATTTGACCAGTGTGTGTTGCCAGTGATGGTGTACGGATCTGAGACGTGGTCGCTTACTATGGGCCTCATAAGAAGGCTCAAGGTCACCCAAAGAGCGATGAAAAAAAAGGTAAGTAACTTCAAGTTTTTCTTCAACTTTTACTCTAGATAAATAGAGTAGCTGGAAGACGTAGCGTGGGCACTGGACAGTATGTAGGTATTAGGTAACATCAAAATTATTCCCATCTTTCCGACAACTCCAGTAAAGCCAGGATCTGTAAGCTTACTAATCAGCTGGGATGATAAATTTTAATCCAGTAAAAAAGAAAATAAGTATAGATATTAGATTTTAAGTTTAGAATGGAAACCATAATGATTAAGTTTCTGAATTGAACTATGTGATAAATAAATTAATGAAAAACAACACGAAACCAATCGCATACGAATTTGCACAGGAACTTATAGTATACTAATTATTACGTAATTTAGCTTTTCAGTTTTATTTAATTATGCCGACAACGACGATTTCTGTATATTTAAGTAATGTCCAAATCTATCTACTTTCCTTTTATAAATCTAAAAACGATAAGTAATAATAATATAACTTAGTCTTTATTATACATAAGGGCACTAAGGATATCTACGAACAACGCGCCCGAGCTACAAAGAAATAAGTGAGCAATTTTTAACGAACACCCGCAAAGTTAGAGTGGTTCTTGTTTGAAGCCCGCCAAGTTAGCCTTGTTCTGCTGGTACTGCTACATGTTGTTATTTATTTACTGAAGATCTACTCGTAGATTTGAAATCTTAGAAAGTCTGCTATAGAATAGATCTGAGACCTATCAAGACTCTAAGACATTTTATGCACTTGACTTATACGTCTCTGTTGTTAATTTGTCCCTTTAGTTAAGTTTTGGAAGTTTGCAATACTAATTTTTGTTATAAGTAATTTCAGCTAGACTTATCCGCGTTAGTAAGAAAAAATATTATAATAGGCGCTTAACGAGGTGTTGAAAATACTCGTAATGTTTAGAAATCAATAAAAATGGTATTGTGCTATGATAACTTAAAGTTATATATTTCTACAACTCTTGCACATTCGAACATTTTCAGTTCATGCTAATACATCGTGACTGCGAACACATGTAAAGTTTTGTTTTGCAATTAAATATTATAAAGTTCTCCCGCCCGCCCTACACGCCGCGCCCTAAAATTACGCCCTACTCGATTAACCGATTACTCCGCGTCCTAAGCGCATGTAATCAAAGTAAAATTGAGCGTTTGGACCCGTTCTCGCGTGACGTCACTCATTTATGACGTCACCTTCCATCCGGGCAAAGATTAGATATGTGCGCTAGTTGTCAAATTATATTTGGAGCCTTTTTATCACGACTTTAATAAATAATAGTTGGACAACTTAATTCATAGATAAATGCTATAAACCTTCATGATTTCGGGAAAAATACGGTCTATTCCACTTTGATCACCTGGATTTGATCACCCACTTTGATCACTTAGGTGATCTTATCCATGGGTGATCAAAGGACACCAAAGTGTCACCTGGAGTTCAATTTGATCACCTGGGTGATCAAACTAGAAAAAAAATAAGTTCGAAAGTCCACTCTCAGCCCTCTCAAAAATTTGGTAATAGTAGTCAAAAGTTAATCCTCAGGCATTCGTTTTACATTCTAGACCTTCTATCCAATATTAATCTTTGGGCAGAGGTAAGACGCACCCCAAGATAATCTCCTGTCAAGTTCAGCGAGTTCAAAAACAGGCCTACTAATTTGCGCGCGTTAATTGTCGGTGATCACTAATTGAGAGGCAGAGAACACCGTAATGAGGGCATGCGTTTTGGGAATGGAATATTTTGGAGATACCTAAAACGATTTAAGATACTCTATTTCGTTCGTTCGTTCGTTTCAGCCAAATGACGTCCACTGCTGAACAAAGGCCTCCCCCAAGGTTTTCCACAATGAACGGTCCTGCGCTGCCCGCATCCAGGCTGTTCCCGCGACCGTAACCAGATCGTCGGTCCACCTAGTAGGAGGCCTGCCCACTGTAGCATAAGTACCTATGCCCTTGTCGGTAACTATTATACATAAATATTATATGGATATATGGATAGATATTCTATTGTTTTAGTTTCAAAAAGCATTTTTGATGCAGACTATAAATTTTGATTCAGTTTTGAAATGGTTTTTTACTCACTTTCCATTCTATATCGCTTTGAAAATGGTGTTAACATGTTGTGAAAATTTTCTATGAATATTGAATATCCTTTTTTACGGTATAGTTTTCACAACTATATAGGGTTACTGGGAAATTGGAAATAAATGCAACATAGAGTTATGTGACAGATTAAAAATCCAAATACCTTGTAAAGCCTCTGGCACACAACTGGCTCAACGTTTCCATACTTTAATTAAATCATATAGCACGGGACTAATCAATCCCACCTCTTGTTCCCACCGTTGGGACACTTATGCCGCCAGGATCTTTAACTTGATAGCCCAAAAATCAACACAAGTGAATGCAAATTTTAATAAAAGGTAAACTGTATAGTAGTGTAGTTTCAACAGCAGGCGATAACTGTCAAAATTTTAACAAAACGTCACGGTCACGTCGAACTGCTGTCATAGCAGCTGTGTGCCAGGGGCATCAAAGTCTTGTACAGTGACACTGATGTCAGTTTACTGACTCGATATTAACCTATACGTGTTTACGAAAATGCCTTTATTATTACGGTCAACACTATTTGGGTCTAGACACGTAAATTGTTATTCTATAAACGTTTCTAGACGTTTTAACCCTAAACAGGTATCGATATCTTGTTCGTAGATAGGTACCACACTTATCCTATACCTACGTATTTTGTATTTGAAGTGTAGGTCAAGTAGGTATTAGGTGCGGGTCTTATTATATTTGCTATAAGAAAGTCGTTGTTTATACATTTAAGGACCTATTAACTTATCGCTATAAGAAGCTATTGCGCCGCAGCGTAATCAAAAAGTGTCTGAATTTTGTTGCCGGTCGATGATTTACCTTCACTTTTGTATACCTACATCATATTAGCTAAAATATAATTCATAAACCAACTATTCAAATTAAATCAAATCATTTATTCAGTACTTAGGCCTTTTCCAGGGCACTTACCTAAGTATACACCACGTCCCATAATATAGCTTGCCCTACCACCACTTCGGGACAACATTATGGGCTGGTGGTGAGAAGAAGTGGCGGAAGAAACTTAGTCACCTTATTATTTTATTGTATTGACTATTCTCACTGAGTTTCATTTCTAGTTCATATTCCTCAATTATGTTACCTCGTTATCTTAATACCCATACAAGTCTCATAATGATCACAAATCTTCAGAAGGAAGTTTAAATAACAACACGAGACAATGCAGGAAAATTCATTTTATTTTCCAAATGCATTCGGGCACATGTAAAGACGTTTGTAGGGTAGAATAAAACTGAGACGGCAAGACTGAAGCCACTTACAAAAATTGTTCACTCATACACTGTAAGTACCTGTCTTTTGCGATATCATACGGCGGTAGGTTCGGATTGCGAGTATACATTGCTCGCTGTATAGCAGTTTGATAATCCTGTACCTACTTTTGTATCCAAATGGTGAATTGAATCTTTTTAAGTGTGGTATGGTTTGATTTTTAGTTAAGTATTAAAAAGACGATCTTATTCGCAGTGAGTTAAAAGACGCTTCTGAGTAAGATTCATAAAACAAAGTAATTCTGTATTTCCTTTCTTTTCTACATGATTTCTGGAGCAAGTACTGCATCAAGACACAGAAAAAGTTGCATGAGAAAATAGAAACAGGCTTACGAACTTCACACGTATGATAAATTCGTGCTGAGTTTTGTTTGGGTAGGATGGTTTTTATCTTGCGTGTCGAGTTGAGAATGTGCCAAGTTAAGTTTAAAAACAATTGAGTAAACATTTTCAAAAAAATAATTTTGAAAAAAATTACCTAAACCTAAGCGGCCAGTCCCATGGCGACAGTCTGGCTGTATGCAGCCTATATTTTAGTACAAATTAATTAGTAGGTCCTCCTCTAGTACCAAAAATATCGTTCTCATTTCACTTTTTGTTTGTGATATGACTTTTAAGTTATTCATAAACCCGGTAATGTATGTGCAACCCGGTTATTTGTCGTTATTCCGCTCTCGGTCGGTTCGCCGGGGCCATTGTAGCGGCCCGTGGGGCACGCGCTAACGACTGCGCCTCTCCTTACATCTGCTCTAAAATTGGTCGGTACAGTTTCGATGTGGCCAGTCCTACAGCAAAAGAGGCCCAATTTGCAGTCTTTACATTTAGTAATAATCCAATATGATGCTTTTTTTGAGCTTTAGTTATTTCTAGACTCAGAAATGTACGTGCAATCCAGTTATTTGTCGTTATTCCGCTCTCGGTCGATTCGCCGGGGCCATTGTAGCGGCCCGGGGGCACGCGCTAACGACTGCGCCTCTCCTCTGCACTCCACGAGTACACGTTAAATATCCGCCTTTGTATTCTGCCCGTAATTTGATATGTATAACTTTTTAATGAATGGCCACGTATTTCTTTTGATGATGTCATTATCTTCTGTATGCATAAATTGATATGATTTTTATAAACAATGAATGTTTTCAATGATTTCCCCGAAATTCTGTAACATAATTCTTCTACTTTATTTTATTTAACTGCTAAAACTTGGAATAAATTCTAGCTACTGCCATTACCCTTAGTTTAGTGTCATGAAATGTGACATTTAATACATTTTAATGGCGATGTATTAAATTGTCCAAAGATTATTTATTTATTTAACACGCTTTTATTAGGTCGACTCGCAACGAACTAACTTAACCAACTATGTAATTAACTACACCTTTAATCAATAATATACCTCATCTCATGTTGCCCTATTTCTATTCTATCTTACAATTTTCTTTCATACATTTAATTAAAAGAACCCAAACTACACAATAGATACGCTATTTTCTAATATCCAGGAAGGAAACAATGGGATGCATTTGTATGGAAGTAACATCTCCTGCCAGCCAATAAGACAGTTGACAGCCCTTCAGAGTATACATTTATGTTGCAAATTGAACCCTATTACAAACACATTAAGATCCCACAGTCTTTAGATTGATGTGCTACTGATACATGACCATGGAGATATAGAGAGATGCCAACTAATGCGCCGAGTTTGAAACTCAATGTCGCATTAGAAATTCACACACACAAAGTAATCAAAATATGTGCTCATTATCCACTGCGGTATCTGTACTCAACGTTCGAATAGTCTTTAGTACTACGCAAGCAATGCAAACTGTTTACATTATGACGTCGCCGTCATCATTGCTATCACGAGCAATGTGTTCTGTTTTTGGGCATTTGCTGCGGCACCGGCCACGCCCCCTTGTCACATCTCCCTTTAGTTTCTGTGATCTGTGTACATGACTAATCACTAACAATAGCCTTTCATATCGCCATGATTTAATTACCAAGGACAAGAATAGATTATTCCCTTCTCGATTCTCAAGACGACCGTGACGAACTGGGGACAATTCGTCATGGGTGAAATTGTGATCGAGTTTGGTTCAGTATAGGAAATTATTTTATTTATTATCTACAAAGAATGCCATGCTTTAAAAAGCATCATCATTTAAATCGAAAGCATTAATAAAGTGAAATTAAGTCTAGAAAAATTTCATAACAAAAAAAAAAACACTTGGTCTTTAATTGTTTGTAGTACATTCGTTTCGTACATAAGAATAGTTTGGTTTCAAAATAGCACCTATAGTAACTAACTAACCAAGATGCCACTGTTTAAGATGTGTTATCGTCCATAATTTATAATTATTGAACATATGGTTTTGCTACAAATTGAGAATTAAACCTTTTGACGAAAAATTTTCTATAGAGTATTATTCTCTCTTCTGACAAATAAAGAGAAAAGAGAGAAAAATAATATTAACACCATGAAATCCAGTCAATAAATAACACACAATTTATATTCAAAGGGAACCCTAATGCAGATTTGCAATAAAATCTGTGAGTCTTATCCAGTTTTCTCTATCTCTCTCACACATCTTAAGACAGCATGTTATCCATGCTAGAGATGTACCTAACAAATAAAATGGGTATTGAAATGATTTTGCTCAGTCGAAGTCATGGGATCAGTGGGCAGAACACCATGAATAAAGCCTTGACAGGCCATGTGTCATAGACAATTTGGGGAGAGGTATAGCGAAATTGTAGACACGAGGGTTCTAGGTTCGGTTCCAAGTGGGAACTTCTATGTGAATAACCATTATCGGCTCATACAATGAAAAATAGGAAAATAGGGTAAAAATGTTGTCTACAAGTTTAACTTGTAATTCCTAAAAAATATTTTTTTGTAGCTTAATAATTTTCATGACCATAGTTCTTAATATTTAACATAGATGGCGTTAGGAGTCTCGATCGGCGTATGCGCAAGTTTAGAAGAAAGCTTTTTAATGAAATCAATACTATTTAGCGATTTCATGATAATGCGAAAAATAAGTAAGGTATATTAGGCACTTTTTCAATAGTATTTTATTGTGTTTCGAGTTTATTCTCATAATTTTGTTCCAATGTTTACATTGCTAGTTCTGCGCGTTATCGACAGATGGCGATAGTGGTAGGTGCAGCTCGGTATCACTTTTAGTTTGATCTTTCTTTTAGTCATAACATTATGAGTGGGTATTTTAGATACATTGCTATTAAATAAATAATTTTAATAAGAGTCGAATGGGTATTTTGTTTTTTATGAATACTGTAATTAAGATTTTAGGAATACAATTAGGTTTATTTTTTTATTTTTACGGAATCACAATCTCTGATAGGTTTATGAGAAAATACCACGTGTTTTGTCTTGGTAATGTAGGCTGGAATTTTAAAATGTTATAATTAAAACTAAATAAGTTTCTGAATTAATATAAACAACATTTATTCAAATCTAATGGGTATTATGAATACCTACAGGCCTAAATCTCTCGCAGTTTTCAAAAGCAAACATCTCATTTTCCTTTACTAATACAATAATAGGTCACCGAAATTCCATTAAAAAGTTCCCCAAATAATCGCATCAACACAACAAGTACAAACGCCCCTCAATTATAACAAGAGGAGAGAGGGCGATTGTGTAAAATCAAAGAATTAATATCGTTCAAGGAACGGAATCGGAAGAAATAAAAAGATCCTGCGAGCCTACTCGACCGGAGTGGCAATCCAGCTAAAATAATTTCCGAAAGAATATTAGGTGGTGCGGCCACGAAATTGCAGACTTTTCAGAACTTTAAGATGGTTATTATTATGACAGCTTCAGTATTTAACCAAAAGGCTATTATCACACTGCACCGCGTTCTAGTCCAGTCATTTAAGCTTAAATTAGGTAAGAATCTCGGAATTAGAGATACCCAGCTGTAAGTCTGTAAATACTTGTATATTGACACCCTAAAAGTTGTCTCAAAACCTACATATGGTAGGGTGTAAGCAACTATTAAATTTTAAGGTCAAAGGTCACAAAAATCGGTTTTTTGCGCTTTTTTTGGAAATATCTCATTTCCTATGGGTTTTTTGCTATTTGTATTTATTATCAATATTGTAGAATACTAAATTCTCTACAAATTTTGTTTAAAAAATTTTTTTATACGGTGAACCGTTTTCGAGATAGAGGGCGGAGAGCGCGCGGTCACTGCATCACTTCAGGTCAACTTAAGCGGTTTAGGTTTTTCATACAAAAGGATTTTCCCGCTAATTCCCGTGGGAATTTCGGTAATTACTTGTTGTAAATAAGCTTTAAGTTTACTAAGGTACCTACATGCCAAATTTCAAGCGTCTAACTTCCGTTAAGCGTTTAGATTTTTCATACAAAAGGATTTTCCCGCTAATTCCTGTTACCGTGGGAATTCCTAAGTAAACTATAACCTGCCCAGGTGTATGAAGAATAATTGTACCAAGTTTCGTTAAAATCCGTCTAGTAGTTTTTGTTTCTATAAGGAACATACAGACGGACAGACAGACAGACAAAAATTTTACTGATTGCATTTTTGGCATCAGTATCGATCACTAATCACCCCCTGATAGTTATTTTGAAAATATATTTCATGTATAGAATTCTGTCCGTCTGTATGTTCCTTATAGAAACAAAAACTACTCGACGGATTTTAACGAAACTTGGTACAATTATTCTTCATACACCTGGGCAGGTTATAGTATACTTAGGAATTCCCACGGGAACAGGAATTAGCGGGAAAATCCTTTTGTATGAAAAATCTAAACGCTTAACGGAAGTTAGACGCTTGAAATTTGGCATGTAGGTACCTTAGTAAACTCAAAGCTTAGTTACAACAAGGAATTCCCGAAATTCCCACAGGAATTAGCGGGAAAATCCTTTTGTATGAAAAATCTAAACCGCTTAAGTAGACCTGAAGTGATGCAGTGACCGCGCGCTCTCCGCCCTCTATCTCGAAAACGGTTCACCGTATAAAAAAAGTTTTTAAACAAAATTTGTAGAGAATTTAGTATTCTACAATATTGATAATAAATACAAATAGCAAAAAACCCACAGGAAATGAGATATTTCTAAAAAAAGCGCAAAAAACCGATTTTTGTGACCGTTGACCTTGAAATTTAATAGTTGCTTACACCCTACCATATGTAGGTTTTGAGACAACTTTTAGGGTGTCAATATACACGTATATACAGACTTACAGCTGGGTATCTCGAATTCCGAGGTGAACTTACTATAATGACTGGACTATTCCGCCATATAACGAATCCCGCGCGCAAACGCGTTGTCAGTGTGTTGTGCCGCGCGTGTTTTATATACAAACTGAGGTACTTGCATACAATGATTCAATCTGTCATCCCGCGTACCGCGGCGGAGCGCAGTAATCGCCTAAGAAAAGCGCTTTTGTGCCTTGATATACTTGTACTGGGGAGCTATGAATGATTTACCTTATACTTATAGTAATGTCTAATTTGTCATTCCACGACACCAAAACTTCAAAATAATAGTTCCGATTAGTAATTAAGGATTCCAATTATGTTACTTTTATGATGATTTTATCTGCGAGATAGTTCTATCCAAGACCTCTAGAACTAAAAGTTGTAGTTTGACTGACAGATAACATTTGTATAGGCTACCATGCAACTTTATCAGCAACTAGTAAGCTACTAAAATTAGTAAAGTACTATTAAAGGTTTAACGCTATTTTTGTGGCTGTCACAGACACGATTTTTGAATTAATAAAAGAATGGCCGAGAGAGAATTGATAAACGTGCTAAGTTCGATAATTTGAAATTAGGATCCACAAGTTTCTGCAGTTTTCTCAGGATCCTTACAATGGCTTCTGAATCATAAGGGTATTCGTTGGGCAGTAAATACAACAAATAATAAAATTTTTGCTCTACATGTAGTATCACACCAACTTTAACTCCAAATTAAGCTTGTATTACTTATTTTACATAAATATTACGAATGTTTTGTAAATATTGTTAGTGTTGTTATCATAAATAGATGGCACTAACTATTATCTATCTAGGTATATCAAAATAATGCAGTCCCGATTATTTTTTATTACCTATTTACGAGAGTGTTACTTATATCTCTTAGTTATTTATACATATTTAAGTCCATTTAAGTTATAAAAACTAGATGCAGCTGTAAGTAATTAGAATACGAATTACAAATGATGAGCTTTTATACGAGTAAGTGCAAAAAACCGTGTTAGCCGATCGATAAAAGCGTGCTATTGTACGCTTTGAAACCAATCGGACAAGCTTTAAAGCTGCAATTTTTCCGTCAAAACCGGGGGTAGTTAGACAGATGTCAAATTAGTTCAAGCGTGCTCCTTACAAGACCACTGCCGTGGAATCGAATAACAATGATCATCAAACACGCGCGTGCGTTTCATTCAAACGTGAAAATCAATTAATATTAATGCTGAGTGAACAAGGTCACCTTGTACCCTTCACTATTACACATGGTGGTGCTATGGGGACCACACTTCCTACAATAATAGTGATGTTATCGACAGCATCCATTGACGAAACGTCAAAATCAGCTGGCCACCAGATGCGCTTGAACCGTTAGTAGAGTCCAGATCGGTCGATAAATTTTGATCCTTAAAGTGGGTGAAATAAGATAGGAAATTGGGTGTGATTGCTGGATTAAGAGTGCGTACGCGCAACATACAATGTTCCATTCATGAATAATATTTAGGGTTCCCTTTTGGTTTGTTAGTTGAGGCGTGTGACTAAATGGAACTCTATGGTAGACTTGTGAAATGACTAACATTATTTTTAAAAAGAAATTCACTTTTGATTTACCTACTAAGGTTTATAACTTCAATCTGATGAAGTGATAATTATAGACACCTAGGTACTTTAGCTTTATACTAGCCTTTAGTTTGATAGCAAAAGGCCAAAAATATTTAAATTGGAGTGTACTTACTGTGTATTTTACATATTGGTATAAATGTTACAATAACTACTACTTTTATTTTCAACACTCTAAAAGATTCTCCCAAAACTGAAACTCGATCACGCTTTACCGTTTTACTATTTTGAATTGAATTACCCCAATCCGTCAGCTGATAAACTAGTTTTTGCGAAATTTGTGAATGCTGATCCCATCGGACGGGTAGTACGTTAAGGGGAGGTGTGGGAAAATTGACCATCATCATTTCAGCCATAGGACGTCCACTGCTGAACATAGGCCTCCCCCAATGCTTTCCATGTTGATCGATTGGTAGCGGTCTGCGTCCAGCGCTTCCCTGCTACCTTTACGATGTCGTCGGTCCACCTTGTAGGTGGACGTCCCACGCACGTCCCAAAATTGACCAAGTGCCTGTTATTTCTGATCAATTAAAGTTTTGAGTTTGACACAATATCTTGTGGATTTTATCTGTGTTAGACTATGATATCTACAGTTATTTGAATAATGTCCATATTGAACACTGAGCTTTTTTGCCATTTTTTTCAGCTTCTGCGAAGTATCAAAGTTGTGGTAGAGCACGTTTTATTTGGGACATTTAGGTGCCCTGAAAACGGTGAACACTTAAAACCAATATTAGAAATTAAACTTACTAGTTTTTGTAGTAGTTAAGTAATTTTTATGAAAGTTTAGTTCCGATATCCGTAGCATGCCGCCTTTCGAAATCCTAACTCACAAGCTTAAGATCTTCATCTTCTTCAAGGCAAATCAATCGCTACATTTTAGTAAAGTAGAGTAATCTCAAAAACGTCGACTAAAAACATAACCCTCCTTCTGGCGCAGTCGGGTAAATAGACCAGATCCAAACTACCCCGATCCACTGTACACGCATACGCACACACTCGCACGCACTTGTCCTCACCTGTGACAGGTGGGCACGCATCAGCTGTTCGCTGGCTGCCTCTTTCACCCAATGTTGGCTATGGCATGCGGTCTTTCGCCCAACATTGTTTTTTTAATGGTGAAATTGCCACGTGTCAAATGTGACAATTGTGGAAACAGATTAAAGAAAGGTGAATATGATTCTTAGACTGAGATGATTTTGTATGTTGGTGATCAATTACATGCCTAGGGATGTTCTATGCTTATTATAAAAACGTGAATACTGATCGCTATAATGCGGTATTCTTGTCACACTGTTACCATGGTATACTCGATATAAACCGGCCGACCTTTTGTAGGAACCTAGTTGATCATCCAAAAGTCCCTAAAACTGTAAAATTGTAAATGTTCAAATGATAGCAGCAAAATTATGTTGCTAGCTTAAAATAATATTTTTATACTAGCGGCCGCCCGCGACTTCGTACGCGTGGATCCCGTTTTACCCCCTTCGTCTAACTTACGCGGTTTAGATTTTTTCATACAAATGTTTTTTCCCGCTAACTCCCGTTCCCGTGGGAATTTTGCAATATCCTGTTGTAATTAAGCTTTAAGTTTACTAAGGTACCTGCATGCCAAATTTCAAGCGTCTAACTTAAGCGGTTTAGATTTTTCATACAAAAGGATTTTCCCGCTAATTGCCGTTCGCGTGGGAATTTTGCAATATCCTGTTGTAACTAAGCTTTAAGTTGACTAAGATACCTGCATGCCAAATTTCAAGCGTCTAACTTAAGCGGTTTATATTTTTCATACAAAAGGATTTTCCCGCTAATTCCCGCTCCCGTGGGAATTCCTAAGTATACTATAACCTGCCCAGGAGTACGAAGAATAATTGTACCAAGTTTAGTTAAAATCCGTTGAGCAGTTTTTGTTTCTATAAGGAACATACAGACAAACAGACAGACAAAAATTTTACTGATTGCATTTTTGGCATCAGTATCGATCACTAATCACCCCCTGATAGTTATTTTGAAAATATATTTCATGTACAGAATTGATCTCTCTACAGATTTATTATAAGTATAGATGATGCGTCACTACCTTTTTAAAATAAGACAATGAGACACGTGCAGAAACTTTTTAAAATCCAATTAAATTTAAACCAAATTCACACGTAAAACAACGTCCTTTTAACATAAGGTTTAAGATCTTATTAGTATGGAATCTTTTATACCATAATAATATTACGGTCACTAATCTTAAAATAATAAAAATTTACTGAATGGTACTAAAAAGCTGTAGCCAACTATTTCTAAAGAAGATATCGAAGTGCTTAGAGTCTAATTTGCAAAACCAATAAGTACAAACCTCTCGCGTTTGCGAGCCAATTACCTCGGTCGTAAAGAGTAAATAATAAATAATTGACTTTGCATCTTCCAGTCATTTGCCACATCGCGTTGCTAAGTTATTTAGACTAGAATAAAGTTTTAGATAACCCTTCGTTTGTGTATCTTATTTAACTTTGACAAATGTCGAAAACCTGTCAAACTCCATACATAATTTAAAAATAATGCAGATTTCATCCAAGAAACTAGAAATTGCTATTTGTATGGATTGCGGTTTAACTAAGACAATCGTATTTCAGGATTCCATAAGTCGTTCACACATCGTATATGATTTATTACCTTTAGATTCCTCCCAGACCATAGACTTTTATCGGCCATTTATAAATTGGTCGGCTTCTAATCTTCTAATCTGAAAGAGGAATCGACTGCTACCAAATCGGTGTAATGTGCTAATTTTCATACTAATTTACTTAATAAGGACTCATATTATTGGCTGTTATCTAGTTATCGAACTATGACAACAAAGTAGAACATAATAATATCGATTCTTACTTAACATGCATGCGAGGGGTTAATCCAAGTAAATTATTATTTATTCCAGTGTTATATATAGCTTTATGTAAATTTTTTAACTCCTTGATTACCCGTCAATGGCAGATGGCGCTTTTCTCTGACATAATACGTAATTCAGAACGCATAAAAGTGCGGTGTGTATGATGTTTATAGCATGCGGGTTCCGCCATTTGTAAATTCTTTGGTTTTTTAGAGCAATTGAAATTAGTTTTAAATAATTATATGGCGGCTCAATGGGTGGTTTGCATTTTAGAAGTGCTTCATTGTGCCATTTAGTTAAATATAGCTGTAGAGCTTTTTAAATAATTAGTTTACAATGACATAATTGAGCATTAACAACAATAATTGATATGTCTAGAATATACATAGGATCAGTCGAGCGTGTCTAAATTAAAGAAAAAACTGAGTATACATAAACAATTGTAAAATAAAAATACATATACACAAATTCGTGTTCTGAGAAATAGCGGGAAAATTGTTTCTGCAAAACAATTGACAATGGATTGGTGCAACTAAAGAAGTAAAATAAAATTAAATAATCTTAGTGGCCAGGAACGTATTAAGGAGTTTGGTTGTAGTAATAAATGACCGGATACTAAATGTATAAAAATGGCTTTATGAAAAGATACTTGATGGTTTTGCAATTAATATTTAATTTTTGTTCTTTTTTAAAGTGAATTTACTTTCTGCCTACTACTATTTTACTATTAGTCTACTAGGTCTCAAAAAGTCCTCCTACCTTTTCAAATTGAACCCCAATAGATAACTTCGTCAGTCTAACTAATCTAAACACTAGCTATCTATTACCGATGAGCTCGCATCTGCTGGTCCCGGGTTCGACTCCCGGCGGCAAATTACACGCATAAAAGTCACACATGCCCGTACAGCTGCACCCAATGGCGACTTTTTTCTGCTTTCTTAGTACTTTCAATGATATACGCGCATATAAAAGTGCGATATATATTTTTATGTTTATAATAAAACTTTAACAACTATAGTCACATGCGTTCTGCGTAATAAGTTAGTTTGTATTATAGTGTAATTACTTGTATCATACTGGTATTTAAAAGGATATTATAGGACCTTCACATTATTCTTTAAATTGAGTTTTCTGTTTAATTATGTGTGATAAGGTAATGGAATTGATGTCACAATTTTTGTGAAAGTCGGACCATGTACATGGTCGTATACCTAGGTGTCTTACTAGGGCACTATTTAAGTTGTGAGCCTCGACAACATAACGTGTTGTTAGACGACATCTGATACTTTTAATGAAAAGTTTGACATTTTTGACTATAACCTTAGACAAAACTTTTTATCATTTGAGCACGTTTTGTATTATTAACATTGAATTGAAAATTATCTTGACTACAAAAACATGGAATTGACTTGCGGAAACTTTTGCGCAAAGATTTATTATGACTTTCGACGTGGTTAATCAATACAAAACTGAAGCGGTCAGCTAAATTTCACTTTTGGTGATAAAGATATATCCTTTACCATTGTAAAACGCTAGTTTAAGAAGTATAATATTGTATGTCATTGGCTCATCAGGGAATTTTGCGAAAGTCGTCCAAAATGACTAATTGTGACGGAAAACATTGATGTTGTCAGAAAAATGGAAGAGAAACCTCGTCATGTGATATATCGTAGGATTGAGATAATCCTAGGCATTAATTCCACCAGCAGTAATAAAATATTGTATGACCATATTATGGTTAATACGTTTTTTTCTCGCTGGATGTCACAAAATTTTTCAAACGCTCAATAGGACGCTTGTGTCGTTTAGTCCTTGGAAATGTTTGATAAATAAGTTTAAAAAGCTTTAAGAGCCGTTTTTAAAATTGTGACAGTTGACGAATTAAGGATCTATGCATAATGATCCTGAAAATAAACAGCTATCGACTATGGAGGTGTTTTAAGATGAACCAATTCCAACAAAAGTCCCATGCGCTCGGAACACTTTGAAACTTACGGTCGCCTATTTTTCCGAAATATCCGATTATGTGACAGAAACGTCACTAGAGAAATTTAGAATGGTTAATTCTTAATAGTAAAGAGCCACTTTTTTCCCAAAAGTCTTCAGTTTAATAAGGGAAACTGACCAGCTTAGTCGAATCGCCATTCGTGACGAAAATGTGAGCTTTTACACGTCTCGTCAAACAACTGACTATTTGAACACTCAAAATATGAAATAAACAGGTCCAACGCTACAAAATTCTTGCTTGGAATCTAAACACTTCTTTTGGTACCCATATATTAAAATTAAATGCGTGAACAGCGATTTATGTAGCCAGAAGCAACAGACGGTGCGGTCAAAAACCATGCTTTAGAGGTGCCTCAAGCTGAGTGGAAAAAATGCTATGAAAAGTATTTCGGACACATTAAAAAGTACATAAATCATGAAAGACAATACCAATAAACGCAATCAATACCATTTTAATAATAAACTACTTTGTTTTCATAGTTAGGCTCACAACTTAAATAGTGTCCCACGTAGGACCTAATTAATGCTCAATATAATCTCAGTTATATGAGTTATAGTTTCTGTCCTGTGATTGGTCAAAATATTGGAATAATTCAACCAATCAATGACTTCAAATCTATGCTTTTAATCGAGATTTCAGCTACGCACCTAAGAGGGCTCTATCAGTAAAATATTTTGACATGACACCAGCGCCGCCAAGACAGCTAGGAGTCGGAGTGGTCGCCATGGCCAAAATTGGTCGGATGGATCATCATCATCATCATCATCATCATTTTGACATGGGAACTAACGCCCGTATTCACAAACGATGCTTGCTTAAGTGAAGTAGCAAATCGAACGCTGTGCGTCCACGCGCACTGTGAGACCTCATAGTAATGTTTGTGAATACGGGCGTAAATCTTTATAAGACATTTTCATTGCAAAACGCACCTTGTACAACTTATGTAATTTTGAATAATTAAAAGTCACCAATTCGTTCCATTTAATTTAAAAAATCTTGACAAAAGACAATCGGCCTTAATTTAGTCATTCCTTTAATTCTATAATTGCGTCGTCATTTGTTTTTCTTCTATTGTTCCTCAAAAATTTGATTACACACGTCCAGAAATTCGTTTAATCACTGCTCTTGTATATCGCATGGTGTCCTAAACAGATCGGCTTCGCATAATTTCTCGTTGAATGTTTTTATTGTGTCACCCGCAGGCCCGACGGTTACATCCAATCGTTTTTGACTGACACAATGTTTTTGTTTTGCGTTAAGTTTTTTTAATGTATATGTGTATTTATTCAGTTTATTTTTTTTCTGTTTTAATACATTATGGAATTCACGAGGTGAACCGACGACCTCATAAAGGTAGCAAGAAGGCGCTGGATGCAGGCCGTTACCAATCGGGCGATGTGGAAATCATTGGGGGAGGCCTATCTTCAGCAGTGGACGTCCTATGGCTGAAATGATGATGATGATGATTAATTCTTTAATGATTGATAGTGCAATTTTGGGTCACGATTTTTTTAAAGGGTCACGGAACCCCATCTGCTAAGCTAATTTATGCTTGTGCTAGGACAAGATTCACTATAATAGTCCAGCAGTCAACGGGATTCGAACTACAGACTCTTGAATCGACAATCCGATACTGACACCGTTGGATTTTATTTAAAATCCTAAATTTTAATTACGAAAGTAACTCTAGTAACTATGTTTTTGTTGCCTTTTGATGCCTAAAATACTGAATCAATTTCTATGAGTTTTGCTATAGATGGCTGACTTCATATGCTGGCGTTTAGTGGCTAAACCTACTGTCAATTATTATAAAATCATTCAAAGACATCTTATTAGGCTTAATGAAAACAAATTGATATTAACTGAACTTTAAGCAAGGTGCTAATATTATTATGATAGAGACAAATGCCACTGCATGATAGGACAACATCCAAAACAAATTGAATTAACTGGTCGTGAACTTTAAGGAAAGAGCTAAAGTGATAATTCTATAAAGACAAATGCCACAAGAATGGTTATGAAAGGAATGGTCGGTCACCCATCTGCTGGCGATCAATCAATACTAGTAATATATTTAAGTACCAGTTGGGGACGTAATAACAGTTTATAATCCTTGGTAGATGACGATGTTTACATTATAAAATGTCCTTAATTTTAAGATCCGACTCAACATTTTGCAAAAATTCGCACAGCTACGTACTAATTACTTTCGTGTGGTCGACCTTGACTGTTCCTAGTTATGACGTAATGGACTTGGATCCAGTAGACTTACTCCTGTGATGAGTAGATTATCTTAATCTTTCTTAAATTATCGTGTGTTTTGTTAAGAACTGAGGTCACATCACAACCCTGAGTGTAGTTTTCTGAACTGCCAGAGTTTTAACCCTTTTAGACGTTATTGTCAGCCACAGAAATCTCAATCAAAATGGCAGCTCTCCCAAGCACAAAATCATATTTTTTTAATCTTGGAAGAAGTATTTAGTTACCAAATTATTGTTCCGTGACCCACTCAGTGACCTCCATTTCTTTAACAGATCATATTTGCAAACTGACGTGCACTGTAGAGAATAATGCGTACGATTTTTTACTGTGAAGGTATTCTGTGGTATATTGCAAACATTAATTAAATTATATAGGTAAACAATTTAGTATATAAATTGTGAGGCTATTATTGCATTATTTTTAAGGCACTATAAAAGAGACTACTGTGTCTACCTTCATTATGTTTATAATTTCAACGGTATTCTAGACCATCGGCACTTTCACCGATAATTACATTGGCAAAATAACAAGTACATAATAACGTTACTAATAACAAGTAATAACCTTACTAAGTTAAGTCGCAGTGCTAATTGCGGCGTGGGTTTATTATTAAATTGTAGCTTCAATAAACTGGCGGACGTATTGCGGTCTTTACAATTAAGGGACAAAGGTCAGTGCGATATACACCATTTTGTGTCACAGTAGGTATTATGATATAAGTTTAGGACTGCTTAATTTAATAATTATTTCGGTGAAATAACAAAATACGGATGCAATATAGAGCAAATTTATTAAATAAAAACACTAACTTTTGTAAAAAAAGTTATATTTTGAAGAAACACGTTTTCATGGTATCACCTAAGTGAGGTGCAGTAAGAAATCACTTTATAGATAGAATTTGACTAGATAAGAGATGATTAATTAAAATCTACTGCTGTAGAGATTGAAGTGTCCCACTGACTTCAACTCATTACAGTTGCCAGTTCACTACATTAATTAAATTACTTAATATCAACATGGAAAGGTCAGTAGCAGTATTATGTAAGTTAGCTTTATTTATTCGCAAAATTTACAAATACAGTTGGCGCGTAGAAGATTGCCTATCTAAATTATACGTACAACTCAAAGGTGACTGACTGACATAGTGATCTATCAACGCACAGCCCAAACCACTGGACGGATCGGGCTGAAATTTGGCATGCAGGTAGATGTTATGACGTACGCGTCTGCTAAGAAAGGATTTTACGAAACTCCACCCCTAAGGGGGTAAAACGGGATCCACGCGTACGAAGTCGCGGGCGGCAGCTATTAATGATATTTTATTATTATAATCATAATATAGATTTATTTTCAAGAAGTAGTAAAGACAATAAAATTTTTTAGAGGCTTCTGCACTAAGCTAACGCTTGTGTCGCAGCTGCCAAATAACAATTTGCCATGAATAAAATAAAAATTGTTGTTTAGATTTGTAATATTTCAAGCTTATAAAAATATATCGTTGCTTGCTAAACGACAAGTTAATTTATCAAATTGCCAGTTACTATTATTAATATTACATGTAACACCTTGTCAGCTGTCACTTAAGAGGTGCGCTTGCGCATAGCGATGTTATGATGGACGCCATTTTAACGACTTAATATTGCTGTTTTGTTTTAAGGCGGCTCACAAAAGAGCAATTTAGAGTAAGCCAGCTGTAGTTAGAGCGGACTTGAAAGTCTGGATAGAGCTAAGTAGAACTCTACAATAATTGCAGTACCTATAACTGAATGTTTAGATTGAAAAGATTGAAAAAAGCCAGTGTTACGTGACTTAAGTGAGCTGTAAATGAAACAATATTAATTTCAATAGTAGTATGATCTTACACATTTACACCCTCCCGCATTATTTCAAAGTAAAATTACGTGAACGTCTAATAAAGTGTGGTGAAAGAAATTCAGAACCTATATACACAGTATGAATTGTAATAGGTAGCTGTATGTCAATCATAAAGAGAAACTTGAGTAGTTTTAGATTGCAATTTTAGATGTAGAATTATAAAACACGCAGTGAAGTCAAATTATGAATACGATTCGCTTAATTGTACCAGAATATTTTTAGAAACTAAATTAGTTTCTAATCTTACCTAATTTCAGTCTAGATTTTGTAATTTGCCCAATTTCGGTCTGGCGTTAAATTTGCTCGTGACCGTCTAGCCTAATAATTTCTGTCAAAGTAATGATAAAAGTACACTGAACGTCAAAAACGCGTCTTTTTATAAGTGGGAAAACGTATTTTTCTGTAAATAGCTATTTATTAAAAAATTATTTGAACATAATATTTTTATTTACCACACTTAGGGTGGGTTGCACCATCATACTTTGACAGTAACTATGACGATAACCGGTGCTTTTTGTATGGAGTTTGACAGATTTTTGACGTTTGTCAAAGTTAAAGTAAGATGGTGCAAGTGCAACCAAGCCTTACTAACCTACTTATCTGATATATTAACCATCGGATGTTAATTGGTTATTATCGCCAGCTACTGTTTATAACTGAAAGATATCAGTCTTTATTTCGTGTTATTACTTTTTCACTTTTAGTAAATTGCAATTATTTGATAACATTTTATGATAAAGAAATAATATATTTATATACTTTTCCATTTATAGGTATAAATCTTTTAAATATGAACACAACACTAAAGTGACGATCATTGTTTAGGAGATGTTGTTTCAATATAGCTATTTCTTTTATTATCAGAATACAGCAATGACAGTTTTTGTTCAAATAATAATCCGTTGTTTCTTCGAAACGTCACCGCACGTCTCGCGTTTTTTCTCCTCAGTACACGCTCAGTATCAGCGCTCGACATACTTAATTGGGTGATTCTTTTTTTGCCATTATGGCAGTTATAGTAATTAATGTTTATTAAAGCGGCTCTACTAAAGGCTTCGGCCCTATGCTTAGCACTTGTTATGGGACCGCATTTCTGCGGGCCCAGGTGAACTTGCCAATTGATGCGAGTTTTTGCGTTGACATAACAATTAGCGCTGTCATTTCGGATGACGTATTTGGGTGGATGTGTCAATGCATAAAGGTCGAGATTGCTATTTGCTCGTTTGCTAGGAATTTAGTAGGTGACGCTTCTGAATACAGATCAATTGACAGAGGTGCTTTTAATTAATTTTCAATGTGATTGTTCTATGAATGAATGGCAATGAAGCTCGTCGCACACAAAAATTACGATACAAAAAGCGAACTTAATGCCGTGTGACATTATCTACCAGTTAACCTTTAGGCCAAACAGAAAATTACATTAATTAAATCATTTGTGTAATTTAAGTAAAATGCAATAAAAAAGCCAAATAACAATTACTTAACAATCTAAGCTAAAAGCATCAGGATACATTTTAAGCTCTATTAAACCAAAGGTCATAGTTTTGGAGGTCACTGAACTGCGTACGCGCACTCAGGCATTGACAATATAAACTCATTATACTGAATACTACATTTAACGACTTGGTTTTGCTATGTAGTACCTATTAAATCCTTAGTAACGAACTAGCCTTTGCCCGCGGCTTCACCCGCATAAAATTTAGTTTGTCACAGATCGTCATAAATTATAGCCTATGTGTTATTCTGGGTTATAAACTATAGTACGAGTTGAGCTTCCTAACCTACGAGTATCTTACTAATATTATAAATGCGAAAGTTTGTATGGATGTCTGGATGTTAACATGTTTGATATTATTTTACGCAAAAAACTATAGAACGGATTTTGATGAAACTTTACAGTGTTATTGTTTATAACCCAGAATAACATATATACTATAATTTATGACGACATGTGATAAGTAAACTAAATTTCACGCAATTGAAGCCGCGGGCAAAAGCTAGTATATAATAATTATTATCCTGCCTAGGTATAATTATTACATTTTTGGTTTGAATTTGAACCGTAAAACGATTTGGTTTACGTGATAATAACCTTTTAGTAAAAAATATTGAATTAAGTGAGATTTTATTGTCCGATTGTTTTTGCCCAGAGTAGTGGAAATGTTTAACTGTCTATATTGCTAGTAATAGCACCGTGTTTAGATAGTTAAGTGATGTTCTTTGGTGGATTACTTATCGATAAATTTTCGTCAATAATATCATGAGTAATCAGTAATTCAATAACTTATTAATTAGTACAGTGGCGCCCACGGGCTGGAAGACGTAGCGTGCCCACGCCTCCTACTAGGTGGACCGACGATCTGGTGAAGGTCATGGGAGGTGCCTGGATGCGAGCGGCGCAGGACCGGTCTTTGTGGAAATCCTTGGGGGAGGCCTTTGTCCAGCAGTGGACGTCTTTTGGCTGAAACGAACGAACGATGTGTCTCTGGATGAAGTAGTGTACAAGGTAAATGAATCCCTCATTAACTAGATTAATAATTAATTGAATTTGATTTTTAAAGAAATAGTCCGTGGTATTTACTATCAATACTGAATCAGATCATAAAAAGCCTAACCATATAGATTAAATTGCTATTTGCATCGAGTCTATCGAGTCACGGCTAATGCAACAGTTTTAAAAAAAGATAGGTAATTGATTTTCTAGCTTTCTCGTTTTTTAAATCAGCTGAAGAAATTTTAGGTTAAGCCCATCTTAATTCAGTCATACAGTTCAACATTTACTAAAATATTGCATATTCTATGCAGTTGGTACGTAGATATCTTGGACTAGGTAATTAGGTAGACGCATGATTCGGAGGGCCGACCCCAAATAAAATAGGAAAGGGCCAAGCAAAGAAGAAGACTAGGTAACTAGATAAGATGGCACTAAAGCTCTATCGATATTTTTACATTCCTATGGTTTAACCTCCATCACTATTATGGTATTGTTTGTTGTTGCCATGCGTTACGTTTCGGTGGATTTAAATGTGGCCGTTACTCGATTGTTCCTATGCAAATAATGGACATTCGTTTTTTACGCTTCCAAACTGAATTTTATAGAATGATTCAATTAGATAATTAAGTAGTGATGGTGTTACGATACGGTCAGTACTTGCCTTGACCGTTTTACTGACGGTAATGCGTAATTATTGTAGTTAATCTTGATGATTACGTAACAGAGATGATTGTTCATCTGAAAAAATAGACTGGGGTTTTTGATCCCATGACCTTTTGCTGAGCTTAGTTTTAGTAGGTAAATGAAAAAAGCAACAATTTGTGAATATTATCCATCATCGGGTTTTTAGTCTCCCTTCACTGCAGAACCACGACCCTCTCTAATTTACTAGAGACAAAATAAATGCAGGATTATACTTACTTAGGTATGCTCTACACAATAATAATAAATAACAGTGAAAATAACAAAATGCTTGCAATGTTTTCTAGCTTGCTATTTCATGTAGGTATAATAAATAGGTGGACGTCCCACGCTGCGTTTTCCGGTTCGCGGCCTCCATTCCAGAACCTTGCTGCCCCATCGGCCGTCAGTTCTGCGCACTATGTGCCCTGCCCATTGCCACTTCAGCTTGCTAATCCGTCGGGCTATGTCAGCAACTTTAGTTCGTTTACGGATTTCCTCATTTCTGATTCGATCTCGCAAAGAAACACCAAGCATAGCCCTCTCCATAGCACGCTGTGGAAAACGCAGCGTGGGACGTCCACCTACAAGGTGGACTGACGACATCGTAAAGGTAGCAGGGAAGCGCTGGATGCAGGCTGCTACCAATCGATCAACGTGGAAAGCATTAGGGGAGGCCTATGTTCAGCAGTGGACCTCCTATGGCTGAAATGATGATGATGATGATGATAATAAATAGCTGTGATTTTGAAAACGTGTTATTTACCTATAAGTAGTACCACTGTCTAGTGCTAGACCAGTGTTCCGCAAACTTTTTGTGTTCAAGGTACACTTAAGATAACGATATTTTTGGAGTTATGCACCAACATCAAAAATCAATTTTTAAGTAATCACCTTCATTAGTCTTACTTACTAAAAATAAGTTTATAAGACAGTTTTATTTTTCCGAGGCATCAATGATCATGGTAAAGCAGTGTCCCGCGGTACATCCTCTGCGGAACACTGGTCTAGACCACCTAAGCCTTGTGATTCTCGCTTCAAAAACGGCACTAGACGACATTTTGTGGTTCTTTCAACCCACAAGAGACACACAAATTAAACGAAACCATAACCATACAGGTCAGCTGGCCACGACGCTGGTAATGATCGTAACTGTACGAAGGTTTGATTGAAAGTCGTTTGATTATTGAGATTAGCCCACTTTTAGGGAATTATGCTATGGACTGTACCTTTGGTGGAAAATGGGAATTGGTATTTTCACTTTTTTACTGACTCATACGTGGATATCTTGATGATTGTGACATTGAACGTAAGTCATTTTAAACTTTATGAGCCTACATAGTCTATTGGTTAGCGTTGGACTCTTTTGGCTTAAAAGTGCCGAGTTTATTTACCATGCACATGATTTTACTAAATAACGGATCAATACCTTTCTATACCAATTGTTACAACAATACTGTAGTGTTGACTTTATGAACTGTGACAGTTCAACCAAAACGTCCAATATCGCGTTTGGTTATGTAACTTGATTATCTCAAAATTATCTCAACTCCGTGCTTTAGACATAATTAAGACTTCAGTCCGATTGAGCGTCATTGAAAATTTTGGATGAACTGTCACAGTTCATAAGTGCAGTATTAGACGATTGTTGTAACAATTAACCCACGAAAAAAGAGGGATTGATTCGTTATTTAGCACATCCTTATAATTATGGAATTGTGGCATTATAGGTTTATAGGTAACCCGTACGAAGAAAATGGGGATCCGTTATCTTCTTCCATCCTTTATGATAAACATAAAACTTTACAGTTCTCTTTAAGCAACTAATAAACCCATTCACATCTAGTTACTACTTATTATATAAAATTTTATGATACAACTTCATAAAGCTTTCTATCCCTCACGCATCCATCAAGCGTTACACTTTAACAGAACAAAATAGTCGTTGCGTCATACAACCCATACAACTCATACAAATCACATGCATACATCACACACGTGGCCCAAAAGAACCGTATTACTCTTTCAATTTAAATATTCTATTCATATTAGGCACAAGAGATTGATGTGTCATATTAAAATTTCACACATTTGAAGCTATAGTAACGTACATTGAAATTTGAGATTTTTGAGTTGCACTTTAAGGGGCTTATTACAAAAAGTTGGTAAAGGCGTTGAATACTTGTTAAAATTGACATTTAGTATGAAAATGTAATTTTAAAGAATTTTAGTGCTCAACGCCCGCTTCACTTTTTGTGATAAGGCCCTAAATGTTTATCGCAGTACCTACTCTACGTTCTAATAGGAGTTAAAGAGGCTTGATTTCCTGGTTGCTATATTTTGTGTCATCAAGTACAGTATATATTTTATTTTCCAAAATTAATACTGTAATTGCATCCAAAATACATGCACATTTTCAAAACGGATTCATTGGAATTCCGTTCGATGTTACTCAAAAATTTAATATTTGTAGTTGGGGCAATATTGATTCTAAGCTCAGTATTTCACACTTGCCAACAAATGTAACACATCTTTGCCTTGTAGTTCTTAAGGTTCAAAATCGTTCGTAAAATAAAGCCATTTTCTTATTTCAGGCCGTGAAGTGTAGAGTCATTAAATTGAATCTTGTTGCTTAAGAATAAGACTGATTTTAAAGTTCTTTAAATGATGATGGGTATACGAAAGCAGAGGTGACGAATTTAGTAAATATTAGAACCGAAACGTTGATGTTGAGATTAGTACGACATAATTTAAGGGGTGATAGACTTTGTAACTGCTTTTCAAGAATGAAATAGAACTAAATAACAGGCACTAGTGTGGTTCTGACACAGTAGAATCTTTTAATCTCACTATTCTCGTAGATTTTGTAAAAGGCTATTGAAAGACAAATACGCAAACCTGCACAACCCATGTCGCCAAAGCGAAGAGTATAGGTACAGTCGCAGAATGAAAAGGTTCGTCAGTTTTCAAATTGATTCCTTCAACGAATCGCGAGCACATATTACCTTTTGAAACTATGTTACAGAATAATCTCGAGTTAGAGAAAATAATCTTTAACTGTTCGTCAGTAAAGTTCAAAATTATTCAGATCAAAGTTGTTTGACGATTTAACTTGTCAAGAAGATTATTATGATTGATAAACTAAAACCTTCTTGTTGGTTCAACCTGCCATTATCTATTAAATAAAAAAAACTACATTTTGTAACATTGGCATTGCACTGATGGGATAGAAAAATAAACAAGCAAAACCTTATTCGTTAGCAAACGTCATATTTATTTAAATGTTAGCAGCACTGTTTCTTGCACGATTATGTTGGCAGGTTTGACTCTTACAGTACCTAGTGCAAGCAAAAACCGACACTAAGGTGACGAACCTTTTCATTCCGCGACTGTACACGAAAACTCTTGAGTTAACTCATTTTATACTGCGCCATCTTTTCCCAAAGTAAGCAAAGCTTGCACTGTGAATAATAGACTAAATTAATTTCAATCAAATCAAATCGTTTATTTATGCAAGTGGGTTCCTAAAGATAACTTTTACACCTCCCAACCCTATCACTGGTTCGGGACAGTCCTGAGAAGAAATGGCGCAAGAAACTCAGTGTAATAATCTAAATATTTAACTTTAGCCTGTTCTTTATCATCATCAGATCATTTGGTATCCTGGAGCATGACTCTCTCTAATTTACCAAAGGTTCACCATCCCAAACTCGTGTAAAATATCCAAGGATGTTTTTGACTTTATTCTTTAGAATGACAGTTTAACTTTCCCCCGGGACAAACTTAACCTTCATTGGTTGGGTTTTTATTGGTGGTCAAGCTGTAGATCCTGGCTACACAGGAGTTGCAGTGGTGGGAACGAGAGGTGGGAATAGTCCCATTTATTCTTAGGAACACGGTGTATAGTTTTGGTAGCCCTGCTTTACTCTAGGAGCATAATTTTTCCTGCGCACGCGTTGACTCACCGGCCATGACTCACGCAGTTTCAGTACTATTGTGGATTTATTGCTTGCATACTTCAGCTGTTTGTGTTATATTGATACAGTTCAAAGAGAACTATTAATTTAGTGGACTGTTTATGTGTTAAATGTTAAAGCGATTGATCGTTACAGTGTTTAGTTACTTTAGTAGGTAAAGCACCTTTGAAACGACGAGTAAGACGATTATTATGTGGAAAACACCCATATTAACACAAACAGATAATAAAATGTCACCCAAGCGCAAGTGACCGCCCAATACATATTCTAATTATTCATAAAAAAGTATCAAAAAAAAAACATAAAAGGGGGTGTTTTTCCTGTATTATTTTTCAAGTTATTCACTATACAAGTTTGTATGAAAAAAGGTAGTAACTAATTAGTAAGATAACTAGTGGCACACTTATTAACGTCAAAAAACGCTTCGGGACAAACATTTATGGCAAGCGCTGAGAACTGAAACTCAGAAAAAACTATTACATAATATCGTTGATGACAAACTTCTTAAAAATATAACATTTTGCTAGTTGTTAAAAGCATGTCAGTTAGATCTACGCCAGGTAAAAGCTATGTAATAAGTGCCAATGAGTATGAAACGAATTGAGTTGACAATTTTTTTTTTTATTAAAGTTGTATAAACACTAAAGTTACTGACTACAATTTAAATCATTTAATGACTATTTTTATTAGAAGCAACGTGCGGACAACAAATGAGCAAAACACTTGTTATTTACGAGTATATGAAAAGGTTTTATCCCTTCTAATATTAAATATAACAAAACGGAATTTGTCTGTCTGTAGCTATATTTCGTAGTCACCATACGCGATAGCAATTGAATCGTCAGGTTTTTATTTAAGAAGTTAGACTAAGATTTTATAAACAGATAGATATATAGTCAATTTCATCATCAACAGCCGTTTACAGTCCACTGCTGGACTATGAGCCTCCTCCACTATAGTGGAGGGTTTTGCCATAATCTCCACGCTTGGCAGGCGGGTTGGAGATCGCAGTTTAAAAGATTGATGTTTTTCAGAGAGCGCTGCTGCCCATTCTCTGTTTGATGTGTAGTCCCTAAGTCGCCTCTTACGACACCTGCGGGAAGAGTAGGGGTTGGTGACAAATGTATTCTACAGTCAATTTAAATGTTCTAAAATGTACATTATTAGTTTGCAAAGATTGCAGAGTAAGTTTCAAATACATCGATCATCATCATCATTTCAGACACAGGACGTCCACTGCTGAACATAGGCCTCCCCCAATGCTTTCCATGTTGTCCGGTTGGTAGCGGCCTGCGTCCAGCGCTTTCCTGCTACCTGTATGATGTCGTATGTCGTCGTCGATAATACATAGATAGTTTTCAGTAAAACATTTTATACTTTAATGATATTTTTATCAACCAGTCATTACAGATGCTAAGTGCATAATATCTAAAACATGACTTTACTTGTAATTTTCAAGTGCCTCAGGTAGGACAAATGATAGGGCAAGTGAAAGGTCGCAGTTCAGTTCCCGATACAGTAATTATTTTCAAGAGAAAATAGATCAAGCAATCCCTTAGTTTCATCATCGTTCATTTCAGCCATAGGACGTCCACTGCTGAACATAGGCCTCCCCCAATGATTTCCATAATGACCGGTTGGTAGCGGCCTGCATCCAGCGCCTTCCTGCTACCTTTATGAGGTCGCCCAACTCAACTCAATTAGTTTGTGTAATTTTTTGATTGAAACTGTCCCATAACATCAATCTCTAAAGACAATCTTTATCGATTTTAACCCTATAAGGTCGCAAAATTTAAATAATGTTACAGTCAAAGGTGACTGACTGACATAGTGATCTATCAACGCACAGCCCAAACCACTGGACGGATCGGGCTGAAATTTGGCATGCAGGTAGATGTTATGACGTAGGCATCCGCTAAAAAAGGATTTTACGAAACTCCACCCCTAAGGGGGTACGAATCCACGCGTACAAAGTCGCGGGCGGCCGCTAGTCCACTTATAAATACATAATATTTTAAATACGTCATTTAGGGATAAGTAAAAGTTACTACTCTACTTTAGAACTAAATTCGCTATTAGACTTTAGCTAACTTTCCAGAACAACTTTGCGTAAGCATAATCATGTGGGCGATGTGGCCGAACTAGTTTATAATAACAATTTTATAAGCCATAAACGTAAGTAATCGTAACAGAAATTGTGTCGGTATTTTATTACTTAAAAGATGTAACGTTAGTCCAAAACGCGTCATGGAAATGCACTTAGCTCGTTTAAAATAGCTTTATACGTATCATAAACGTATTCACGATATGGATCGTAAGGATAAAAACTATACCTAGTATAGTAGGTAAGTAAGCATTATTGCAATCGCAAATAATATTTACAATTTCAGCAGTTGACAAACAAAAGTTAAGCTTATTTTATGTATGAGTAATTACTACATAATTTATTTATTTCCTATATAGTCATAATAAAAGTTGCTTCAGGAAGGTGTCAATCATGATTATCAACAACTTTGACTAAGGGATTACATAATCGTTACAGTAAGAAAAAATCTGATCTAAATATTTTTGTTCAATCGATTAAGAGTTTTTGTATGAAACAGCAGATTTTTTATCAATATTATGAGTAGCTAGAGCCCTTCCTGAAAGTGGACATCTGTTTCAAAATTTCATGATCATCATCATTTCACCCAAAGGACTTCCACTACTGGACAGAGGCCAAGGATTTCCACAGTTTCAAAAATATTGGGACGTATCCCACTGGTGGATTATGTTCTTCGTGTGTACTACATGGAAGGTTTCTGTAAAGAAGTATCAAATAAAAATCGAATTGTTTTAACTTAACCAACACAGGAACCTTTAACGTACTTCTTACTCCGGTCGCCTCTACATTTCGTTACGTGCTACGTATACCGATTGAGCGGTCACTGAGGGTATCTTTAAATAAGTCAGGTATCAGGCATATCGGCTGTCAGGCGTATTTATTGGCGCCGACTAGATCTCCAGATAGCGATGCACCTGCTGTTAGGCTTAGAACACACTAGACCGGGGCCCCGATTACGCTAATTTTTAACGTCTCCAATACATCATGCGCTACTTCTCCAGTTGCGCTCGTTTTTCATTCCAGCTGAGGTGCAAATTCGGTATCACGGTAATGGACGTACCTTCCTAGTATTTTCATTGTCACATGAGATATTGAGCTTTACGTTTACGTCTATGCTTCGTTTCAAGTTCAACTAGTGTCAAAACGACACCGCGATATGGATTTGTCAAAACAGCTGATGTTCGTTCGTCGTCTGGGCACGTTGAAGATGAAAATATTTAGCGTAATCGGGGCCTAGGGGTCTCCAAACTTTGAAGCCTTGGGGTCATAATATTTTTGTCGGTATGTTGCAAGGGCCATAACAGTATTAATTTTTCTGCCCACCTATGTAAACATAGGCTTAGTCTTAAGCTGTCGCGGGCCGTATTGATGACAGTGGAGGGCCTGATATGGCCCGCGGGCCGTATTGATGACAGTGGCGGGCCTGATATGGCCCGCGGGCCGTAGTTTGGAGACCCCTGCACTAGACACTTTTCCACAAAATTATATTTCGCATCACAGGTGTCTGGATAGACACCTCATCTTTCGAGGTGTCTATTTAGAGGTTGGAATAGATCTATTGAGGCTTTCTATCTTATGGATTGAATAAGACTTTTTTATAACAGTCTTTGTAAGCTGTCGATGACTGACTATCATACGCAAATCTGGTTTCTTTGAGATTTCTATTTTGAGTTTTATCAAACAAAACGATTTCGTATAGCCATCCAATATCATCGATTTAAAAAATAAGTAGGTATACCTACCTACCAATTCGACAAATAAATAACTCCATCAATAATAATAAAGCGATAGCAACTCTAAAATCGAATAAATCTACATTTTTTATTTTATTAACTTTTTATTAGGAGACACAAACCTAAATTATAATTTTAATACCACAATCCTTAAAGATTGTATCATCATCAGTGATTATCGTGATTGATTTATCATACTTGGATGACACTGCTGCATTTTCACGTCAAATTTCTTTTACCACACCGTGTAACCACAGCCTTAGCGTATGTATTTACTTCACTTTCGACCTGAAATTCGTTATTTTTTCTCTTTGTCGACGGTCACCGGCGCAAGACCGATGGCTCCATCCATCACCGATCGAGCTTTTAGCGAGAAATCGCCTCGTTTCTATTCTATTACGTTACGTTAGTAGAAAAGTATTGAAATAAAGCGCAGCGTTAGAATGTCTGTCATTCAAAGGTCAAGTACCAAAGAAATAGATTTACGAATGATATTAGAATATGAGGCTAAGTAGGTGGTTTCTGATTGAGAGTTACATCTTGAGCGTGCTGCGATTTTCTACTCAAGGATTAATTTAATATGAAAAGTTTATAATTGACTAGCTTTTGCCCGCGGCTTCACCAGCGTGAAATTTAGTTTGTCACAATCGTCATAAATTATAGCCTATACGTTATATGTTATTCTGGGTTACAATCAATAATACTGTAAAGTTTCACCAAAATCCGTTCAGTAGTTTTTGCGTGAAAGAGTAACAAACATCCAGACATCCACACAAACTTTCGCATTTATAATATTAGTAGGATTAGAAAATGAGCACGTTCCTTCAAAAAATCTTAATTGAGGAACCGGGAATAAAACATTAACATTTAACACTAAAATCTGAATTTTTCCGTTTTAAATAATCTAAATTTTATCTATGCTTAGATTTGTGATTTAATGGAAAAATGAAGATTTTTTGTAATAAATTGTGTAAGAATACAATACTGACCATGAGAACCTGTGATATCGATTAGACAAGTAAATTGAAATCATTGGCTAATGAATGATGATTATTCGTAAAATTACACACACACATTTACTTCCACTTTTCTGCAATCGGTAAAAACAGGGTAAACCACCCGGTTATGAGCCACATAGCTGGAGGCGGGCGGGCGCATAAAACCCAGCGGATATTACTGACCGGGCAATCACCGACTTCCGGTTTTCCGCTTCCAATAATTCCATATTGATTTGTCTGACTGTTTGTGTTACGACGCGATACCTACGTGACGGTTATTGAGGCCATTATTAACTATTGTAGTAAAGACAATGGGAAAAATCGGTTCTCATTTCCGCAATAATATAAAAACTATAAGAATAAAAGGTTTTATATATTTTTGGCTAATAAGATAATAATTTTGCTGATGCGATAATAGCTCAAAGGTCTACGCATCAGACTGCCGATTCTAGAAATCTAATAATTACTATGTCGAAGACTATTTATTACAAAAGATACTACGTTAAGATATGCCTATAATGTAAAATAATAATTTTTATGCCAAGGTATCTACTATCATTATTTAAAAATAGATTAACCAACAAGTAAAAGTTAATTATTTCAGGTTAAATAAATGTGCAGAATTTCAAGTATTGAAAATGTTGTCTTTTCAAGAACAAATAATTAAGTTCTTATTTAATTTTATAGGTTAAGCCTTAATTTTATAGGCTTTAGTTTTATAAATATCAGCAAAAATTGCCAATTTAAGCGAACATCTTGCAGTCGCTAAGTTATTACGAGGTTTTTAAACAATATTATCTCAAAACGATCGGGCACTATCAAATGATACAGGGTGGGGTGATTTTGTTATCAGTATCCAATTTTTTTAATAAGCTCTTTAGAACAA
The DNA here is from genome assembly GCF_963855985.1 of Ostrinia nubilalis. Lineage (NCBI taxonomy): Eukaryota > Metazoa > Arthropoda > Insecta > Lepidoptera > Crambidae > Ostrinia > Ostrinia nubilalis. The sequence goes on along the minus strand of NC_087104.1, from coordinate 14,427,198 downwards.
TTTAAAAATACAACTTTACCTTAATTATTCTTAATCGCGGTATTTTTCGCGAAAAAAAATATTGAAAATCTAATTTGCGGGTCCCATATATTAAACTTTAAAGGTTAATAAGGCTTATTTTCGCGTACCATTATGTCTAATAAGCTTTGTAGTAAACTGTGGGAACGTATTTTTCTATGAACGAAGCAAATTATGCACGTGAGCAAATTTTGAAACCGCGAGCAGCGGATAAAAATAATTAAATATGAAAAAAAAAAATGTTTTTTTTTTTACGTAAATCGATTAAGTTACTGATTCTGAGTCGATCCTAAAATGTTGATACTGATAACAAAATCACCCTGTATAATAACGCACATGTGCCTCTTAATAGTGGTTATAAACACTTTTAAACAGACTTTAGTAGACGTTTCCAAGTTATGATATGGATGCAAATCTATTCTACTGGTTGTATGAAAGTGAAATTTGTATGGAGCAGCTGGTAAGGATATGTAAGTCTTTAATAAATAACTGATTAAAAGAGTAGTTGTGTATATGGTATTTAATTTAGTTTAGCTCAGAAATTAGTAGGATTAATAATAAAGTGCTTTAAATAAGTTTAATTAAGTGGCTAGTTAATTTTTTATACAAATTAACTGGTTCTATTCCTAGTACCTTTAAAGAAAATTGTCTTTACGTTCTTAAAATAGTTTTATAATTTTGTTTTATTACTTCTTAAGTTCTCAAAAATGCTACTTCCTACAAAACGTGTTATAAGTAGTAAAAAGCTTGACTACTTACAATTAAATGCAAATAAAAATATCATATATCATGCATTTTCGATCCCTAACTTGTGAGTTTTTACAAATAATAATCACTGATAATATAAGACATAGACTTATATGACTAGAGCCGCCATTATTGTGTCTGACTTGGTTGCCTGTTAAGACACTGAAGCATATAATCGGGTTAATTTAAACCCGCAAAGTTGTAACCAAACTAGGAACATTACAAAATACTCAAAGACTGACTGGCATGTGTATTGTTTACATTATTTAACTCCCTGAGCAAACCAGTATACAGGGGTTCACATTATCCCGTTAAACTTATTGTGTGTTCCTTTAAAATTTTTGGGGCCAGTCATAACTCACTTTTAATTGCCCCATATTTTATTTATGGGGACAAAGCACCGTGATTGTAGGCTTGAGACAATGCGATCGGGGACAATTAGATGATTTAGATGAGTTTATAGGTATTTGTCGGCTTTTTGGAGGTGTGTGACGTTGTTATAAGTTATAAGTGATGTGCTTGTGATATAGGAAGAAAGGTAAATATTCCAAATTGAGATGGAATATTTTTAAAGAAACAAAATACTTCAAAAGTTAGAAATAGTTCGAAAAATCTAAATAAATAACACCTTTAACCCTTAACCAGGCTCTGGTAGCCATAGAGCGCACATAAATTTAAACTGTATGCTGTGAAGATACAGGTGAAAAGTAATGACTTATTTTTTTTGAGCCTGGTTAAGGGTTAAGTTGACGAATATCGACTCAAAAATTTTTTTTTGTGTTGTAGGATGTTGGATTTTGGAGCCTACCCCAAAAATAAATGGTCTCAATTATTATTTTGTCATTTTAATTACATAATTTAAATTCTTCAATGTAATAACCATTTAGTTCAATAATCGCATCATTAAGCTATCAAATGATATCACTGCAACAATATACCTACACTGTATATTTTTCTTTTTTGTAACAAAACTGCATTCTCACAAACACACACAAATGTTTAACTAATGTGGTAATACTAACAAAACTGCGGGCTTTGACCCTATACATCATGGATTCGGGTAAACGCTACTGTTGTAGTACTTGTGTTTCGTTATTATGTAAGAAAAGTCAATGTTTTGTATCATGGTGTATAAAATTCACTACAAAAACAGATAATTAACCTATTAATTCATAAAATCTAATACTGAATATTAAATTATTGTTGATTTATTTAAGTATGCAAGATATTTTTTCCTTTATAGTCCAGTTTGTAATAAATATTAAATTAATTTAATTTCTTATGCGTAACAATCACGTTTTACTTAACATCGTGTCGCTAAAGCGCCCTTTCACTTATAAAGGTTAACCCTAGAGTAGTCGCGCCTTTCCGTGAAACGTGAGTGCTCGCGTATGAGCATTTTGCCGCCCAAACTTAAAGTCCGGTTGTGTGTCAAATAACAGTTTAAAGATATGAAAATCAGTTAAAAATGATAGAATAAAGCATACACTATTAGAAAATAACGTTTATTAAAGATTTGTGGTTAAAATTTAAAGAAAAAAATATATTTTGGAAATGTTAGGAAATATTTATAGAAATCTTAGAAACACTATTGTTTTTACCTACATACATCATCAAATATTAAACTTACTAGCACACTTAAAGGTTTTCCTTACATATGACATGTGCTTCAACAAAACAGGCCTGTAATATGTGCATTTAATGTGCGTTGCACAGTAAATTTGCACAACTATTGCACCCTTGGCACATCATCTTCAGATTCTGCCGCTGATTGTTCTATAACAGTATTGTAATGACTATGTTTACTTTCTTTATAACTTTAGTAAACATTTTCCACTAAGCTTAGTGCACCAGCTTCTTCGAAATCCGACATCTTCCTTGTTTTTTAATTTTTTGTATTTTACGTGAATTTTACCGAAAACGACATGAAATAAATTAAGCACTAATAGTAATTATCAATGTTATGACGTCATTAATGTCAAAACAACATTATACGCAATGAAAACTAATAATCTTCCAACTACACTAAAAACCAGACACACAAATTTTACTTACGTCAGTAGTCGCGCAGTGAGCAATTTGCCGCAAAACGTGACATACGTTCAACAATCGTTCTCTATTGCGGTCACCTGCGCACTAAATGTCTTCTAATTTCTTATACATGGAGGTGAAGTATGTGGAAGCAGCTACTGAAACGCTTGACTTTAACAAACGCATCGTGTAGAAAATAACTCGATTTTTTTGCAGAGGGCGGCAAAATGCTCATAGCGCGAGCACTCTAGGGTTAAACATTTTGTGTAACACGTTATTAGAGCGATTGCCTGTAATAAGTGCTTTTACCCTACATGGCGACCTATTTCCATGGTAGCCACATGTCCTCGGTAAATGAAGAAAAAAACTAACAGTAATTTTTGTTCTCGTAGCGTATGTGATAATTCGTACGTAAACATGTCTTTGGTTTCAGAGGGGAGTGTGAGAGTTAATAGTTCTGATAATCAGAAGGTAATGAGACTTTTATAATTATGACAATTATATTATCAAAGTTATTGATGTAAGGGTGGTGTCGTGGTTTGAAGTTGAATTATTTCTGCTCAGATGTATGGGGTAGGGTGTTACCTACTTCAGTTGGGGTACCTGCAACCTGCATAGTATATTGTTTTAACTTAGCTAATAAATGGTCCTAATAGTAATAATTAGTCTGATGGTCTTCATACAAATGTTATTCAACAAATTTTGCTTATTTTGAGCTATCTAGACACTAAACCTAAAAATTAAAATTTTATTAATTTGACAAATGTGTTATTACGATTTCATGTCAGTTGAAACTTTTCCAAAAATGATTAAACTTCACTAACTTGATTAAAACCCAAAGTAAAACATTTATTTAAGCATCATAAATAAAAATAAAACAGTTGAAATGCAAATAAACTCAGCTGTAAATTAACCAAAACGACATATTTGTTTATCGTTCATCACATTAATACTTAAAACCTCCTTTAGTGACCCCTTAAAAGTTCAGCACAAAAATTAATTATATCTTATTTATTTTAGTTCTTCATATTTTACGTGTATTGCGTGATGTCATCAATTTTCACTGTACACATAAACTGGAGAAAAGAGTTTTTTATTTTAATTATATTTTTTTTAATACCAAAACAAATTAGGCCTAGTTTACAAAGGAGACGAGAGGAGATGCATTTGAAGATTTCGTTTTTTTCCTTCCACATCACCTCTCCTCTTCGCTTTAGTGAAAACCAAGCTTGCAGCGCCCAACAGGGTCCTTAATGATCTCCCAATATATTTGTAACACCTAAATGTACTTAAGGAAGCAATAAACATATTGAGTATTGAGTATTAAGCTTTACACAAGCCCAGACACTCAAAATGTTTTGATGCATTTTGGCAAGTTCGTATATTATTTCGTTCGTTTTGATCTGTTTTAAAACCATCGTCGTTATCAATAGACTCCGGAAAATCAAGATAAAATACAGTGTGGCATTTTTTGCAGTGGTAATAAGTCCTATTTTGTTACAGAAATGTATAACCTGATGTACTTTCGACAGTACATTTGACTGTACATGTAAATATTTAAACAACAATTTTAAACAACAATATAAAAAACTGCTAAAATCATAACCCATTTTTCACAAACGCTCCATTTCTATCGTGTGCTTTAGAATCGAGTCGAAATAAAAACAAAATTGTTACATTTTGTTTTTATTTCAACTCTTTTTTTATCGCACGCGAGCCATAACTAAATCCAAATACTTTTTATGTATTTTTATACAATAGATTTAAAACGCCGCCGGCCATTTCGAATGAAGGCATAACAATTAATGCACTCATTAAAATTATTACTTGTTTTATGGTAATAGTTTCCGTAAGCGCGATCACTTTTGTTCCAAGATTTATACGACATTTTCAATTGTGATACGCTGATTTATAGACCTTATCATTTTCGGTTTAACATTTTTGTTTTGGCAGCTAATTTATTCTGAAGCAGCGCTATAAATAAGATTTTTTGTTAATTTCAGCTATAATTCAGTCGGCAAACAAAATTAATTGTTTTACTTGCATTACTAATGTTCAAAATGATGAATGGTAATCGTAACTGAATAAAATAATTTCTGTGCACACGATAGCACATCAAAATTCTTGCTAAATAAACCTTATTTCAATATACATAAGTCGCTACAGTGGTTATCTTGATGTGCCGTCTTCCATACTACCATACCTCTTAATATTATCTTGTTGATAGTTATCTAAATAACTGTTATAAATTCTGGGAGCTCTTTATATTGTTGTATACTTTGGTTTATCCGAGATTCAAACCATCCTGCATAGCACGTAATCAGGAATACTAGGATCAGATGGTTATTTTTAAGTTCTTCTAAAGAGAAATTGTTATAATAGTCTTTGCTAATAGAAACTAGTAATTTGGCTGTAACTAGAACCTTAACATTACTTCACATTGCAATTGAATACAGGTTTAAAAGCATGCAAATGAATATTATCTAATAGATAAAATGATAATCTGGTATCCTATCTATCTTAACCGCCTCTGTGGTCTAGTGGTAAGACCACCTGCTTCAGACGCAGAGGTCCCGGGTTCGATTCCCAGTGGGGGCAGATTTTTCTGTTCGTTTTGGTTGGTGGTAGGGCTTGTTTTAAGTCCGTCTGGCTAGCTACCACCATCTTACCTAAGTCTGTCGCCATAACAACAATGTTAACGGCATTGTTGTGTTCCGTCAGTTAGAGGTAAGATAGCCAGTTCCTCCGTGGTTGAGGATTCCGGGTGAAACTCGCTTCCACCTTCGGCCTGATCATCATTTACCATCAGGTGAGATACAGGCCAAGAGCTTCCTCGTTATGGATAAAAAAATCAATATTTATGGTTTCAAAATTTTGAAACTTGACGCGTTCTTTCATGATAGAGCACGAAAGTATGTACTTACGAGTATTTGAATACTTGACAAAAAATGTTATCCGTCGTACGTGAACATTTGCAACAAACAGCGGTTCCCCAGTAACAAGAAAAAGGCAAAGGCTTTAGGCATTGCAAGCAAATGGTTTCTTGTAATTCTTTCCCTAAGTTTCGCAAACAATGTAAAGGTAGTGTTGTGGATGTAGGCAAAGAAAACAATATCGATATCGAGGTATTTTAAGGCAAGGTGTGACAAAAGATTGCTAACCGGCTATTGCCCGGGCCCAGTGCACTTTTAGAGCACCCAGCGGGGCCGAGCATTACTAGAAATCTAGTTACATCTTACTAGAGATTGCAACCCGGTATGACGTTGCCAACCCGGGCCCAGTTTGCAAAGAGAGTAATTTATCTCTTCGTCGTAAACCTAACTCTTGGTCGAAAACACTTAGGTTCATACAAACATTACTATGAGGTCTCACAGTGCGCGTGAATGCACAGGGTGACACACAAACCAATCACAGAGCTCTATTCAACGCTGTGCGTTCTATTTGCTGTTTCATTTAAACAAGCATCGTTTGTGAATATGGGCGTAAATCTTTATTTTTGGTCCAAGATTAATTATTGCATCTGCTATTTGGGATTCTCATTTTTCGCAACCAACAAGGTTTGTAAGGTTATTTTTTCTTAAAAGTCAATGTCCTATGTCGATAGTTTCTTGCCCTGGAACATCTCTACTAGATGCGGGTGCAAGCTCGCGTGTCGCACCATCGTATTTTAGAGCAAAGCCCGCCAAAGCTCACTGGGACACCGGGTCAAAATGGAGACTCAGAATGTAGGTGTGAGAATTTTAATTTAAAATTATTGTTCTACATTACTGAGAGGCTTACGGCCCTGCAAGGTGACTTGGGGTGTGCTGTAAATGCTTATGGAAAGAATTATGAAAAAAATATTTTGTTTCAAATAATCATTAGTACAGTCGAAGAAAGCATGGTACATTGCTTGTTCCAAAATAGCCACTATTTACAACTACCTCAAGTGTCACAATGTTAAGTTTAGCATAAATAAATGTATGTAGCAGATACTGTACAAAAACGTATACCTGTCATATTTATTTGACCATCCTTTTCTCTCAGTGTGCTCATTGAAGGGTTATAAAATGAACTGAAACTGTGATATCCCTTATTTCACTATCCACTAACTAAAGGGCTTACTTGATTACGGGCCATAGATATTAAGTATTAATGTAGGTAGACTTTACTGGTGGAAAAAGCATAATCATTTTTTATTACCAACATGGAGTAGGTAAAGTAACAAAAAAAACAAATTAGTTACTAGTTTCTTTCAATCAGCATAAGTGCTGATACTTCTACGATTTATTCAGTCCAAGTTAAGGACGTTACATTTAAATAACTAGAATTGAAAATACACGAAATTTAATATATTCTATTTCCAGCATAAGTCACACTAGAAAACCTCCGCACTACTCCCGAAACAACAATCTTGGCGATACATCACAATCTTTACAAATTCCTCGATCAATCACTATAAAGAACTACCGGTTTTAGGTCTTTTGAGCCACTCAATCTTCCAAGCCCATCATATTGAAAGGAGCCAGCAGGTAGGTTATGTCCGAAGGGAAATCAGTATGGGATGGTTCGGGCATGCGATGTGGCATTCACATAGGGTCGGAAAGAAAAAATAGACGCCAAAGATTGTGGGGGCAGAAGGGCGATTGTTTAATCAGTTTATGCCTAAGGTTTTAATAGAATAAGCATTTCACAGTTGGAAAGCCGCCGAGGGTCAATGTTGGTTTTAGATTGGGTCCGCGTTAATTAAAGTAAGCAGAAAATGTTTAAACGGCACTAGAAAATTATTATTTTTGTCCATCTAAGCTTTTTTTATAAATGGAAAAACGAATTCCAGAATTTTTATTTCATTTTGCAATCTCATCTTTTATGAGGTATTTTTGATATTTTATATAGAAATCTAAGAAAATTAAATGCAACACAACAGCGAAGTGAACCTGGTATCATGAAAAATTTCAGTAGTCTCCTTACTTATAAGTGATAAAAAAGTGTGTGTTTTTTATTCAGTATTCCGAAATTATAAAGATAACTGGTGTTATTCGTATGTTTGACAAATTTTTTAGACTATTTTGTTAAAGTTAAAGTAAGATGGTGCAACCTAGCCTAAATGTATCATTTATAATATTATTTATTTTTTATCGCCATGATCAGAAGACCGTTTTTCAAGATCAGTTACCTTTAGGAAATTAATAGTAAAGCCAAGAACATAATTTATTTATCTATTTTTAATTATTATACAGGTAAGAAATGCCTCTCAAAGCTTCTCAAAGCATAGGCATAACACCTCAAAACTAATTTATTGACTGCTCTGTCCGCTAGTCTATGCCCCCAACGGATACCACAAGCTTGCGTAGTAAGTTTTTGCCTCACGCACACACGCGCCCGTGTACGCGATCAGCTGATCGTCTGACAGCTGCCAGGAATGCCGGCGTCACGGCCGATGTTTTACATCGAGAAATTGGTGATAACACGCCTTTTTATCACGGAAATAGGGTTTTAATACTTTGGAATAAGTGATACCTAACTATCGAAAAAGACAGTTCTCAGTTTTGTTCACTTAATTTTTTATGTGGACACTAATTTTAAAACGATTTCGGTATACTTCCTATATTGCTAGTATGTATTTGTCTGTATTTAAACTGTTGCTTTATACTCTTTGATGTGTCTAGCAGAACAACGCACTAAAGTCAATTTTAATCTTTAGACCTGTCCTATAAAATTGAAATTAACCAACCTCTCTATGCTTGTAGAGTTTTAAGTTTCGCTCAGTGATAGACGCAAGTTTGACTGAACAAAATGTCATTACCATCATCATCATCATAAGTCTTTACCCACTTATTGCATGAGGTTTTACATGGATTATAATTTTCATCTTTAATTAAAATAATAATTAGAGAGAATACATGCTTTTGTTTTGAAATTAATAAGCTACCAGATTGTAATTATTCTCAATAACGATAAGTTTGAAACAACTCGATTCAATAAAATAAAGTAAAGTATTAGTATGATTCCAAGCTATAAAAGACTCGATTAGATGGATCCTGCTATTAAAGCTTGACATTATGATAGTATTGTGACTTTGAGACCTCAGTTATTAAAACTTATACGTCGTATGTACCTATATCGGAGTTTTCAAAACGACTGTATAAATCTTTTACACAAAATACGTATGTTGATCCTTAAGAAAGGTTTTCAAAACTGGTTCTTATCTGACACAGACCTATTAGCTAAAATAATCTTTCATTACATACAACTTTCATTGCTACAAGTACATTTATGTTTATTCTACGCAAAAGATTATAATACAGTCGAGGGATTAACCTTATTATATAAGTTTATAGCAGCCGGAATTTAACGAAATTACATACCTGCACCTACTCTAGGTGTATTACCGTCGTATTACCACGGTAATACTAAATCGAATACAAATATCGAATGTGAATGGTGTCTACTAGAAAATAGTCACACATTGAGACTCATTTTATTTGCATAATAGCAACTATTACGATTACTAAAGATTTACAGTAACAGTGTATTGCTTCGTGTGTAGAACTTAGCCTAGGCGCAGACCATTGACTTTTAGTTGGCCGATAGTTGGGCCCGATTTTAATTTGTATGAAGAATCGACCGATACCAAATCGGTGTAATATGCGCACTTTCATACATTTCCATACTGATTAACAACTGATCTAACTATCGACCAACTAAATTCGGTGGTATGCATCTAGGCTTATGAAATTATTCTTTTTCTTTTAGTAAAGAAATTCAAAATGCAGCAAAAGAGGCTACTAAACTAAGTGGCCAGTATCTCTAAATGCATTTGAATTGAAACTCATTTCGCTATCCAGCTAGTATGATAAAAAAAACGAGTTGACTCCGTCACACATCACTCAGGTCAATTTAAAAATCGAACGCACCTTGCCTCCCGTGGCTTTCGAAAAAGGAACAATTTGACGTCGCAAAAATAAAAGCAGGCGGTCCCGCTCGCACTTATGACGTGTGCATACGTGGCTAATGTGGCGTCCTGCTCTCACCACCCCACATCTCTTGTATTTTTTTCGAAACCCGCTCATTACGTTACGAACAGTCAACATCCTACGACTACAGGCTCGGATAGGGCTGGCGAGGATGAAGATAAAATCTAGCTTTTAAACGAGCTTTCGTATAAATGACAATTCTATAGTTGCGCTTCAGGCATGCAGTTTACTTAGTAATTTAGTTTTAGTATCGAGAAAAAAGTTTTATTAGTGACAGTCATGAAACCTACATAATTATAGGCAAATAGGTACTTTAGTTGGACTGGAGTTGTATGATGGTGGACTGTAATTATTAATTCGAGTATTTAGATAAAATATGCTTGTGTCATGAGGGCGATAAAACATAATAAAGACACTGGTGCTTAAGTTCTTTAAGATCAAAATAGTATTTAAGCCTAGTTTCCACCAAAGAAGAGATGACTGTTTTTATAACCACTCATATTATTATTTCCACATAACCTCTCCGCTCGTCTCAGGTTCGGAAATCTGATTGGTTATTGCATGACATTTCCTCTCCTCTCCCTTTTGTTGTGGGCCTTAGTAACTGTGTAATTAATTAATTACTATTATACTGTATACTATTTCTAACATCTACATCTCGTGGACAACCCTGCATCTTCTTAAGTGTTGTATACACAAGTTTACACGCCGCGCATGTGTGCGTAGTCAGCTGGCAAATCTGTACACGGCGAGCACGTGTGGTGTGCGTGTGTTCCTGCGGAAGGCATGTGGCGATAGCATAGATGCAGTGCCACGTAGAGCTTTACTTTGATATAGCTGTAAGCTATGGTTTATCCTTTAGTAAAAGAAACGAGATTTTTGATGTAACTATTAAACAATCAAAAAGAATATACATAGCACAGTTGCTACTTGCTAAGCTATAGTCAGAGAAACGCTCGTATTCACAAAAATGACTATGAGGTCTCACAGTACGCGTGGACGCACAGGGTGACACATGAACCAATCACAGAACTCTATTCAAGGCTGTGCGTTCGATTTGTTGCTTCACTAAAGCTAGCATCATTTGTGAATACGGGCGTATTCTGTAGCTGTAACATCGATGCATACGTTGATCAATACATAATATTTTAGTTGGCTTATGTAACATTATTTTATCTAGTGTAAAGCTCACAAAAACTCAAAAACTTCCACATTAAATTTAGAGGTTAGGTTAGGTGTGGTGATAAATGAATGAGCAAGTCATTTAATGATTACACACTGACTGTGTGTAACTGTCCTGACACTGTGTGTGAAAGAAAGCTATGAAGATAGAGAGTAAAAATATTGCTTTTAAGTTTTTATCTTTCACTGTGGAGGTACAATATGTGATAGAATTAGTAATGGCACTGGAGGTAATGCTATTTTTAAAGCTTGGGTTTTAGAGAGAAGATGAGTTAATACTAAAATCATTAAGTTCCAACCTAAAAGTAGGTATAGAAAGAGTTAACTTAGTGCAAGTAATGTCACTCAGTACAGAAGATTTATCCATTGTTTTAAGTAGCTTTGAAACATACATAGATTAATCCTAATGAAAGCAACACTCCCTGAGAATCGGTGAATTAGTAGCTTTTTTTAGTATTTTTGCAATTACCATGGTCCTCCTACTTATATTGCTGTTTGCATAATATCTGCTATCAAATTATGTTTTCAAAGTTCATTTAAAATTCTAGGGCAATTCGAGGGCTTTAAATTATAATAAGGGCCATATTTAATTATCGTAAACCAACATAATATGTACTTGAGCCATTTTTTTACTAGAGGTTTATAATAATTGTACCTACACCAGATGGCGCTGTATGTCCCTTTTTTCACCAGACCATTGTACGTACATATATTGGCAAATAAATAAAAAATATCTTATACCACTTACATAGTGTCTTTAATAATGATAAATCGATATCGTGACCACGTCCACTTAATTACAATTTTTCTTATTACCACGTGTAAACATGCATTATGATACAAAGTATTTTTCTCACTATCAATACAGAACTAATAGATTGTTATTAGGTATGTCTTACACAGTCTTATCTTAACATTTTATCGTGCATAATGAGTCTCATTTGTATTCAGAACGCGTCACAGCTTCAGAAAGCTGCTCACAGTTCCCCCGTCTGTATAACTCGTACAGAAACCAGAAGTGGACAAAAAACGGCTCGGACAGGGCGTCCTTGAAGTCATATGGGATGCGCCTGGGCAACAGCTGATGTTACCTGACAGACGCACACAAGTTATCGCCGCCCACGCACACACGCGCGTTGTTCGAGAACGGTAAAGGACGGTAGAGACGGGACGACTTTGTTGCGATTCGATTTTTGGTCGGCCGTTTGGTGTAGTGGTTCAGAACGTGCTACTATGCCAAGAGGTCCCGGGTTCGATTCCCGGCCGGGCAGAAATTGAAATGATGAATTTTAATTTCTGTGACGGTTCTGGGTGTTACTATGTATAATATGTATGTATTTAAAAAAAAAAAGTATACAGTGTGAGTCACGTTAAAGTGTACATATGAAAATAGATGAAACTAGACCTATTTTTATCGACAAAAAAGAGGTCAAAAATTTTTTGAGATTTTTTTAAAATTTTTTATAGAATTTTTTTTCTTCCAATAACTTATTGTAAAGAAAACGTTATAACTTTTAAACTAAGCGGTATATCCTGATAAAATAAAAACAGTAATAATGATAAATAAACAGGCGATACTAAAAAAATACATAAAATACACAAAAAAGGCCAACAAATAATAAAAAATGATACTTTTTGAAAAAAAATTGCTTTTAAATTCGTGTTTTTTTGGTTATTTGATAAATTTCTCCAAAAAATGCCCCCATAACCGGTGGTTTTTATTACTTTGTATTATTCTCTATCGTATTACCTTCGTAAAACCAAAAATCGCATGGCTCTATCCCTATCACAACGTTTGCAATGATCGTTTGAACTAAGCCTCTGCGGGCGCGCCATTCAACGCTTCGTTAACAACGAAACTGAAAATGGCTCTAGATTGGTAATTTTGATAAAGACAAGTTAGATTTCAAATAAAAACAAAAGATTTTGAAGTAAAATAAGCATTTTAGTTAAAATTAAAATTGTCTCTACCTGTAGCGGAGAATAATGTTGAGGCAGGCCTTTGTTCAAACGATCATAGCAAATGTTGTGATAGGGATAGAGACATGCGATTTTTGGTTTTACAAAGATAATACGATAGAGAATAATACAAAGTAATAAAAACCACCTGTTATAGGGGCATTCTTTGGAGAAATTTATCAAATAACCAAAAAAACACGAATTTAAAAGCAGATTTTTTTCAAAAAGTATTATTTTTTATTATTTGTTGGCATTTTTTGTGTATTTTATGTATTTTTTTAGTATCGCCTGTTATTTGTCATTATTACTGTTTTTATTTTATCAGGATATACAGCTTAGTTTAAAAGTTATAACGTTTTCTTTACAATAAGTTATTGGAAGAAAAAAAATTCTAAAAAAAATTTAAAAAAAATCTCAAAAATTTTTTGACCTCTTTTTTGTCGATAAAAATAGGTCTAGTTTCATCTATTTTCATATGTACCTACACTTTAACGTGACTCACACTGTATAAGTAGTATATCCGTTAAGCTAGCACCCATAACACAAGCATTAAGTTGCTTACTTTGGGGCTAGCTGGCGATGTGTGAAATTGTCTAAAGATTATTTATTTATTTATTTATTTTTTGTTTTTAATGTCGTAACAATTTTTTGACCACACAGCGATTCTATTAAACCGATATGGCATATTCTTCTTACAAAAATAGGGCTATTAATTAAGTACGTCAGAGTTTGAGAGATTTACTACCGCAATCCCAGCATTTGTAAATCTTAGAGACAGAAAACTAATTGAAGCATAGATCTCAGAAAAATTAAAAATTTTCCTTATTCCTCTATTTCTATTACACCAGCACCAATCTGTGAAGAATAATAATGTATACCTAGATGGTAGAGTCGCGTGTATCTTGGATCGATCGAGAGATATCGTAAATGGTCTTTAATTTCACTTAATCTTATGATACCATATGTACATTAAAGTTATTAAAAATGATCTTATTATTGCAAGAAACCCAGAATCTTCATAAAAAAGCTTGCTTTTAGACGTTACAGCTTGTTTCGATTCACGCTACATCATTACGACATGACCACGATTCGATCGTCAAGTCGTGCCGTACAAAGAGCACCATTCTCGTTTGTGTGTAGTAGTAACCCATTTTAAGATAGTAACAAGTGAGGATGGTTACAGCCACAGATGCCCCTCGATCACTATCGGCTCCGTAACCTACACTTGGGCCACTTAGTGAACTACAATTAGCTAAGTCGTGCACATTCGATTATAGTATCTAATGATAGAGATAGGTTTAAAGTAATACAAGATTTTTTAAGATACGTGTATAAATAATTAACAGCCCGCGACATTGCACTCGTGGATCCCATTTTACCCCCCTAGGTATTGAATTTTGCAAAATCCCGTCTTAGTCAGCACCTACATTCTAAAAGGAACGTCCATGCAAATAATTAGAGACTTGTAGTTTCTGAGATTTCGTGATGAGTGAGTGAGTCAGTCAGTGACCTTTTACTTTTCTATATTAGATAGTGATCACATTTAACTTGACGATTAGCATAGGCTTAATTCTTTGCAATTTATGTAACGAGATACAGACAGTATTCTTAAAATATAAATCAAATTGAAATGAATACTAATGAATGAATAAATTAAACTAAATATTAATTATATGTACATATCAGGTCATGCTCCTGCATTGGATACCTATTACATCATTCAGTTAAGTATATAATATCACGAATGTATAAGTACATATCGCACCCTTAATAATATAGGGGCACAACTCAAAATTTTTGGTTTTTTACTTTTTGTACTAGAGAGGCATATTTTCGTCAGTTCTACAAGATGGCTTTCACAGAAATTGAAAACAATGATCAGATAAAAGAGTTCTACATTTTGTGCCCCTTCCATACTTTCATCTATCTTCCCGCTAGAAGGGCTGAATCAGAGACATGCCGATATTTGTCGAATCCGGCCCCCGCGACTGTGGTCCAATTTGGAGTTGTGCCTTTGTGTGACAAACTTTTAAGTAAGTGTTAGTGAGCTAAGTCTAATTAATTCCATATATTTCTAATAACATGTTACATTTTCATTTTTATTACATTGATAAAGTCCCGTTAATCATAGAAAATTATAAAATATAACTTTAACTTTAGTTAGGCGGACCATGGATGGGTGTTTGTAGTTAAATTTACAACTCTCCTATAAAAGTAATTTGCTTCTTGGTATTAATGTTCATACCTATTGGTTGATTAGGAGCCTATAGAATGTTTTATCGCGATGCTAAGAAATAAAGCGGTGGTTATGAAATACTTCCCGACAAATAAACTAATGATTTATAAAATAAGAGACATACCTACGTGTTAAGGCTATTAACGTTCGCTCGGGGCTCGGGTTGGCTTTTTTCTTTGTTTATTTCATAAATAAACGCACTAGTCAGCCAAAAGGTGAATTACTTTAATATGTTAGTGTTATAATTTTTAATTATATTCATTAATTTATTACAGTCACATAAATTGATGCTAATTAATCACTCAGATTCTGAGGACTGAGGATACATCGAATTTATTTTAAAATTATCTTTTTACGTATTAAGTTAGTACAATTTTACTGATCAGCTATTAGACCTTGAAATTTTCAGTTTGTCTAAATTTAAGTTCTAAAGTGATTTTTGTCTTAAAAAATATGAGTTCGTAATGTTCTTAACACCACTAACAGTTTTTATTGTGTTAACACCACTAACAGTTTTTATTAATATGTGGCAAATATTGTACACAAAAGCAAAGAAAAAAGATCACGGAGTTTGTGATAACAAACCAAGCATACTCTGGGATAAAAATTGTACAAAATAATAAATATTGGGTGTCCAATATCGTCGTAAACCTTGTGTACCTAGACTCTTTGCAATACTGAAGTCAAGCAGGACGTAAAGGGCTTCTATTTGGAGGGCCAAAGATATGTATTGAGGTTTCTAATCACTAAAATGATCAAAAGCAAAATAATGATGAGTACGGAAAAATTAAAAGCAGCTATCTTCGATGGACTGCAAATCCGTGCTCTTATAAAAGACTGTATTTGTAAACCATATAACACAAATTGAATCTGAAGCATGGCTAAGGTGCTTTAGTGGTAAAATATTTTTTGGGAATGTTAGAACACCAGAATAGATATTCTTGTGTTCAAAATTGGTTGCTAAAATCCTTCAAAAATTACACACGCCAATTTGAGTATTAAATTGTATTTTTTACAATAGCCATTTGAACTGATTCCCACATAATGTGGGTGATTATAGTGACAAGGAGAACGGTTCCTTCCACCAGGACAGCAGGATAGTGGAAAAAGATACCAAGGTACTGGCTGTTGGACGTTAATAAGTGATTATCCTGAACAAATCCATAACAGAAAACCTTACAGAAAAAGTTTTTGTAGGTTTTTTTCTTTATTTGACAAAAAGCATATTTTTTATCTAAGGGTAAGAGTCCCTATCTATCTAAGTAAAAATATTTTGAATGCATAAAATTAGTATTTTCATGTCGGTTTTCTCAGAAAAATAGCTAATAGTCTTTATTTTAATCTAATTCGACACATCTAATAATTTTCTAGTATTCAGCACCCTACTCTTATACTGAATTGGCTATAAGCTACTATACCGCACAATAACTGTCCCCAATGTTATTGGGCGTAAATCAATATAAAAATCGAATAATACACTTATTTTTAAATATTAGAGAGCAATATTAGGGAATATGCCATATAAAACAATTCAGCCTAAGGATTAGATGGGCACAAGTACAAGTAATACCCAAAATCACAACAACAGAAATAGTAAAATAAAGGCCTAACTTTGAAATATTTTTTTAAACTATTTTTTTACATACTCATAATCAATATTTTCAAAAATGTCTTATGTCAAATTATATAACAGATACCAGTGATGAAGTATGCTTAATTTGAAAGTTGTAGCTGATAAAATAAAGATTTTAGAGCCAATTATGTAAAAAACCGCGATCCGCCGATTGGTTTTTTGGCTTTTCCCAAAAAACTGAATTTTGGAGTTGTGCCCATTCATTATTAAGGGTGCGATATTTTGTTCATGTTAATAATCCTGCACTACCTACGTGATTTATATTTTCAGTGTCCCATTTGGGTCTCAAACCCGAAACCTCTGAGTTCAGATACACTTTTCTAGCCACTAGATCATTAGGGTAAAGCTTAAATTTAAAAAAATCAGCTCTGAGCATGATTCAAGCACAATGAATGACAAATATATTTCTAAAAACATGTCGACGTCACAACTCAGAAGTGTGATATGTAAATGTTTATTTTATAGATATATTTTTCCTGAAATAGATATTTCAGGAAAAATGCAGCTTATTTAAGTTAAGCTTTAAATCTCAATACGCTTTTATCGAACATCTTACAAATCTATGTTTGGTTTAAACTTATTTGTTCTAACTCTAGCTTATTTATTATTTCAGTTACATTCTGAAGTTTGAGACGACATGAGCCTATTAGATCGTTATCGTTATTGCTTGAAGCATCTGTCTATATACAGGATGTGTTAAAATACCTATGATTTGATTCATCATTTGCATTGAAATGAGATATTTTTAAAATGTAGAGACCCTTACTAGTTGATTTTAACTAAAGGTTATCTTAGTGGGGGGCGATTTTGTATATGAATTCATTTAAATATATGTCAAGTGTTCTAAGCTTTTGCCGTAAGAAATAAACGTACCTATTGTTTTACATTATTTAATTTTAGTTTCAAACTGTTTGTTGTCCCAAATAAAGAGAAAAAAAAAAGACATAAATCGTTTCACTTTCTTCATTATTTATTTTAATTACTAGTAGAACATAGGCAAATTACTTTTACTGATTTTCGATAGTCAGGAATCTTTAAAAATAAAATTGTGTATAAAAATCTTGTCAATTAATATGTGTAACTTAATCAGCAGCAAATATTATTTGACGATTAAAAACCGACCCCAAATAAATTTCCAAGTTGTAAATAAGCTTCTGAAAGCATGTTTAGTTTTGTAATCTCTTGATCCACGGACTTAGACACCCTGTATTCTGTCGTTTACGAAAGAATAACGTCACAACGTGAGTTGGCATTCGCTTACTTATCTATAATAGCGTCTGACTGATGATTCCGTCCGTCCATCGGGTCCCTGTCGAGTGATTAATATTAGCATTTGTAACTGAATGACGTTATTTTGTGTGTGACAGTTTTGGATGTTTTCGTTTTGGCAACGACTCCCAAAGGGCTGATTCAATAAATTGTGTATTGTTGTAGTTTTCTTACTTATAATTTGATGTAGGTTCTATGTGTAGTTATTTAGAATGCCAGTAGTTAGTTGCTGGTTTGAACGTGGGATTATGTACATGTCTATAAAGTAAATAGATATTAAATTATACGAAACCATAGTCCAGACACTAAAATTCAAGGCATGCAGTTTTAAGTTATGCATTTATAATGCATGCACATAATGTATCAAGGATCCAATGCTTTAATCGGACTTTACTGATCTAGTTAGGTTACATCATAGTAATTCGTATTATGATGTATAGAAGATGCCATATTGAACCTTCTTCTACATTCGTCCCCAAGCTCGTACTACATAGCAACAATTGCCACATAACCGAAAGTCCTCCCATTGAAATTCAGGCATGCATTTTAATGCATTATGTGCATAATTGTAGAAGGTTACCGAAATCACTGACATTTCTCGAACTTTTCAATACTTAATTGCATACCATATGTAGAGCCACAGGTGTTACATTTTTGGGATATGACCCGTTTGAGAGTTGAAATTTATTTCAACGGTACGGTTCCCATGCATTTCTTTTGGAATGGAGATGAGTTAAATACTTAAATTATTACTTCGTCATGATTTCATCATGTGATAATCATGATTATGAACAACTTTGGATCAATGGCGACAATACTTATCCGGTAACTATTGTAAAACTAGCCCTATATGCTTTACTAGCGGCCGCCCGCGACTTCGTACGCGTGGACCCGGTTTTACCCCCTAGGAGTAGATTTTTTCAAAATCCCGTCTAGTGAGCACCTTTGAAGAGGAACCCCGAGTTGTGCCCGATTTTAAATTGTATGAAGAATCGGCCAAATCAAATCGGTGTAATCAGTGCGCACAGTGCGCACTTCCATACATGCCCATACTGATCAACTGCCCGACTACTCGTAAACTATCGGCTGAGGAAAAATCGATGGTCTGCGCCTAGGCTTAGTATAGTGTTTTTTCGTTATTTTCGTAACGAATTACCAGGAAAAAAACTGACAGTGCTAGTTTTTACAAATTAAAGAGATTTATTTGCGGTAAATTTATGTATTCGACATGTTTTTCACAGGTCGTATTTATTGTTTAATCGCCATTCTGGTTGCCGATTAATTACAAATGTAAACAGTTGTAATTGCCCGGGGAACGATTGTTTAAATTAAAGTTTTCAAGTTAAAAAGGGGATAAATGAATGGCTATTGATATTTATTTAATTAATGGAGTGTGACTGTGATTTTAATAGAATAGAATTTATAGAATTTAATATTCCATGGAAATTAAAGTATAAACTTCCATCCATTGTGAAAGTTAATACAAGTGAGATGATATTTCTGGTGTCAGACTCTATGAGACATCATAGGCTTCTGACTTAATACACATATTTATTAAACAAGAAATCATTTCAGAAAATATTTAAATTTACTTTTTGTAATATCTTATCATGCTCAGTCGAGTAGTTAGTTTCAATTTGAGTGTCCCACGTGGGAATAAAACCTAGGACTTTCGAAACTTTGCTTCTAACTTAAATACCACTGAGGCGATACTTCTATAGGTAAAGTAAATTATTAAACAAGAACTATGTCATAGTTACAATTAATAGAAAAACGATTAAAACGAATATTCCACTCCCTTAAGTAATTTAGCACGTGGCAAGCAATCACTTCAAGCAAATAAAAACTCTATCCCGTAGACTTATAGCTCAAAATGGCAAAAGTAGTGTATTTGTTGAGGGCTCAAATTATTCATTATCAATTTAAAATCAATATTAATATAATTTTTAGTGCAATCAAGGAGCTCCTGTAAGAAATTATAATTTCTGAAATACCATGTCATCGAGTAATAAAAAAACGTGATCAGGTAAATATTTTTTAACACCAAAACGAGTCCTTTCCAGAAAGTTCGACCATAATCGACTTTACTCCATGGAGTTAGAGGCTTAAGCTAAATTGGATTCTGGGGATCAGATTGTGTGAGTTCGGCGAAATGTATTTAACATTAGGATAATGCTTTAGGAAGTATTAGGTTTGAGAGAAAAACTAACAAGGGAATCTGTACAAGTATTGACACAAAAAGATTATTAAGAGAAATTGTTTAAGACCTCCAAAATACCTGTTGAAGTGTTTGAAGAAATAATTCACCGTCTTACAGACGGATTTCAGGTTAGAACCCAGTTATATTTACTTTACAATAAAAGTGGAGTTTCGTGAAGCCATATTTTAATATCTTGCTTTAGCAAAGATTCAAAGATTAATCTAACTCCCGTATTCACAAACGATACTTGCTTAAGTGAAGCATCAAATCGAACGCACAGCGTTGAATAAAGCTCTGTGATTAGTTCGTGTGTCACCCTGTGCGGCCACGCGCACTGTGAGACCTCATAGTAATGTTTGTGAATACGGGCGTAAGTCGCATTAAAGTAAATTTGTAGACAGAAACGAGTTTTGAGCAGTACTTATAAATTGAGTTTCAAAAAGGGACCTATTGAGAGACCACGTGCTATTATTGTTGCTTATAGACTTCCCCTAAAGGCTAAGATATCTTAATTGATATCTTAACAAAGTAATCATAACCCTATCCAATTGATTGATGAAGGCGACTCAGACTCATATTAGTCTCAGTCATTCGCAAGTAGCTCTCATTTTTATGAACAAGCTCCAACTCCATCGAGAGCACAAACCGAACTAGTTTTGACCAACATACACCGTGTTCAGCACAAAGGAAAATAGCATTTATGCTCTAAAGTTAGAGTCCCATGTGATAGCACCGAAAAGTTTGCCCAAACGTTCGTCCAACAGATGTTACATCACTTTAGGAGACTGGATGGAAGGAGTTGGTGGCAAGTTCGGGCACTGGTCGTGAGATGAAATTTTATTTGGTAAAACCTTTTTTGAATATTCCCGAAGTTGGTTCGTGCTGATTTGTTCCAGCGAGTTTCGGCAGAAGTTGACTTTTATTTGTTTTGGAGTCGACTAGTTTCGCCGTTTGCCATTCATTGGCGTTTAAGGACTCGCGTGGTTTCGTGGTATCGTTTATAGTAACTTATTTTTGTGTTCAGTTCTTATTTCTCTTTTTGTCCAAGGTTTTTTCTAAAGCTTCTAGCATATTTTGAAGTAGGTACGAGTATAAGGTACTGTTACACAATATGTTCATTTTAATGTCATGCTCAAAAAAAGCGTGCTTGAAAAATCGAAATAAGCATGCTTAATAATAGCAATGTTTCGACACATATTTTATGCGACTGCTACTAAGTACCAATAGAGGCATGCTTTCGTACTAGTGTGCCTAAAATTTCTAGCAACAAATTGACAGAAATCATTTATAGACTGGAGTCTCTTACTAGATCTTACGAGCCTCCCGTACCGTAAAATCAATGTGTTATTTTAATTTATTATTCTCCAATCCGAATTATTATTAGCTGTTCCCAGTAATTATAAAAGCGAGCATAACTCTCAATTCTAATGGTTTTGTTTTTTTTGTTACACCATACTGATTTATTGAATCGTTTGGGCCTTCCCAACGATCTTCCCTTTTGTCTATTTTTTTTAAACCTGCCCCATTTTTTCATCTTCACTCAATTTTGAATTCTTCACAGTTCCAATAAGGGATCATTTTGTGTTTGTAGATGAAACCTCGTGTATGGTTGGAGCAGATTTTTTTATACGAAATCCTTTTTTTTCGAGCGACAGGTAGTTCTTAGAAATGGTCTGTGATTTCTTAGAACGTATATGGCAACTCCACGTGTATGGAATGAATAGTCACTACACAACTTTGCTTTTACTTATAATAATAATAATAATAAAGCCTTTTATTCCAAACCTTGAATAACATTTCAGATTTTTGCAATGACATATTAAGAATTTAATCTAATTAAGGGTATGGACCCCGTTTTGGGTATAGGCCTCCTCCAATCCTTTCCATCTTGCCCTGTCCGCGCCTAGGTCGATCCAGTCTTTCCCACCCGTCTGCACAATGTCATCTTCCCATCGCTGTTTCGGTCTACCTGCCTTTCTTTTGCCTGATGGTCCTTTCCATTTGGTGGTTTCCAATGTCCATCTTCCATCAGTGCAGCGTGCTATGTGACCAGCCCATTTCCACTTCAGTTCTAGTGCGTGTCTCAATGCATCCGTAACCTTTGTTTTTTTCCTTATCTCTTCACTTCGTACTTTATGTATCTTCCTGATCCGTAGTATGCTTCTCTCCATTGCTCTTTGTGTATTCCTGATTTTTTTTGCTTTTACTTATCGTTATCAATATTTTTGAAATCAGACTTACATTGGAAATCTATTTTATGAAGATCGGTAGGTATATTAATTGTAATACAAATACATTCATTATTTAGTTCAATCTACATAATATCTACTATATAAAAATAAGTCGGGTTTTCCTCCCTGACGCTATAACTCCAGAACGCACGAACCGATTTCCACGGTTTTGCATTCGTTGGAAAGGTCTCGGGCTCCGTGAGGTTTATAGCAAAGAACATTCGGGAAAAGGGGGTAAAACAGGATCCACGCGTACGAAGTCGCGGGCGGCCGCTAGTTGTCTATAAATTAATTCCATTACTTAATTATTTTTCCAATTTCGTGATAGTCTATCTCGGGCACTAAATAATTCAGTGAGCGAAATTCCACTGCAAGTGACATGGCGATCGCATGTGTAAAATTTACGGTGTGCATAAATAATGGCGCGGTATCGATTAGGGCGAGTAGGCGACGAACGTGTTAATGTCTTTCGATCTTGTTGGTAAAATTTAGACATCCAAAGGTGATGATAGGATCTCTAGAATATATTAAAGACTGAGAACAGTGACTTTCCTTTTTGACAGGATAAATTTAGACTTCCAAAGGTGATGAAAGAATCTAGACTATACAGGCTGAGAACAGTGAATTTACTAAGGTGATTGAGAATGGTTGAGAGGTTTCTTGGTTATGAGAGCCGATATTCGTTAAAATAAAGCAATAAATAATCGGTAGTCGGTAGTGGTATCGATCAGGGCGAGTAGGCGACGAACGTGTTAATGTCTTTCGATCTTGTTGGTAGAATTTGACAGATTAATTTAAAGGAGATGATCTAGAGTCTAGACTGTACAGACTGATGACAGTGGCCTTGCTACCTTAAGGTGATAATAGAGCATTAAAATTTACTTGTGTAACAGAACATTGAGCCAAAATAGCTCCTTTATGGTTATGTTGCCCTGGTACTTTATTCGTTGTATGTAGGATGTAGGCCCGGGGTATCGTGGGTCTGAAGTGAAATGTTTATAGGCACTTACACGCACACAAATTAAAACTTTTAGGTAGGTTTTGATTTATTTATAACAATTAAATTATTAATTATTTTACAGTCTACTACTAGTTTTACAGTCGATGGTAGCACAGCACTATTTGTTGGTGGTGCAAGAGGGATTTAAAAATACCCTTTGCACCACCAGTGGTGCAGGCTGGTGGTGCAAAGGGTACAAAAGGTGAATGTTCTAGTGTTCACCCTTTCACAAACCAAACGTTTTACTTGTATGCTACCATTTGCAAGAACGAATCTATGTATAATACCTATTCCCTTTAAGTAAATTGAGTAGGTATGAATTATGATTGATATGTTTCTTGGTCTTTTTAAAAATATGTCAAGGAAATATAGGTAGGTATGTAGGTATGTATATTTAGAATCAGAACAAAATAACTTAGAGTTTTAAAACTTTTAAATTAAAGCGGTACAAACAATCTTATGTGAACCTAATTTAATGTTTTTTCCTCTTGTAAGTGACTACATTTCTTTTATCATCAATCAAAATTAAAGAAATTACTTTATTGAAAAATTGTAAAACTAAGGTTTGTCGTCAATGTGCTCAAAATATTTTGTACCTTAAGTTATTAGTTATTTTGTTGTAAGGATCGTTATTAGAGGTGTACTTTTATTCCATAGTACCAGCACTGTTCCGAATACCAAAACCTTAAAGCATTTCCCTGTGTTTGGTTAGTGGTCACAAAGCCGGAGCACGTGATGTTTACACGTGGATAAGGCTGCGCGTTGGTTTAGGCGAGCATTTTTTTGGACAGTTGAATTTCTGTTTAAGGACAGGGTTAATATTTCAAAATTTTGAGATATAATTGTATTAAAGTACAGAAACATAATGTTGTAAGTAAAGTTGGTATTTAAAGAAATTAATGATAAGATTACTTGGAGGGCGTGCGTGACATTATTTGCGTGTAGGTATTTCGAAAATCTTAATTAACAACTTCTTAATCAATCCTTTAGCCTATAATCTACCATCTATAGCCACCTGTTTGATGGACCGACGACATCAGGAAGATGGCTGACAGCGTGGCTGAAGGCAAAAGCTGAAGCTTAAGGCAAAAAATCGGGGAATCGTGATTTGTAGCATTTCTTGGGGGAATTCCCAAAGGCTAAATGGTAAAGGTGATATGCCTGCCTGCCTGCCTGATTTTATGTAATTTGATATTATATCCTTTAAGTAGTTATAATATGTAGTTATACATTACACACCACCATCATCATAAGTGCCACTTGTGGTCTAAACTGAATAAATATTTTTGATTTTTTTTTGACACCCTTCATAAAGGGCTCTGTTCTCGAATATTCTGCATTTGCTCGCGCAAACCAACGCGCACCTCTACCCAACACGTGAGCATTACGTCCCAGTAAATAGCTGTATAGAGTGTTCCAACTCCAACAATACGCTTCAAGTTTCGAGTCCGACTCCATTCAACGGCCTCCCATACATGGCACCTTTACAATTCCCCACCAAGCGATCCCCAACTTTATAATCAAAGCAATAAGAGCCATTCAATTGTTATCGCTCAATGGGGTAAAGGTAATTTCAAACTGTGACAATTACAATCAGGTCATTTGTGAAGTCAGCTTTCATTTCTAAAGTGTAATTTATAGTTATTATTTGTAACTCAAAGCTATTATGCTTGAAGAAGCCAAACTATTAACCGGGGGCTATAAGTATGTATGTTGGTATGTAAGCAAAGGGGTAAATCTACGAATAGATTTAATATTTGAACTAGCTGCTACCCACGGCTTTACTCGCCACGCTTTTTGCCTTTCACAGAAAGTCTTTAGTCTTTACCAAAAACTTTAAATAAAATATGAATTATAAAATTTTTTAGGGGTAGGTTTTAAAAACTTTTCCCTAATTCACCTTTTAATAATCTCTAAGCCTAAGTTGAACCAAAACTACATAGTTCAGTGATTTCAGCTTGAAAATGAAAACGAAACTAACAAGCTTTATCTACGAGTACTTTCACAACAACAAACTGAAAGCTTTTGTACTGTAAAGTATAGAACATTAGTTGAGAAACAGTTACCTATTACCTAGCACCGATCAAAACAAAACTTATCCTGGATAATGGAGAAACAGGCTTGAATACATAATAATAGGTAGAACGTATAGGTAAACGAATATGGTCATTGTGCCACCACCAGTGAGATTGATACCTGCTTTTTTTATTAATTTGTTTTCATTTTGGAACTCATGCTTACTAATTCGTAACATGTGCTGCATGTACCATTACACGAGTACATCTAGTGCTGGAGATCCACCAACATTTGGTCCAATTAAGCTCTTACTATTCATCTCACGGTCCAAATGTTTGGCCCAAATTATCACACGTTTGCATCCTCCATGCCCTTTCCGAGAGCCGTCTAAACAGCTGATGCTTTATCATAAACACATCTGTCTCTACCACTTGAAATCCAACCCAAACCTCGTTAATTTTGAATCCAAATTCCCTTGGTAAATCTCCATAATTAGCGTAAACCGTGCTCATAGTTTGTTTTTTGTACGACCATGTGCAGCGGTGGCTATGTGTGCGTAGACGTTTTTTCTCTCTGGCCTATTCGGGTGCATGCCTGGGGTCAATTCTAAATAGTCGGGCTTTGGAATGGTGTAGATTGGATTCCTTATTAAAAAGCTATTTGGATAAATACTCAGCTTACAGAATAAATTAACAAAGCATGTAATAAGAGACATCCGGCTCCAACAAAATTTTCCCAATAATGTTTTATTGGAGATAAAATTCAGTTTCACTGCTTCGAATGAAATTAAAAATTCATAAAAAAATAATTTCAATAATGAAATTATCTTGGACCTGACTGTCTTGACCAGTAATACATCTCTAAATGTATATCTGTAAAATCTGTTCAGATATTTCTAGAATTCGTACCTACATGCCTATTTAATTAAAGACTAGTTTTTTCATTTTAAGTTTTCTTTTGTAATTTCCTTTTTTTGTAAAGCAATAAACGATTTTTTATTTATTTATTAAAACTATTGTATCAATTATTTACTATGGCCAAAACTTGACTCCGACTCGATAGATAGATTCAATTTTTTCGTACGACTTACTATGAATACTTGTTAAAATGTAAGTTCCAATAACAGACCTTAGCAAATACGATTTGTATTCAAAACACTATAATTTGTTCTAGCATCATAACTCATTATGTTTATTAGTCTATTATGACCACGATTATTAATTTAATAACTTAATTTCTCATAACGCATTAAAACAACTAGTTTAGTAGCAATCGTCATTTGGTTTAGTACTAGTCACAGCGGTCATAACATTTGTCGCTTCCAGATGGGTTATGATTATTGCCAGCTGTTTAAAAGATTTTTTATAATACAGCGCAACACATAAGACACATTGCAGTTTAAGGGTCTGGCTCTTAACTCAGCCAGTAAGGTACAGTTACACATGCACGAAAACATGTAAATATTAGGCCATTGCTACTACTCGTAGTAGCATTTGTGTTGAAACATCGCTAATAATAAGCATGCTCATTTCAAGTTTTTTGAGCACGCTGGTTTTAAGCATGCTAAAATAAGCGGGTCATTTTATGAGCATGTGTAAATGTACCATTACTAGCTTTCCGCCCGCGGCTTCGCCCACGTGGAATTTTGTCTGTCAAAGAAAAACTATATCGCGCGCGTCCCTGTTCCAAAATCCGGGATAAAAACTATCCTATGTCCTTTCCGGGGACTCAAACTATCTCTATGCCGAATCTCATCAAAATCGGTTCAGTGGTTTAGGCGTGACAGCAAGACAGACAGACAGACAGAGCTACTTTCGCATTCATAATATTAGTATAGATAAAATTAAAATGCTCACGTACTCTACAAAAACGCATCATCACCATAATCCAAAAGCCTAATCAAAATATTAATTCAATGCAAAAGACAATCGCACATCGGGAATTCTCCCCGAACTCCCGGGTCTCGTAAAAGCAATGCACTTGCAAGTTAAATCGCAAAGCTGTCCTGTAATTAATTGGGGACGGAATTTCCCGGACACGGGACCAGGGAGCGCGAAGCATGGAGGGTGCGAACAGCAGGATGTACAGTCACGGAATGAAAAGGTTCGTCAGTTTTCAAATTGATTCCTTCAACGAATCGCGAGCACATAATATTACCTTTTGAAACTATGTTACAGAATAATCTCGAGTTAAAGAAAATAATCTTTAACTGTTCGTCAGTAAAGTTCAAAATTATTCAGATCGGATCAAAGTTGTTTGGCGATTTATCTTGTCAAGAAGATTATTATGATTGATAAAGTAAAACCTTCTTGTTGGTTCAACCTACCATTATTATTTCTATTAAATAAATAACTATTGTCAATTGATTAATGTCATCATTGCATTGCACTGATGGGATAGAAAAATAAACAAGCAAAACCTTATTCGTTAGCAAACGTTATATTTATTTAAATACATATTTTCTGCTCAACCCAAAGGTAAACTGGTCGAGAATGCTTTAGTGCATTAAGTTCGCCTTATGTACAAATTTATTTTGGCATTAAAGTTTAAATAAATAAATAAAATAAATATTAGCAGCACTGTTTCTTGCACTGTTATGTTGGCAGGTTTGACTCTTACAGTACCTAGTGCAAGCGAAAACCGACACTAAAGTGACGAACCTTTTCATTCCGCGACTGTACCTACTATGGCGGATTCCGAGGGGAGGGTATAAATAAATCTGCGGTATGGCATGCGTGTTTTGGGACTGCAATTTGGTCGCACTTTCGGTTTGATTTCGTTTGTTTTTGGTTTGAATCCCGGTAGGGACAAATTGATAAATCTGTGTTCCCTGTGTTAGGATGTTAGCATGATTGAATCAACCTCAATGTTTCAAAACCCAATGACAAGGAAATATACTCAGCCTTTGATATATCTAAGATGGTGCACATCTTACTTTAACATTAACAAACGGCAAAAATATGTTAAACTCCATACAAAAAACACCGGTTATCATTACAGTTAAAATTAGGTGGTGCAACTAAGCCTAATGTCCGTTTTCACCATCAATCCCTAATTTTTAAGTGACCCCTATGTAAACAAAATTCCTGTTATTTGTTACCATAGGGGTCACTTAAAAATTAGGGATTGATGGTGAAACAGGCATCAGACACTTAGGTAATTACCTTAATATAACACAAAGTCTGATACTACTAAGTACTAAACCCTCCTAGACGAAGTAACATGTGACACTTATAATTCTGAAATCCCTTCGTCCCGGCGTTTTTAGCGAGTTACGTCGCTCCGCAAAGCAATTTTGACATAAAAATAACATAATCACGAATGCGACTTTTCTAAGAGAGTTATTAAAACCGATAGAAGATAAAAAGTGACGGTGAACTAAAATTAATACAATAATTTAATACAGGGACGTGCATTCACAGATTTTCGTAGCTCCGGCTCCGCAACAAACAGATAAAACTGTTGTTGTTGCATGTTGTCGTTTCCCAAATCGCGTTAGCCCTGGGCACTTTGATTGCTGTCAGCGCTGTTTGGCTTTCTGCTTTGCTTAAACGTCACTTTACAGAATTCACTTACATGCACAGAATAATTTAGGCAGGTACGTGTTTCGCTGAAGTCGCCCTTATAGGCAATGGTTTAAATAATTTACATGCAGATTTTGAGGGATTTTAAGAGACGGTTTGTTTTTGACAATCTTAAATTGGATAAGGTAGATGTCATATTTAAATCGGCAGTCAATACTACTCCAGACTCGTACATCTAATAAATATTATTGTATCTTGTATGTAAATGAATGTATTAATAAGTAGAAGGCAAGTGAAGTTTACTTGTGTTTGTACGTGTACATGCACATTACGATAGTGTGATGTTTGTCAAACTTTTGAAAAACGATCAGCGTGCATACCATGAGTTTACGTTAGGTATGCTCGCTAGCGAGTACGTCAACAAATCTATGAAGATTTTATTTCTTGAAAGTAGCCGCTAAGGGCGCTGCACAATATGTCATACATTTATTGACATATTTTACACAGTCACTAGCGAGCACATCTAACGTAAACTCATGGTAAGCACACAGTAGTGAGCGAACTGTAGCTCTAGTCTAATCAAACGATCTAGAGCTTTTCTACAAAACCTCACCTTTTAAAAAATGCCAAGATAGTACCAACGTTTAGTACCAAAATGGTTTAGCCACACTTAATTATTCTTCTCTTGGCAATGTGATCAAGTGACAGCCTTCACTGACCGTAGCCGTGATGAGTTATTTTAACCATAATCAATATATCGCTAATGAGTATACGTCGCGTAGCCTTGAATATAGTAAGATGCTTATAACATACTAATGGTCAGTAGTTTCACTTACTAATAAACTTTGACGTTATTAGCTCTACTATTAGTATGGATTGAATAGCAGATACTGGAAGGTTTGGGTTTGATTTCCTTAAGTAGCATATTTCGAAGTGGAAATGTTGTCTGTAGATCCAGATCCTACAGTCTCCCTAGATTGACCATGTGCTGTTATAAACTGTCTCATTCCCGAGGGTAATAAACTCGAGTAACAAAAATATTATTGTACGAATGTTCGCCAGCAAAATCGCTTAGAGAGTTTTGAATGAAAAAATTGTGAGTTTCTCTCAGTAAAAAAGTTACTCTGATAGAGTCATATACACCAACTTTTTAAAGCTATAACGCATGACCGCTATCTTAATTTTACCTTACTGAGTATCTGTACCTCTGTGCCTTATTACAGGACCACCAGGTGCTCAAGCGGGCAGTAAAATTACCCATATTCGGCGTGTGAGTCGGCTGCATTGCCAACATTGTTGCTTACTCATGACGCACGTGCTGCTGTGACGAAGAGAAGTACTAATTAGGTGTATTATTGGCGTTTAAATGGAATTGCGTAAATGGTGATGGCTAGAAATGTACAAATATAAGATTTTATAGCATAATTATAATACAGGGGACTGGAATGTTCGAAGAATAAATCGAATTTACTAGGAGCGATATCCAAATAGACGTGACAAATTTTGGAATAATCATGGGGTATAAAAATTGACATATCTCCCAAACTATGATCATTAAACAATCAATACTGCAGCATTCAGAGTATAGAGCCTGGGAGAAACTACAAAGTTCGATCGCATTAAAAACCCAACTGATTGAGACATTTGATTTGTTTTTAATATGTAATTTGGACCAATCACACTATATTGCATTGAGTTTTCAAACATTTTGACAAATAAGTAGTTAAAAGAAACTATTTTGTAGCAAAAACTATAAGTATTAATCTGATGTGTGCTATTGACTGTTATAATAAATTAGTGTGATAGATTATTTAGGCACAAGTATAAATATTATTAAATGCGTCAGATGCACTTGGATCATTTACGCCTTAGTACTTATTTGGCCCAGCTGTGAACATGACTTTAAATATTTAGTTAATTAATTTCATTATTGAACATGCTGGAAATATTGCACACCTGTCGAATGATAAAATTAATTATGTCAATCACCTAATGCATAAATTACAACAAATTCGGGTTTCAAGTGAGCCGCACTTTAATTTAAAACCAATAAAGTGTAATTACTACCTTAATGCGATCGGACGAAGTACCACTTATTTCAAAGTGTGTTCGGGGCCAGTTTGCAGAAGGTGAATTCCGATTTTTTATATTAATTTTATATTATAGTGCCAAAACTTCTTTCTTTCTTTCTAAACATGTCAAAAACTCAACCTAGGTTTTATAAGGTACACTAGCTTTTGCCCATACGAGTAGCTTAGCCCACGTGATGTTCGGCCTGGTGCAGGCGCTATTGCACGTGTATTCCCCTTCCAAAAACCTGATTATAAACCATCCTATTCGTATCCCTGGGTCTCAAACTTTCTCTATCCCAAATTTCATCAATCCATCCATCCTCTCAAAATGTCACATATTTTATAATATTACTGAGTATATTTCCTCATCAGTATGTATCAGCGAAACTCGCACATACCTCCAGACAGCAGAGCTGCCAGTAACCCAGCTCCGTCATCCTGCAATAAGCACCTGAGGCGCTGGTGACAGCCGTTTTATGCTAACGCTTGAACAAGAGGAAGTACTAAGCCTTGTTAGTCTTGTTTTGCCTTAGTACTAGTTTTTGCCCGTGACTTTACCTGCGTGAATTTTCGTCTATCACAGAAAATCTTATCGCAAAACCGGAGTAAAAACTGTCCTGACTTTCCCTAGGCACGTATTAATAGCCCGATTTTGTTTCGATTTCGTTTTTATGCGTCTTCGATCGTGCCTCCGCGGTATTCACCTATTACATTTCTTGAAGTTTGGTGCCAGTGATTAAACGTCAAGGGACAAATCGTTCTATCGAAATGATATGGATTTAGAACTGTTTTTCAATAGGACAACTTCTAAACGTCACCGACAATTTGACTGTTTCAAAATACGTGAATTAGGCCACTAGTCTACCTCTCAATATTTATATTATTATTAGTAAGTAGGTAGGTGTATCAGCGAAACTCGCACATACCTCCAGACAGTAACCCAGCTCCGTCATCCTGCAATAAGCACCTGAGGCGCTGGTGACAGCCGTTTTCAATTAACCACTCGCCGGGTCCTTGTCTCGGCTAAATTAAATTCAGTAAGTGTTGTTCACTGTTGAGGTGCAGCGGGACGGACTCAGGGAAGACGGGGTTTTGATTTGAGGTAGATAAAAGAAAACTAAATCTTGCCAACAAATCATAACTAAGAAATAAATAGCTAAGTTTTACAACTAAATAATAAATCGTTCCTACAAAATGTGCTGAGAAGTCTGAAGGGGATTCGCACTTCTTAGGTATTCCTACCACTGCGTTTCTACTTTAACTAGGATCCAAGAGAAGTTAGGCCATCGTTGAAATTAGTGAAGGTTGAGTGTAATGTGTGACGACTTCAATTAGAATAATATAAAATGTGTTCAAACTAGACTACTTTTAAAAGCAGATACCTAGTTGTTTTACACAAGAGTTTTTTTCACCAAGAGTTTTTTTTTTCATTTATTCTCATAGGACCACAAACAGATTCACAATCAGAATAGAGTTTTGAGTTTACTTGATGAGTAACGATATAATTTTGATGTGATGTCATAACGAATATTACATTGTTATGTACTAACTAGCCCGACGGATCAGCAAGCTGTAGTGGCAGTGGGCAGGGCACATAGTACGCAGAACTGACGGCCGATGGGGCAGCAAGGTTCTAGAATGGAGGCCACGTACCGGAAAACGCAGCGTGGGACGTCCACCCACAAGGTGGACCGACGACCTGATAAAGGTAGCGGGAAGGCGCTGGATGCAGGCCGCTACCAACCGTGCGATGTGGAAGTCATTGGGGGAGGCCTATGTTCAGCAGTGGACGTCCTGTGGCTGAAATGATGATGATGATGATGATGTACTAACTTAGATACCAGAAATGTAAGACCCCCTTAGTTCGCCCCTGTGCTGCAATAAACGTGCATCACAACTGACGTTGATGAGGAAATATGTAGAGTTTGTTGTTTTAAAATTAATAATAGTTTGCGTGCCTCCACTGTTACGAATTAGTCTAGTTTCTTTAACTACTAAAGAGGTGTAGGAAGTGTGTTAACGTTTTTTACAGAGATGATTTTTGATAATAACTATATGCGTTATAAAGAGTAACATAACTGGCAGGCAGCAATTAAAGCAAGTTCTTTTTTTTTTTCAAAAATAAATGAAATTCATTTATTTTTGGAAATTAAAAAAAGTTAAAAATTTTAAAGTTTTGAAGTGTCATAAACACCATGATTGCTATTTTTCTAATCATAAATTAACCGACTAAATTATGGCTAGCAACACCATTTGTTATAAACATAATTCCTGTATTTTGAGTTCCAAAAATATACCTACATTTTTATCTTACTATGCCTGTTAAGAGGTTAAACGAAACTAAAGTTTCAAAAGAAAATGCACCTGGGGTTGCCTCAGTCAGTTACAAGTTAGTCTTTCGTCGGTGGACTTTGCTAGAAAAGTTTTAATACAAGTGTACAATTGTACATAGCCAAAAAGTATATAGATAGACGTTAGCAATTTTGTACCGTCGACAGCATATCAGACTATACATTATTATCAGTATAATTACATGAGATATAAAATGCCTAGTATTTAGCTTAATATGTCGTCATTCTCATTAGGTTAATAATTAATCGATCAAAACAAAAAATCATGAAAATAAGATAGTATAAATATACTGACATAGCCCGCAGAATCGCTAATATCAAGTGGCAGTGGGCGGGGCACATAGCTCGAAGAGCTGATGGCCGCTGGGGCAGGAAAGTTCTTGAGTGGCGACCACGAGCCGCAAGACGTAGCGTTGGCAGGCCTCCCACTAGGTGGACCGACGATCTGGTGAAGGTCGCGGGAGGTGCCTGGATGCGAGCGGCGCAGGACCGGTCTTTGTGGAAATCCTTGGGGGAGGCCTTTGTACAGCAGTGGACGTCTTTCGGCTGAAACGAACGAACGAACGATAAATAAACTTAATTAGAGACTCATAGTTCTTGACAGCATTTCACTTGAGTGATTGGCACTCAAAACACTAGGGCTTTAGAAAGTTTCGTTTCAATGTCAATCAGTCTTATTATTATGTATATTAATTAGTCTAGCTTTAGAAGTTTGCCAGTCTATTGGTAGGGACTTTGCAGACTGTTAGCCACATTGGTCAAAATTCTTGCACAGGGTCATGTAAATGAAAGGTTTTAATTAACAGGACAAAATGATTAGAAAAAGTACGAAGTATGAGTTTGCGAGCAAAGATAATTAGGTTATAAGAAAATATAAATAGAACACTTTTATAACAGGATCGTCGAATATGTTGTGCTGTTTCTATACTAATTAATGAAGCAGAGGAATTTCACATCGCTGTATTGTTTACGCGGCGCGGTACTCCGGACGGGTGCGTGGTCCAAGTGACATTGGGTAAAATTTTGCCTGACTTACAATGCATAATTTTATTAATGTAAGGTTAATTCTGAGAATATTAGTTTGTGGTAACTGGTAATCATATTTAATTTTAGAAAAGATATTGTTGAAAAATATTTTTTGATTTATCTTCAAGAGCAATAGAGGATTTTGTTTTGGATTTGTATGTATCTCATCTAAAGCAGGTGATTTCATCTTGTTTTTGGGTCAGAAAAGTACCTATCTTCAGCTGTCTAAAGGAAAAAAGTAAAATAACGTAATATCTTTTATACAGAATATTAGTAATTTGTTTTTTGCACAGAAACAGTCCCGATAGCTCCTAGTAAAACCCGCGTTTCTCGAATGATGAGTCGGCCTGTCTGATCCTTTCACCGTTCGGCGATCGTGAACGAAAATGAGATGATTTACAAAGATTCTAAAGACACCTAAAACGGGACTATTCCCACCTCTCGTTCCCACCACTGCAACTCTTGTGTAGCCAGGATCTACAGCTTGACCGCCACAAAAACCCAACCAATGAAGGTCAAGTTTGTCCCGGGGGAAAGTTAAACTGTCATTGGACCCGCAACAAAATTAATCAGAAGAACATAGGAGGAGTTCGAAATTAAGGTTCGACTTCCCTCCATTGCAAAACGGATGACAGGTGACAAACAAAGGTTTAAAACCTTTAAGAAAAGATTATGCACCACGGACAATAAATTAAATTAAGGGGGCCTATCTTATGAGCAATTAGCAACTACCTGAATTAAAAACACCTAAAAGCCTTAAAGTACCTACTCTAAAGCTTAACTTTAGATTGCATCTATACTCCCTCTTCAGGTGAGCTTGTGATCACGAGTCAACCAACTTAATGTAATATCTACTAGCGATTATTTCTAAAACGCTGCCGCCTATGCCTTGAGGCCCCACGATCCGAGTTCATTATCATTTCATGGCATGTGTCGCCATGAATATTTCTCTTTGATTAATTTTCGCGAAGCCTCAAGTAATATGCAGGGGATTCCGAATATGGCTCAATTAGCCCCGCTTTGTAGGTGACGGTTGTCCTGAAAGCTTTGTTACTACAATTAGGAGCTTTTAATAAAACAAAGGATGGTATTCGAAAGAAATAACAAAGTTGTTGCGACTTTGGTATGGGTTTCGGCGTGCTTTTGAACAATATAATAAATAACTTATTTTCATTGACGTAGGTATTCCTTTTTGCAGTCAATTATATTTAAAAGATCATAGAGTCGAATTCTACAAATGAAAACTAAGTACTGAAAGTTTGTCAAAATACATGGATGGATAAATGGATTTTAATATACTCGCAATTTGGTATCAAGATACTTTTTATAAACTTTGATACTTTTTATCCCGGTTTTTGGAAGGGTGACAAGACTTTTTGTGATAGAAAGGTAGCCCGGGTGAAGCCGCGTGCAAAAGCTAGCAGTCTATATTTTTCCTATATCCCAAATTCGAAGTATTCCACCACTGAGCACCCGTTCAAATAGCACCTTCACGAATAGCACCTAGCCTATTTCACTTAGAGCACCTGTCTATATTTTGTACAGGTGCTCTAAGAGGAATTAGAATTTATTTTTACGACATCCACTTAGAGCACCTATAACATAGCACCCTAGTGCTATTTGAGCGGGTGTTTAAAGTGGAATACGCCCCAAATTCATGTTATACGCCTTTTGTCCGAAAAACCTACACAAGGGATAAGTTTCCATCGCATCTTCAATCACAGCACCAGATTCCAGCCCGACACCCCCATCGATCATAGCTTCCCTGATTTGGGGAAGATTTGCCACTGTCCTTCCTATAGATATAATATTTATGCTTTACCAATATGTCTTGCTATGAGAATTTTGGTAAAGTGCACGCCGCGTCTAAGTCCGTTTTAACCCCCATTTTTCTCTCTCAGAGTTTGTGGTTTCCAAAAATATAGTTTTTTGACTATTATACAGAGATTATTAATTATAATTAAAAAATTATCTAATTGTAATTTATTGCATCCTCTGAAAATAAGAAATCTTTAATGAGATAACTTACAAATTCTATAAGTTTATAAAATATGTAGTTCTGATTCTGATATCCATCCAAAGCGATTATATTATTTGTTTTAGTGCTGATTTTACCATCATCGGATAACTTTTAACTGAAGAATAAATTAGGCACATTGACAGTTTCAGTATGGGAAATACGTCAAAATGACAAGTTTATTCTTCAGTTAAAAGTTATCCGACGATGGTAAAATCAGCCCTTAGTACTATTAAGTTTAAGTTTATTAACTGTAATTTCTGTTAAAATGGAAACCAGCTCGTGAGTACTTAAATACTGAAAATCTTTTAAGTATTTAAGCTGAGAGCTGAATAACTGAAACTGTTAAACTTTCCAAGAGTGGATTTACAGTAACAAAATTACCTTTATACTACATATTTGCATTGGGACAGTCATGTAAACAAAACACACATTGTCTTCATTACCACTCTCGTAGTCCGACCAAACAAACGTAAACAATCCGCGGGTTTTTGCAAACACCAATCCGTTTTAATTTAGCGGTAAGTAACTAACCATTAGTTAGGTGCTCCTTAACCGGTTTAAACCGGCTCTTAACCAGTTTAAACCGGGCCTTAACCGGTTTAGAGCGGACATTAATTGTGAATTAGAGAGTGGTTCGAAATTACAGCTATTCGTTACGACTTGCAACTGTTTCGGAGATTTGTTGCAGCGGGGGGTTTTGTTGGACATCGTTGTTATCTAATTGCTTGCAATGCGAGCTATCCTTCTGGATTAGTGCGTTTCAAAAGTGGATTTCTACTCGTAGCTAGGTCATAGAAGCTGTGGTCTTACATAAAATTGAGACCATACACAGATGTGTTTAAATGTGTGCCATAGTTTTTGAACATGTTAAAATTAGGTATCTACTTAAAGCGCATTGCATTCACGTATTACACAGATGAGACGCGATGGCCATTTAGAATAATAATGGTTCTTCAGAGGTCAGCATATTCAGCACTGTCGAAGTAAAGGCCACAACAGTATAACAAAACTTGACTAGAGAGTTTTGGTAGATTATGAGTAGTAAAAAAAGGTGTGCTCGCAAAGATAAAATTGGTTTTTATTTAATTTTGTTTAGACATTCATAAAACATTTTAAACTTTCGCGTTCAATTTCAATTAAAATAGAGTCTACTTGTGATCATGGCTGTAGCGACACAGCTGAAACGTCAAGCCGTGAGTCAAACCATAATCTGTAACTCAAATAATAATGTCACGTTGAGACTCGTGTTTCTCTATTTCAATTCTAATGATTTGATATGGACTAAGGTTGTACTGTTGTACTCCAAAGATAAGAATAAGATGGTGACTTGACTTCCTCAACTTCTTTTTCAAGTAATTCTCCTCCACCACCAGCGCACTTTCTTCAATTAATAAAGAGAACCATCGCAAACATCCAGACGATTCCGAGCTCCTCCAGACTGCGGTGCTCGTCCAGTCTAAAACAAGAGGCAGTTGTGTTCTTGACAGGATCGTTTCAATTAGCACCTCACACGACCGTATTCTGGCGAGACTATTCATAATTAATTTAATTTCTTCCAATTATCAGGTTATCCAACTGTCAGTATATAATACTACCTTCATTCAATTCAAATAATTCAAAAAATCGATGGTCTGCGCCTAGGCTTAACTAATAAGGGTTCCTTGTCAGGACTACGGAACCCTAAAAATTGGTATGTGCTAAGTCTAACACAATCATCATCTTACTAAATTTCAGCATCAATTTGTGATAACCAGATTGACAACTGTTGCAAAATGGCACTTAATTCAACTACATACTACTACCAACCACATTGCTTATCTCGATGTTCATTCCATTAAATAAAACTACCACATAATCCAAAACAAAATAAAGGCTCTCTAAAACAAATTGCCCACATTTTTATCTAAGCCAGTTTGTTCTAGCTTTAGTTTTGTAGTCCCAGAATACGTACGCGACGTATGAGTCGGCTCTAATTGAGTTTTATTATGTGGACCGAGATTCAGGCGATCCATGTGAAATGTACAAGCAGTTGTAATTTAGTTTGTTTTTTTTTTTTTTTTTTTTTTTTTATTTTATTGAGAAAACCAACAGCGTATTTATACAATTTTACCATACATAAATTTAACATACAATATGGCCAATAACAGGTTTCCCTTAAATTATTACCAATAGTACTAGTAAAGGTTGGAATGTTACCAATACCTATCCACACAAGTTCATACAACACTACCTAAACAATACACTACAAAACAAAGATCATTGGATTGTTTTGTTGGGAATTGTTTGGGTACTCGTATTACTAGTATTGTTATCTGTAATTTGTTCATTCAAAACTACTATGTCACCCACAAGGTGAACTGACGACCTCATAAAAGGTAGTAGGAAAGCACTAGATGGCGGGCAATATGAAAATCATTGGAGCCTATGTTCAGCAGTGGACGTTTTTTGTGTAATAAGAATGTTCTTCATACGTGTGATTGTCACTTTGCTCCTCTTATAAGAATGGACTGATTTCGTTGATATATCAATGGGTAGAAATGGTTTGAATATTGGATTCGGTGGCGTTGCTGTCGATATTACTGTAGATATGGGGTAATACGAAGTTCACCAGGTCAGCTAGTATTTACATAGACTATCAAAATAATCACAATAGTAGTGACATATAAATATATACATTATATACCTTACACCCACACTCAAACCCGCTCCCCTTACTAACACACGGTCTCTTAATTGAATCCACCGGTCCCTCTGGCCAAATATTTACATACACGACAATATCAGTTATTTATAATACGCACTATGCTAGCATTGGAATTGATACGACAAGCGAGGCGTTACCCCATTTGGCAGGCAGTGGTGTCCAAACTTTCGTGTGGGGCGCAAAGTGGGTGAAAGGACATGTGCAGGAATTGCATTAGGTCAAACTGAAGCCACGATATCCGAATGCTGAAAGGGTCAGTCTAGCCGACTCGTGATCCGAGGAACACGGGTTTGATCCCCGCCGCCGCTCGACTATGTATTACGGTG
Source organism: Ostrinia nubilalis (assembly GCF_963855985.1). Classification (NCBI taxonomy): domain Eukaryota; kingdom Metazoa; phylum Arthropoda; class Insecta; order Lepidoptera; family Crambidae; genus Ostrinia; species Ostrinia nubilalis. The sequence goes on along the minus strand of NC_087104.1, from coordinate 14,387,697 downwards.
AGCCCACAAGCATATTTAATATCCTTTGAAATAATTTGCTAATATCCTTTATAAAAAACTAGGACTGAAGGAGTCAATTTAAAGAAGTTGTAACTATAATATTTTGTTTGATGTATGTTGTATTCATTATTTTACGTACAGTCGACAATCAAAATTTTTCAGGATTTAGAAACTAGAAAAACAAGTCAAGTATCAAGTTTGTGATAAACCCTATTTTGCTTATTACCAACTGGATGGATTGTGAGGCTACCAAACCAGGTGTAGACGACCACGACCATTCTGCCAAGAAGAAGATGAGTATACATACACGGGGAAAAAAGTAGCTATATCTGCTAGTGGGGACGGGGCTATGGAAATATCTAAATATAACAAACTTTGAGAACCACTGCCATAAGCAAACTTTGCGGCAGCTTGTGCAAATACGACACGCAGACGCGAACGAAGATGGCATTATCTTGTGGATTAACAAAATAATACAACATATAACTATGTTTCGGAATATCTGTCTGTATGCAAATCGAGTGGAGTGCTTAGAAATTTCGTTTTACTTCACGTTTGTATGAGTTGGGAAAGTTCATAGATGCAATTTGATCGTGTTGTGAAGAAGTTTATACGAAGATAGCTTTTGGTCATCTAGTTTATTGTTTTAGATATTTGTATTATTATTGGTATGTGATCAACTCTCGAACTCTGTTAATTTCTCTGTGGTTTCACGATTTCTGTCAGCGTTTGAACTTCTAGTCCCAAAATTAAATTATGTTATACGCCAAGTGAAAAAATGTGATAATATGTATTGGTAGAGGCTAAATAACATTATTGTGAGACTTGTAACTATAATACACTAGCTATGTGGGTAACCTGTAAAGGTTATTTTGTTAGTGTGATCACCACATAAAAATGATTTCAGCATAAACGTTTACCGTTACGTATTCCGCAATAAAAATTTAACCACGGAAAAATACGAATTTAAATGTTTTAATTCACTTTTTAACACACAAAATTATTAAGTTTAAGAATCTCTACATAATGAAGTACCCTCTTTACCATAAACGTGCTAAGAATACTTTTTCATCGGCTCAACTCATTCGCGGTCCGAACTTTAAACGCCATTAAAGTCTCCGAAAACCTTTCTTTAAATCTTAACCCATTCAAAACCCACATAAATGGAAGTTAACCATTGCATATTGATTTATCGTTCGTGTAAATTTAACTTGGAGCCATTAAAACTAAATCAAAGCGAGCTTTAAATCGTCAAAGTCCGTCGGCGACCAGGTTAAGTTGAGCTCTCTGGAGACCGCTTGCAACTCCATTTGTTAAATCCAGGTTAAACTTGATGTTGTATACTAAATTCAGTGGAATAATAGTAATAACGCCTTTTCAGTTACATAATATCTGGAAGAATGTTTCAATTCTTCTTACTTCAATGTTTAAAAACATAACCCTCCTTCTGGCGCAGTCGGGTAAAAAGTAACTGTAGGATTACTAAAACGGAAAAACCAACTGGAATAATAATTTTATAACGCATAGGCCATGTTTGTTTAGTTGTTTAACAAAAATATTCTGAACTGCTGAGCATACGTAAAAAAATTCAATAATTGCTTAGTCAAGATTTATTTCAAAATATTTATTCGAAGATATTTTCTCACGGTGATTTTCTTTCAAATTAATTAAAAAAACCTGTGACCTATATTGAAAATCTTACAATTAATGTTTTATAGGAAAATATTTCATACAAGGCTTCAAAGCTATTCAACTGTACCAAATAATTCCATGAAAAGTTTGTATTTCATACCTATTACTGACCAATGTGTTTCGTATTTCAGATGTTAATGGCCGAGCGAGGGCTCTACCAACGCTGGACGGCGGTCCGAATAAAATGCGGTGCGGTGCGCGCTGCGAGCAGTCAACGGGTTACGCGGGGAAAATATTATGTACGGCATATCAAGCTGTATACTGAAGCTTATGAAGCTGTATTAAGATGTTAATTTGCTACGAAAGTTCAAAGGGTGGATCTGTCATTAAATGAATAGGGAAGAAGATATCCCACCAAAAACATTCTGTAAAAAACTAGCCAAGTCTCGATGGAGCTGCTTGTTTATCTCTAAAAAGTAATGAAATCTAGACAAAGTCGTGCCAAGTCTATGGTTCCTTACTGCGATTTCTTTATTATTATAGTTAATGTTGTGTGACTTGGCCGTTGAAGGGTACAAAAGCAGGTGCTCCATGACACCATTGCACCAATCTGTCGCCAGAACCGCTATCCATTGACGATGGAAAATTGCCACTTGGAAAACGTTGATTCAAGAACAACCAGTCAATTGTAGGTTTAATAAAGCTGCGTATTTCAATAATACTTATATATGATTATCTTAATAAAGATTGTTCAACGGCCAAGTCACACAACATTAACTATAATAATGAAGAAATCGCAGTAAGGAACCATAGACTTGGCACGACTTTGTCTAGATTTCATTACTTTTTAGAGATAAACAAGCAGCTCCATCGAGACTTGGCTAGTTTTTTACAGAATGTTTTTGGTGGGATTTCACTTCTTTTTGTATAAAGTGGCAACATTATTTAACGTCGTCGTTTTATCGACATTTTTATACGATATTAAACACAAATAAACTCAACGACCTTTAAAATGGACAACGAATCAGAATTGTTTTAATAACATAACCTTAGCGAACCTTACAATTTAATAAACGAAATCAACGAAATGCAAATTACACAACATTCAACTTAATCGACGGGGGGCTCTAGAAAGGAAAAAAATCTGGACACCGCTTGCTAGTGCTAGCGCCATCTAGCGGTGAGCGATACAGGCGAACACCACGGTGCCGGAGTAGTATTGATTATAAATGTGGTGTTACTCCAGATCTTCGATTTTCCTAGTTTTTATAGATTTCCCTTTATGTGGCCATTAAACCCTAACTCTGTACCAAATTTCAGCTCTCTGAGTTTATGGGAAGTACTAGTTCTATTTTGATGATCATCAGTGAGTGAGTGAGTGTCGTAAATGCGAAACTTGGCTTTCGCTTAACTTCGGAACTAAATGACCTACAGACTTGAAATTTTGGATTTTAAGTATGTGATTATAGCTTACTAGATGACGAAAATTTCTGCGTTCTGGTCTTATCCAGAGGTTCTCAAATAGGGGCCTGAAAATGCGGCGAAATGGTTCCAGTAAAGGATGGTACGGCAGTGTTTGCTTCGCGCTCGACTTGGCGGGGGCACTGCCGTGCCCCCAGATTAAATAAATCTACTATTAGGCGCTGTTTTTTCAAATGGCAGCACTCGCGGCAACGAAAGAATGTCGCGAAATTCGGAAAGAGCACATCAAAATCTATGTACCATTTTTCAAAACTCCTGGAAAACTTTCCAGGTAAAACTACTAAATGAGTGAACTTTGTGGTGACTCTACACTCTACATGAAAGTGAAATTAAATATTATATTCAAGTTCTTTATTAATTTTATACTTTATCAACATTAATTAATATGGGGGTACGACTAACTATTGTAGAATATTTAGTAATGTACGATACTTAAGATTTGCAATACCCTTACAGGGTCAATGGTCATAAGTTGAGACTTTTAGTTTAAAAATTACCACCTATGTACACATAAAGCAATAAATGATTATGATGATTGCTATGTGCTCCTAGGCCCTTTTCGGGAAACTTACATACGTTCTAACTAATACAGCTCTACCACCACTTCGAGACAACATAATATAGGCTGGTGCTGAAAAGAAGTGGCGGAAGAAACTCAATCACCTTTAACCTTTTTTATCTAGGTGTGAAAATATAGGCGAAGATAAAATATTATGGTTATTACTTATCCCACTAGTTAGACCGACGATCTTGAAGGTATCGGTAAGCACTTGGGTGCGGGCAGCGCAGAGCAGTCATTGTGGAAATCCATGGGGGCTTTTGTCCAGCAGTGGATGACATTAGACGAGAAGTAGATAGTTACTAGTACCACAGAATAATAATAAGTCCTACGTACAGAAGTTTGACTTCGCGAAGGTATTTAAAAAAATGTATGCTCAATGTCATTAACAATATGGTGTAATTTAGCCTGTCACAAGAGTCAAGCACCATTTTGTTGACAAACGTCAGTGATCGGCACTGCGCCGAAGCCATAGGGCTGACTTCGGTAAAATGATGTGACGTGAGGTGCCAAACTGCGGAAAATGGCGGAGGAAATACATGATTTAGCATGAATTATCATGAATAATATTAACTACTTATTTACCTCTCAGTGTCTTGAGGCAACTCAAAATAGTACATTCTGTATTTTTATTATTATTTAGGCAGTTAAATACTGAACAGTATTTAGTACACCATTTTCGTCGTTATTTTCTTCCATCATACACAAGAATACGCTTGCGTGAGTCAATGTTCGCTCGTATGTGAGGCCTTGTCGAATAGTATCCTGTAGGTGGGCTATCGTGCGTGTTTTGTTTTCGATGTAAACTCGCGGAGATGAACACGCCTGCTAGTACTTTTGTGTAAAAGTGAGATTGACGTAAAAAAAGCGTAATTATAACAGATTTAAGTGTAATTTACTGCTTAAATGTATATTTATAGAATTTCTCAGTATAGGGAATATAAGGAGACAAGCATGCTTATTAATAAAAAATAACTAACTACTTATTTGTGCATCACATTTTAATCCTACAACTTATGTGTTTCTTCGCAATACAAACGTAATTCTTTCGTTACTAATTACGCAGTTCCACTGTTTACTATAAACACTGAACTATTACGTTTCAGAGTGTTTGTAAGCGAAAAAGCGCTTTAATAACAATTATGTTTACATTATTATTATAACAATGGTTACGCGATACGTCGCAAATTGCGCAGATATCGGGTTTTGTTTTATACTTAACTCATTAGCGACTACTACAGTTATTTGATTAAGGGTATTTCTAAGAATCATAACATAGGAAAGTTTTGGGGCATTGATATTATGGCCTCCTTTTATACAGATGTACAGAACACAGGGAGTATAGGATCATGCGTTTACCATGAGTTTAGATAAGCTATGCTCGCTTGTAAAATATACACAAAATGTATAATAATATACCTACTTATTGTTACATTTTTTTAAAAATTATTAATTCAACAAAAGTAATTTGATAACCAAAGTATTAACCAGGTGGTCATAAACAGATTTACGCCCACACAGCATTTTCTGAGATAACCGGGAAATGACAGTTAATTTTATCACATACTCTAATAACTAGGAATATACTCGTTCAGACAGACCCAGCGGTCATAGGTTTGGTTCCCGTAAGGAGCAATTCAATACTCAACAATCTCTACATAGTTATTCGTAGTTCTAATTAACGAAGTAGAGTCAAACGAAGATCTTACTGTAAAGATAATTCTAGTTACAAGTCATCATCATCATTATCTCAGCCATAGGACGTCCACTGCTGAACATAGGCCTCCCCCAATGCTTTCCATGTTACCCGGTTGGTAGCGGCCTGCGTCCAGCGCTTCCCTGCTACCTTTATGATGTCGTCGGTCCACCTTGTGGGTGGACGTCCCACGCTGCGTTTTTCGGTATGCGGCCTCCACTCCAGAACCTTGCTGCCCCATCGGCCGTCAGTTCTGCCCTGCCGATTGCCACTTCAGCTTGCTGATCCGTCGGGCTATGTCAGCGACTTTAGTTCGTTCACGGATCTCCTCATTTCTGATTCGATCTCGTAAAGAAACACCGAGTTACAAGTACCTACTTGTAATTGCAATTATCTACAAAACAACTAAATATCACAAATGCTGAACGTCCAAAGACAATTCTAACTAACGGCGAGTTATCATGGTAGTAATAGAAAGCTGTAGTTGTCATTACCGGTAATGATAACAACTATTGTTATAGATCTGTTGTTTTTTGTTCCATTAAGCTGAACTTTGCCTCGTATTGCGCAGTGAAGGTGCAAGTTGTGGGGCAACTTGAAGATAGGCCATTTTAAGAAATGGCTAACTTATTTATTGTGTTACTAGCTTTTGCCCGCGGCTTCACCCGCGTGAAATTTCGTTTGTCACAGATCGTCATAAATTATAGCCTATAAATGTTATCCTGGGTTATAAACAATAATACTGTAACGTTTCATGAAATTCCGTTCATTAGTTTTTGCGTGAAAGAGTAACAAACATCCAGACATTCACACAAACTTTCGCATTTATAATATTAGTAGGATAGTAGGATGTAGGCCTAAGATGGGCTAAGATGTTGATTTTGACGTCTAAAATCATCAATAAGAGTATATCCAAGCCCGGCTGGTGAGATTTAACATTCATAGAAATTCTTTTAATTTATTTATTTACTTGATCACTAACAAAACAAGTAACGTTGTAGCATAAAAATATAAATAAATTATTTTTCGAATAAAAGTAGCGAAATTACTAAATAAATTGACGCAACGTTCGGGGGAAGTTTTGGTGGTGGACGACATTGGATGTAATTTCTAAATTCTATAGAATAATAATTTATTATACACTCCTGTTTACAATAATCTCTTAATCTAAGTACATATTTGTAACGTTTGGAAAGACAATTTTAATTGCTCACAGCTTAAAGCTGGAATAAATAATGCGAATTGGCGAATTATTGGGCAGCTTGCTAAGCATCTTATTTTGAATTTTAACCGCTACGTGTAACAATATTGATCGGCCAGTCATGATCGGCGATCGTGATCGATACTTGACGTGACTGGGAGGTTTTCTAGATTGTTATTTCAATTAGGGGTCACTTATAGCTTTACTAGTTTTTACCAAGGTAACCTAAAGAGACCAGTAAAAAGTATTTAACCTATTTTATCTTACATGGGTTCTATGTAAATATCTAGTTCAGATGTAAATAAAACATAGGTGTACTTTAGATGAGTATAAAAATATCAATCACTGTGTATTTTATATTACGATACATTCAGATAATTTTAATCTCAATTTCCTAGCACTTTAAATATCAATATTTGAAGATGGCTGTTAAAAAGCTCTTACAGCTTTTAAGCTCTACCTGTAGAGAAAGCTCAACGATCTAATGTAAAGCCCTTGATGAGTATTAGAAATAAATCCTCTTATTTCGCAGAAAGTAAGATAAGAGGTACGTTTATAAACGATAGTAAGTATTAATGATTTTGCTAAAGTATATGCTACCTACTAATAGTAATATAAATGCTAAGTTTGTATGGATGTCTGGATATAGGTATGTTTTTTACTCTTTCACGCAAAATGCTGAACGGTTTTTGATGAAGTTTTACAGACTTATTGATGTTTATTAAATACATCAGAATAACATTTAATCTATAATGATCTGTGAAAAAGTTTTCACGTAGGCGAAGCAAAGCTAGTACGCGATATTTTAAATGTCCATATTATTTCAAGTTACTTCTTGTTTTGAAGCGATCCAATATTATTATCGTATTAAAATTGCGTGTTGGCTACGTTGGCCAACTCACTCCAGGTACGAAACTGATCCGGTTACTAGTAATACTGTTAAAGAGAAATTATTAGTCGCTTCGGGCGATTGGTAGGGAAGTGTTTAGAGGCGATACAACTAGGTAATGTTAGATATGAAAAATCTAAAACGTTAAAATAACGGTATCGTTGTGCCCAATGAGATGCTGTCATAGTGACATTGACGTAATGTCAATGTCACGCTAGAATAAAACATGAGAATAGAGGGACGCGCGGTGACGACTCCGCGCGCTTTTGGAGCTAAGTGATGAATTGTATTTAAAATTGATTAGGCTACTGTACTGTTTTTATTTTTTAAGTTCACATGTATAAACTCATGCTGTTTGTTTCCTTAATAAAGAAATAAAATAATAAAAAAAAATAAAAAATAAGGCAATATAGTGTGAAAGTTGAGTATTCAGTGTTTTATTTATGAGAATAGATCGACCGGCCTCTAATAGTAAGTATCACGTTATGTGGGAACTAAGTAGTGACCAATAGTGATTGCATTATTAAAAATTCCTTTTAAAATACACAATAATATGGCAGAAATCATTCTTAGAATGCGCAGTAACGTATGAGTTTCTTGCTGAAAATTAGAGTCGAATGATAAACTATATTGAACTATTTTAATCCCTTTCTTTACTTAATTGAATCAATGAAACATAACGGTACTTCAAGAAATGTCAAAAAGTTTCACAGGTCCCAATCACACTAGTTTAAAATTTAGGGTCCTGGAACCAAAGAATCCATTGGTTTCTGGATAATCAGACTTATTCAAACTTGCAATATCCTTTACATAATGTGATTATTCCATTTTTCATATCTCTTGAGGATGAGGATTGAATGCTTGACTTCCAGTCTGGGAGATTAGGGTGGAAGTTAAACATGAAAACCACGAGTATCTATGCTCTACGTAGTTCCTACTGAACTTTTTATTTATTTCTTTCTTTGTTTATTTATTTAAGGATAGTACACAGCATAATACCAATCTGTGATAAAAATGTTTTTAGTAGATTTTGTAGGATTTCTATCATATAAAACTAAGGCTGAGTTGCACCACCTAACTTTAACGGTAACTATGACGATAACCGGTACATTTTGTATGGAGTTTGACAGATTTTTGACGTTTGTCAAAGTCAAAGTACGATGGTGCAACCCACCCTAACTCAGTATGAGTACATAAACTTATTTAGTTAAGATTTGTATAAAAAAATGCCTTTCTAATTCCTATTACGGTGTTACGAACTTTATACAATTCCAATACTTCTCAGGGAATCAAGACAACAGCATAACGATTGTAATTTAATATTAAAACGAAATAGACCGACTAGTTACTGTTACTCATGCCTCTTTATAATACATAAATAGCTTCTTGCATATTGTTATACTTTATCAAAGAGTATAAAGTTATGACGGAACAATACTTAGGCTGGGTAGCACCACCTATCTTTAACGGTAACTGACGATAACCGGTGCTTTTTGTATGGTGTTTGACAGATTTGTGACGTTTGTCAAAGTAAAAGTAAGATGGTGCAACCCAGCCTTAAACTTACACTTTTTAGTGAATGCAGAATGAATAAAAGTAAATGTATGTAAAGTCACATGAGAACGAACGTATTAAAGATTTACTTGACATGCTTATTTTCGGTTATAGATATTTTCTTATAACGACCGTATTTTATTTAAAAGCATGTAGGAAAGAAAAGATGAACCTTCAATAGCTAGATCAAAAAGCTGTGACTTGTATTTTAAAGTGTTTGTTTTTCTACCTGGTGACTGACGCCCGTATTCACAAACATTACTATGAGGTCTCACAGTGCGCGTGGACGCAAAGGGTGACACATGAACCAATCACAGAGCTTTATTCAACGCTGTGCGTTCGATTTGCTGCTTCACTTAAGCAAGCATTGTTTTTGTATACGGACGTGAGTTTTTCTCAGCACTGGCCCAATTCCAATTTTATTGCTCCGAAGCAGTGCTAGGGTTAAAAAGTAATCACGTTTTTAAAAGCCTATTAGCAAGAAATAAATAACTTCTAAGACGTTTTTAATAATTAGTTAGGTACATTTTCTAGTACTGTTTCTCACTAAGGGCACAGAATAAGTAATAGTACTAAGGTACTAAGGGTCGATTTTTCAATCGTCCGATACTTATCTTTTAACCGAGGAATAAACTTGTCATTTTGACATATTTCCCATACTGAAACTGTCAATATTCTAAAACTTATTCTTCACTTAAAAGTTATCCGGCGATTGAAAAATCTGCCCTTTGAGAAGTTCTGAACTTAAATCGTAGAAACCTTCCTTTATATTACTGACTATACCTAGTTATCGAAAGTAATTAAACCAGAGCGCCTCCAGTGTGAATTAGAATCTATTATGTATGTGTCAAAATAATAGATCAATAGTTAATGACTCATTGAATACGTAACGTAACGAGCAACTAGGAACGACGAGTGTTTAGTGTCTAAAACATTCATGAAAATTACTCGACGCGAACGTGTCGCGGGAGAAAGGGGAAAATTGTAACTAGTTGGTTTACGGCTGAAAACTTTAACGATGTTAAAAATAGCCTCTATAACGATGATAACCAACAAGAACAAGCTAAAACACAGCTTGTCATTAGACAATTTTGTCATATTAAGGATTTTTATGTAGGTAACGGCCCAGTGGGCATTTAGGATTACTCATGGTAAGTACCTAATCCCCACGACCAATGACATCCGCATTACCAGAAAAGTTACCGTTGCGTTGCCGTAAAACTAAGAAGGTATTTTTGAACTCGAGCATGAAAATAAATAACCTTATTTTTAAAAACATATATTTAAAGTAAGTTGGTAAGTTTATGTAATTCTCTAGGACCTAGCTTTAACAAATTCAAATTCAAATTCAAATTATTTATTTGTTACAAGTTCTAGTTAGTAAAATCTTACTAATATTATAAATGCGAAAGTTTGGATGTCTGGATGTTTGGATGTTTGTTACTCTTTCACGTAAAAACTACTGAACGGATTTTGATGAAACTTTATAGTATTATTGTTAATATCCCAGAATAACATATAGGCTTTAATTTATGACGATCTGTGACAGACTAAATTTCACGCGGGCAAAGCCGCGAGCAAAAGCTAGTGTTTAATAAACCATTAAAATACTACATTAAGTAGGCTGAAGTTAACAATAGGAATTTATACGTTCAATTATTGTTATGACAAAAAAAAAAATACTTAACAAGCCATAACTCAAATGAACCTTCGATGATTTTATTTGATGTGCTTAAAACCCCCACTCTCCCCTAATTGACACTTCACAAGTGACGGGGCTCTGCAGGGCTATTCCGAAACGCTGTCTACGTAGCTTCGAGTCCATCTGTCACCGTCGCTCACGCTCGCAACTCCCTTTGCGTGAGAGAGATGACAACATTCGAAACTTCGGATAACGTTTTTCGTAGCAACCCCACTGGTACAATGGCGGGCTAAACAGTTTCTTTGACATGCAGTGGATTCGAATCCAGTATTACGTCATACAATTGGTTTTGAATTACTGATTTGATATCGATCTGGTGGAAAAGACGGTTTAAAATTGTGCTTTATGGTTGTACTAGCGGCCGCCCGCGACTTCGTACGCGTGGATCCCGTTTTACCCCCTTAGGGGTGAAGTTTCGTAAAATCCTTTCTTAGCGAATGCCTATGTCATAATATCTACCTGCATGCCAAATTTCAGCCCGATCCGTCCAGTGGTTTGGGCTGTGCGTTGATAGATCACCATGTCAGTCAGTCAGTTAATCTGTCAGTCAGTCATTCAATCACCTTTGAGTTATATGTATTTAGATTGCAAGAGCTATTTAATGTTTTCTTATTATATAGAAGTAGGTAAAGGTTTCATTTGTGTTGATACATAGTTTCTTACAATTTTGAAAGTTAAACACCATTTGTGAAAAAGCTTCAAAGGTGTTACTGATTGAATGGTTTTATACAGGGTGTGAGGTAAATGGGTATATGAGCCGACACTAACCCATGTTAACATGGTCATATAAATGGTATGGTGAAGTCAGGAAATTGATATCTTCATTTTAATTATTTTAATTTTCATACAAATCGGATTTAATAAAAATTTTTTTGTATGAAAATTAAAAAAAAATAAAATGATGAAACCAAATTTCTGACTTCACCATACCATTTATATGACCATGTTAACATGGGCTAGTGTCGGCTCATATACCCATTTACCTAACACCCTGTATAGAAGTCGCTAACTATGTGCTTTAGAAGACACGTTACCTATTTTTAAGCTCTTGCTGAGACATCTATGGTAGCTCGCCACATCATAAAATGCGGTCATACAAGAGATCTTAAAATCAAAGTCATTGGGTAGGTGTTAAGTGTCCTTTTTAGAATCAAAACCCTGGACCTCAGGATCCCTGAAGTTATCTTCTACCCTAGAGGTAGGGTTAGTGAATGTTCTGTCGTCAAACATCTTAACGCCGCTAAAACCAAAATATCTTTCTAACAACCGGATTTTCCCACCAAAAGTGTTTTCCTCAAAAATAAAATTAGAATGAGGGTAAAAACGGTCACGTGACGTGCGAAAATCGGATCGGGCCGGATTACAGCCAGTTTCGACCGCACCGTTTTTGTTTTGCCTTTTTTCACCCTTTTTTGCGCTTATGAATATTTTTGTTGAAATACTTAGGCAATTGATGTTTTTTCGATATTTTTTTAGGGAGATGAAAACTGAAATTTTTATGTTTCTGAAGAAAGATGAAGTTGATAGGTGCTTGACCAGTGTAGCCACGTTAAAGTATGGTAGGATGCCACTCAGCTCGATGGACTGACGACTTCAAGAAGATAGCAGTAGCTCAAAAGGAATCAGAGATAAAAGGTTAACAGTGTAAACATTTATCAATCTTTGGACTGCATGATTGAATATTTTTTACATCGTTTCAACTAAAAGACTTTTCGTCTTGTTCTCGTTTCAGCCAAATGACGTCCAATGCTGGACAAAGGCCTCCCCCAAGGTTTTCCACAATGAACGGTCCTGCGATGCACAGTAGATCATATATCTACTGTGTGCGATGCGCGCATCCAGGCTCTTCCCGCAACCTTTACCAGATCGTCGGTCCACTTTTACTGTTTGATAAAAGCCTACCCCAAGAATTGCCATAACGACCTTGCGTTGACCACATCCAGGTTTTTTACTTGTTCATAGTATTATTAATCTTGGTTGTGAAGTCAATTTTTGCGCCTCTGTGTAAATCTTGTACTGCACCTAGGTGTATATTGTTGTCATCACTAGGTTTAGTAGAATTTAATCCAAGAAAATAATTCATTAACAATGATTCACGCTAGCGGCCATTTACCATAACTTGGCAACACTTTCGAACAAACAAAAGTGTTTGCGGAATAATTACCAGCACATATCTGTCAGCTTCGAGCCGCATTATCGGGTACGGGACGGACATAAAATCATTATCGGCGCGTGAGTCACTTACTGCGGTCAGTTGGGTGATAAAGCAAATAGAAGAGTCACCCCAGATCGTCAGCTGCTTTAGAAAAGTAAAAAAAAAAACTGCACGATGTCATCTAAATTGTCCCAGTGGTTTATGTGTGAAAAAGTAACAGACCGATTGACAGATAGACTGCAATATATTCGCGTTTAAATTGAGTATTTTTCTTTAAAAGCACGGTGTGAGAGTTACGCCCGTATTCACAAATATTATCTACTATGTGGTATCACAGTGCGAGGATGCACAGGGTGACACATGAACCAATCACAGAGCTTTATTCAACACTGTGCGTTCGATTTGCTGCTCCAAATAAGCAAGCATCTTTATTGTGTCAAGTAGTTTTTAGAATACAACCTTCTGCAACGTAACGTAAAAGTTATCGAATGGCGACCACAGACGAGCTGATGATCTAACGAAGGTTGCGGGAAGCATTTGTATGCAAATCTTTCTAATTACGCTTTGCATGAGAGTCGACGTAAGTATGTAGTTATTCTATCTACAGGGTGTTAGGTAAATGGGTATATGAGCCGACACTAGCCCATGTTAACATGGGCATATAAATGGTATGGTAAAGTCAGAAATTTGATATTATCATTTTAATTTTTTTAATTTTCATACAAAATATTTTTTATAAAATCCGATTTGTATGAAAATTAAAATAATTAAAATTATGATATCAATTAGTAGGTGCTCATTAAGAACGGATTTTACGTAACTCCACCCCTAAGAGGGTAAGACGGGATCGACGCGCACGAAGTCGCGGGCGGCCGCTAGTAAAATAATAAAATAACTCACACTAAACTATTTGGGCAGGCTTTTGTGTTTTTACTATGACTGTATTCACGGAAGGGAAAAGCGAAGAAACGGCCTTATTTCAAGGTGATAAAGTCTTGTATGTTGTTATGAGTCACAAGTTAGAATTGTATGGTGCAAGATTAGGTATTGAATTTTTTATTTAACACAAATGACATTATAAAATAATGTTAACAACTTTTAAAAGTATAGAAGTAAGATTCGATACATGTTTAACTGTACAAGATGAATGATCATTATTTATGTCGTTTGTATAATAGTGGATCTCTTAAACCCTTATTTAATTTTTTTTAAATTTTTTATTTAAGACAAGGCAGGTATTTAACCACAATCGCACCTGATGTTAAGTGAGATGCAGTCTAGGATGGTACATATCTGCCCTGTAAGTGCCTATTCACTCTGGCCTAGAAAAGGCCCGGATTATAGTGTTCTAATTTACTGGGAAACGGTCTTCCGTTTACCCCTTAAAATATTGCTACAGTTTAGTAGAGACAATATCTGCTTCTCCATCATCATCGAAAGTAAGCAAATTAGTTTAATTTGATCCATAAATAAATAAACACCCTGTATCTCATAACTTAGGCCCTGCAAACGGTCCCAAGTCATATTTGTTTATCATCACGTAAGCAGGAAACCGTATCTGAACCGGGTCGAATCCCATTTAGAGCTAAAACTAAAAACAATGCCTATTCAAAGTACCTACCTACTAATGCGACCTCACGGAAATCCAGTTCTGCTGGATCCTAAAACTCATAAAAAACTCATTTTATGCAAGAAGCTTCAAAAAGTCGACACTTCAACAGTCGCGCTCGCGCACCCTCAAGTGACGGACGCGGTCGCTTTTGCTATCGATTTACGTTGTCGCCAGTGACCAGTGGCAGTACTCGTAAAGAAATGTCGTGTACAGTGAAATGTAACACTTGTAACATAGTGATCGATGAACTGCTATCCTACGTACAAAACAAGGTATCAATCGCGGATGAAGAGAGCTTAGTCCGTATTTGTGTTTCGGCTTTCTCAAATGAACAAATAGAAAAATCGAAGAAATTGTTGTTTGACTCTGTGTCTACCGAGTTAAGAAGAACGATACGTAAAGGAAAGGGAAAAGAACAGCGTGCTTTATTGGACATCATAAGCTTTTTCAAGGTAACCGACCCAGACGAATTACCAGTTTTTGTGGCCAGGGATTTACACAAACTACCACCCATAACTTTCGATCATCTTGATGTCTCAAAGCTGTTAAAGGATCTGTTATTATTACAAACGGAAGTAAATATTATTAAATCTTCATACGTTACAACTGAACAACTAGATGCAATCAAAAAGGACTATCTTCAGCCTAATAAGATCACTTCATCATCACCTCCTTTCTCGGCGGCAAAAATAAACATAAAAAGAGGCGCGTATCGTGATAGTGGCCCTATGGGCTTATCGCATTTGGACGACTCAATGTTCACTAGTCTCCAGAGAGAAAACTCAAGAACAACAGAAAGTGAACATAACTTGCGCTACAGAAGTATTATCGATAAAGAGCAATGTGAGGGTAATACGGTCCCAAATGTAAGCGATATTCAAACGACTAGCGGTTGCGGCGATGAAGACCGGTCAGCTGAGCGCGATGAGTCATCTGTGCAGGTTATCGCTAGTAAGACGAATGAACAGTGCGGCCGGCCCGACGACTGCGTAGCGAAAAATGACTCTTATGCGCAGAAAATAAAGTCGTCAAAGGAATGGACTGTTGTAGAAAGGAAAGGGCGCCGTACAAAAAACCTCTTTCAGGGTAAAAGTGGCACGGTTGACGTGGATACACATGAAAAGTTTAGAGCAGCTGATAGAAAAATACCGATGTTTATTACGAACGTTGATAAAAATACGCTTGAATCAGACATCATTGACTATATACAACGTAAAACGCATGAATCCGTTCAGCTAGAAAAAATATCGATAAAACGGCATTGTGACCATAACGCTTATAAGTTTCTAGTATCGCAGTGCAAAATGCACCTTTATCTGGACGAGAAGTTATGGCCGAAGGGAGTTATCTTTCGACGTTTCATTAATTTCAAGAATAAACGCATTTTCGAAACCGCGAAGGTGGATAACGAAACTGAAAACAAAACTCAATGAATCAAAACGTCCACAAATTTGTCACTTTTAACTGTAAGAATATTAAGAGGTCTACAGAAGCTATACGTGACCTTTGTAAAACCGCTGATGTGATATCACTACAAGAAACATGGCTGCTGCCGGATGAACTGCCGATGCTGAATACTATTAGTGACGACTTTGGGTGCACTGGCGTATCGGCAGTGGACACGACGGCTGGCATGCTGCGGGGTCGGCCTCATGGAGGAGTAGCGATACTGTGGCGGCGTAGTGTGTTTCAAGAAGTTAGTATTATTCAGTGCAATAATCCTCGATTGTGTGCTATAAAGGTTGTGTTAAAAAACAAAGCTTTCTTAGTGTTTAGTGTGTACATGCCTACGGATGCAGTGGTAAACCTAACGGAATTTACGGATGTACTTAGCGCGGTGAGTGCAATTATAGATTGTTATAGTGTAGACTGTACCTATATTCTGGGAGACTTTAATGCGCACCCAGCGGAATTATTCTATAATGAGTTGCTAGACTTTTGTGTGGATCAAGAATGGCGCTGTATGGACGTTGAATTATTAGGTTTATCGTCAGAGACACACACTTTTATTAGTGAAGCGCATGGTTCCAAGCGGTGGCTTGACCATTGCGTAACTACTAATGCAGTACTAGTATAATATGCATATAATAAATCTTTCTGGAAACATACAAATAGATTGCAATGTAGGCCCGGCCTCCCCGTGAGTGTTGGTGGGAAAACGGAGCCTGAGGAAATTGCTAACTTGTTTAAAGATAATTTTGTTGTTAAATCTCCTTTGGGACCCTCCCACTCTGTGCTGGATGCTGAGACTATCGTGGAAAGGAAAACCCAAATTACTGTAAAAGACATTGTCTTGACCATAAAATCTATGTCTAGAGGGAAATCTCCCGGACACGATGGTCTCAGTATTGAACACCTAAAGTACGCGGGCCCCCATTTGCCCAGAGTTTTGTTTATGTTGTATAACTTTTGTATGAGTCATAGTCACTTACCGGATAAGATGTTGCAAACAGTAGTGGTACCCATTGTTAAAAATAAAACGGCAGACCTTTCAGACATAAACAACTACAGGCCTATCTCTCTGGCAACGGTTGTGTCTAAAGTGCTTGATAGCGTGCTTAATACACAGTTAAACAAATACGTTAGTATTCATGATAACCAGTTCGGGTTTCGACGTGGCTTGTCCACTGAGATGGCTGTTCTGTGTGTCAAGCACGCTGTCAATTACTACGCCAAACGTGGCACACCAGTGGTGGCGTGTTTTCTGGATCTTTCGAAAGCTTTCGACCTGGTTTCATACGATTTGCTCTGGAATAAACTCGAAAAATCTCAATTACCGAGAGAACTTTTGAATATCTTTAAATACTGGTATAGAAGCCAGGTCAACAATGTGAGATGGGATGGATGTATGTCTGACCCGTACAGGTTGGAGTGCGGGGTGAGACAGGGGGGGTTGAGCTCACCAACGCTCTTCAACCTGTACGTAAATGAGCTGATAGAGGAGCTCAGCGGCACCAGAGCGGGTTGCTACATTGATGGCGTTTGTGTAAATAATATCAGCTACGCAGATGATATGGTGCTGCTGAGCGCTTCCGTTTGTGGACTGAGGAAGCTCATGGCTATATGTGAGACCTACGCTAAGTCCCATGGATTGGCGTACAACGTGCGAAAGAGCCAGATCATGGTCTTTGGGGAGGGAAGCAGGAGGCCAAACTTATTGCCGAGCGTCTTTCTCAATGGTTGTGAGATTCAGCGCGTAAACAGGTTTAAATATCTGGGCCATTTACTGACTCCTGACCTAAAGGATGGTGATGATGTTGAGAGGGAACGCAGGGCGCTGTCGGTAAGGGCGAACATGCTGGCTCGTAGGTTCTCACGTTGTTCAAAGGCAGTAAAGGTAACTCTTTTCAGAGCCTACTGCACTAGTTTCTACACGTGCAGTCTGTGGGCTGATTGTTCGCGTGTGTCGTATGGCGCTCTGCGCGTCCAATACAACAACGCGTTCAGGGTGCTGATGGGGTTGCCCAGATACTGCAGCGCATCGGGCATGTTTGCAGAGGCGCGAGTAGATTGTTTTTACGCGACCATGCGGAAGAGGTGCGCCTCCCTGGTGCGCAGGGTTCGGGGCAGCCCCAACAGCATCCTGTCTATGATAGCGAGTAGACTGGACTGCCGTTATATTAATTACTGCTGCACTACATCCGCAGGAGTTGTGCAAAAAAAAAAAAATTAATGAATAGTTTAGATGTTCCAATTATTACTAACATAGGTTAAGTCCTTTATAACTAACAAATAATGAGTCATGTTACTTGAATAAATAAATTATATATATATATTAAAAAGCACTTTTACACGTCCCAGTTTTAACCCTATTAGAACACTACCACGAAATTCCGATCGACCAGCAGATCAAGCGCCGCAAGTGGAACTGGATCGGCCACACTCTACAAAGGGACCCCGATCACATCTCCAAGCAGGCTCTGGATTGGAACCCCCAAGGAAAACGCAAACGTGGTCGCCCCAAGCAAACTTGGCGGCGCACTGTGGCAGACGAGGCGAAGAAGATCGGCAAGACTTGGAGCAAGATCAAACGCGAAGCTCAAGACCGATTGCAATGGAGGAGTGTCGTGGAAGCCCTCTACCCCATCTAGGGGACATAGGACCTTAAGTCAAGTAAGTCAAGTTTTAACCCTACCACTGCTTCAGGACTAAATGGGCCTGCATTACTAGAAACTGGACGGTCATGTACCACATGTGTGTTTTAAATTCGTATTACAATTTCGAACGGATCCGTTTTTGCAAGACACTGCCAACGGGATGTCAATGTGAACGTTAATATGAAAATAAATTCGTATTACAAATTCGAACGGATCCGTTTTTGCAAGACACTGCCAACGGGATGTTAATGTGAACGTTAATATGAAAACAAGTTACTAATAATCAGGATCCGGCAGAAAAAAGATCCTGCAAAAAACGGGAACAAACCCTTACAACACGAGAAAATATTGTCCAGAACACGATTTTTCACTTGAAAAAGTCGACTGGGGTTTGAACCCTCGACCTTTCACTTACTGGGCGGCCGCTCTGAATACTAAGTTATTGATTAAGCCTGTGGACATTTTAAGTGATTTCTAAAGCAGGAGTCGTTTTATCACGTTTTGTAAAGATGAGGGTAGAGAGAGAAATTTTTATGAGTGACAAAATCACTCTAAACACTGTTAGCATTTATGCAGTCTAAGTCGTTCCCACGGCCATCCAGTTTTGCGGGACCCAGTGATACAGAATCCCGCAAAACAGGACTGTCTTGTGAACGCACAAGTGTGTGTTTGAAATTTTAAATTGAAGTAAAAAAATACATATCTCTTTCAAATTCGAACGGATCGGTTTTACTGTAAACGGGATGTTCGTGCGAATGTTAATATTAAAACTCGTACCTATACGTAAAACTAAACTGGATCCTGGGAAAGAGCCCTTAGATGCTCCGTCAATTATATAATCAAGTTGTTATTAAAATCATCTTCAAATCAAATCAAAACTTAAACAGAGATTGAGTACAAGTATAATAATTAAAGATAGTTTTTAATTTTAAATCACTAGAGTTAGACAGTACAGCTTCGTCAATGTAACTTGGTATACTAAAACTTTTGGACTTATACTTAACACTAGAGTACACGCGTGGCCTACTATGGGAGACCAGGGTAACATTTTACGCTGCAACTTTTTAAAAACTTGCGCCAGAGAGTTGGCATTCCAGGAAAGCCTCGTTTACTAAATTTTTCAATAAGCCAGTAAAAGTTGGGTCGCTAGTGTCTGCGTACTTTTCTAAAATTGGCCGTCAAAACTGCGGGCCTACTCTAGTAGTCCGCGGGTGTATTGGCGTAACAAATTAAGGTGAATATTTACATTTACAAAAAACTTCAACAATTTCCCACACTAAATGAACATCGATCCACCACATCGAAAATTAATTTTCGCAACAAATTAAAACCTGCGATATTCTAACCAACTTTTGCGGCAATTTGTACCTAACCCTCAACTGCTCAGCTCTCTCCAGGAATTCAAAAAGTCAACACACGGTCACAACTCACTTTTCCAATTACGAAAAGCAAATTTATTCTTTTAAAATAATACAGTTCTAATTAACAGCGCTCAAACACAAGCCCGTGAATTGTTGAACTTATTGTTTAATCATGAAGCTGTGAAGTTGAAACATTCTGGTGCCTGAGAGGCCGAGGCCAAATCTATAGTAATAAATGTTAAAGTAACTCTGTTTGTTAGTTTTTACGGCAATTATGGACCGTCGAGTATCTTGGGATTTATACCAAGCTAAATTTAATTACCTATAATGTACGAGTAGATATTAGATACCTACTAGTTTTGCCTGCGCGATAGTGAAGCATATAGTGACATTCGCGATCCTTATGTTACAACAATATTTAAGTCAGTCACAAGTTTCATCAAAATCCATCTCGCAGTTTTTCCTTAAAAGTAGTGTAAAAGACAATCTAAAGAAAAAATATCTTTAGGTCTTGGTAGTGCGAGTAAGTCAAGGTTTCAAAACATTTAAATGTTCATGACTCTTAAACGACTCGACAATATGAACATTCAAATATTTGTATTTCAGTGAAAAATATGGTGATATTTACAGATTTTTACTGATGAAAGCTGATTTACCTATCTTTTATTTTAAAGTATACTACCGTCGATTTATTTATGACTGGCTTTTCCAACGTGAAACACCTCTCGAATTTATAAAGCACGTCAAGCTTTGCCTCTGGTAGCTGACATTACATTGTTACACGATTTATGTCATACGCCTATGGCGGGTTATTAAGCCTGACACCATAACTGTTTCAGCTCAAAAGTACCTAAGTACTTATTTCTACTTATTGTACCTAAATATTTCGAATTCGAACATGTTAACTGTTAGGGATATATTAAGTCCGCTACAGAGCAATAAACACAGTGGTTGGTAGTAACATAATAAATATATTGGTATCAAAGCACACGTAGAATATTTACAATAGAGAGTTCGGCACAGCCATTACACAGCTAAAGACAACATCACATTTGAATATAAATGACAGTTCTATCATAGCGGTTCCAGCTAGCCAGCTCTACGTTATACAGCATGAAGGTGCTCATCAACACACCCCCTCAACTCATGCTTTATACAAGGCACTAGAGTACGCGCAACCCTAACCCTTTACTCAGCAAGTGATGCCTTATACGAGGCAAAGGTTTGGTGAAAATATCTGCCAGCATATTTTCAGTTGCCAAATGTTCTAAAGTTATCGACTTATTGTCACGCAGCACATCCCTTATAAAGAAATGCCTAATGTCGATGTGCTTACTTTTCGCGAGATAAACACCGTGATCTTCAGCTAGACAGATAGCAGCCAAGTTATCAGCATGCATGCTTACCTTAGACCAATGGTGAAGACCAAGTTCCTTCAGTAAGCCATTCAAATACACTGCTTCTTTCATAGCTTCCGCTAAACTTACAAATTCAGCCTCACAAGTCGACGTCGCAACGATACGTTGCTTTTGTGATGTCCATGAGATACCTGCTCCGCCTAAAATGAAAACATAGCCGGTAAAAGATCGTCTATCTGTTTCACAGTTACCCCAATCTGCATCCGCATAACCTTGAATGCACTTACCCATCGGTTTAAATGTTAAACCCTGAGTAATCGTACCTTTTAGGTACCTAAGGATCCGCTTTGCAGCTCTCCAATGAGTTTCCTGAGGATTCTCTGAAAATTGTGCGAGTTTTGCCGTCGCGTTCGCGATATCTGGTCTAGTCGCTACGCTCAAGAACATAAGTGCCCCTATGAGTTCTCGGAACGGAAAAGACTTTCCTCCTTCATCCTTCTCTTTGCCACTCATAGCTATCTTTCCCATCTCCATTGGAGTTTGTACAGGATTACAGTCCTCCATGTTAAATCTCTTCAAAATGGTCTTTACATATCTCTCCTGTGACATGTGATATTCATTACCATTTTTCTTTATGTCGATCCCTAGACAAAAGGTTGCTTGGCCAAAGTCCTTTAGTTCAAACCTCTTTGCCAGTTCCTGCTTGAATTTATTTATGGTTTCTCTCTTGCGTGAAGCAATTAATATATCATCAACATAGATAACGACAAATAGGTCTGCTCCATTATTGTCACATTTATGATACATACAAGGTTCACTCACTGTTGGTCTCAAACCCATTTCTCTAAGTTTCATGTCCAGCTTCATATTCCACTGTCTTCCAGCTTGCTTGAGACCATATAACGACTTCTTCAAAAGACAGGTGTCACCCCCTGCTTTCATATTCTCAAGCATTTTCACAGCTCTTTTGCCTATTTCGCTTTTTCTGCCATCCAAGCTTATCAGCTTTTCTAAACTTTCTTTCAGCAGTTCTGGAATTCTCATATAAATATTCTCATCAAGATCTCCATTTAAATAAGCAGTATTTATATCTATCTGATCTATGTCCATGCCCATTTCAGCTGCTAAAGCAATCAATAGACGAACCGTTGCTATCCTAGCAACTGGGGCGAATGTCTTGAAGTAATCCAGACCATGTTGTTGACTATATCCTTTCGCGACAAGCCTGGCCTTCTTCTTTTCTGTTAAATCAACATTTACCTTCGTTGTTAACACATATCGACATCCAATGACATTTCGATCAGGTGGTTTCTTTACTATTTTCCATGTATCATTCTTCACTAAACTTCTTAACTCTAATAAAATTGCTTCTTCCCATTTGAATTTTTCATCACTTCCCAAAGCTTCCTTCAAAGTTGTCTCAATAGCTCCAGCAAAATCATCACAGTCACCATATTCTTCTTCCTGTGACTCACTGTCACTATTCTCTGTTTCTCTAACTTCAACCATATTAAAGATTTTTCGGGGGCGCCCAACGTGTCCTCTCTCAATCCTAGGTCTTCCAGGGCCTCTTTTCAAAGTGATATTCCAGTCAAATGTCTCATTTCTATCAGTAGTACTAGTAACTTCCGTATCTTCTCTGTTTAGTTCGTTTCTGAACGGTACATCTTGAGATCGATCTATTGGAACTTGAATATTCGAAGGTTGATCACTAAAGTGTGAACTACATTGTCTGTTGGACAATTCAAACTCGATAGTCTTCCTTTTATCAACACTATCTTGTTCACATTGCAGCTCAATAGATGGTTCTTTCAAAACTTCACTTTCAGTTTTCTTATCTTCCTGAAACTTGACGTCTCTTGACACCACTATTTTTCTTTTCTCGGATATCCACACCCTATAGCCACCAGATTCAGCCGGGTAGCCCACAAATATGCCGGGAGAACTTCGTGCTGCGAACTTATCCTTTCCTGGCTCCTTTTCCAAAACATGAACTTTCGCACCGAATGTTCTGAAATAACCAATATTTACAGGTTTATTAAACAATTTTTCATATGGAATTTCTCTATTCAAGCTGCTAGTCGGACATCTGTTACGCAAATAACACGCGGTTGCAGCTGCTTCCGCTCAAAAACTTGCTGGTAGACCAGAGGATAATAACATACATCTTGCCTTCTCCAGTAAGGTGCGATTCATCCGTTCTGCAATTCCATTACTCTGCGGTGAACACGGCGTAGTCAACCTCCTTTTTATTCCATTTTCTTGTAAAAATTTTGAAAAATCACTATTCACAAATTCCTTGCCATTATCGGAATGGAAATATTTTATTTGTTTACCTGTCAAATTTTCGATCTGACATTTAAATATTTTAAACTTTGACAAGACGTCACTTTTATTTTTCAACATAAAAACTTCACACCAACGAATACAATCATCAATAAATGTAACAAAATATTTGTTTCCCGCATTTGATTGAACTCTCATTGGGCCTACCACATCAGAATAAATTATTTTTAACTTTTCGTCACATGGCTGACTGGACTTCACAAAAGGCAACGCAACCATCTTTCCCTTAGCACACACATCACAATCGCGCAATTCAGTATCAGACTTGGTGGCGTCTATACCCGATTTCTTCAGTACTTTCATAAGATCCCTAGCATTCAAATGTCCCATACGCTCATGCCATCTACACAAATCCACATCCTTATCTGATACTACAGATGCCGAAGCATCCTGCTCTCTCAGGTAATACAAATTACCTCTACGATCAGCAGTCAACTTAACTTCACCATCCTTAGTTGCATATGCTACATCACGTTTAAAAGTGACTATACAACCTCGATCAGTAAGTTTAGAAATCGAAATTAAGTTACTACGTAGATCAGGAACTAACAACGTATCTTCAAATTGGATTTTTCGCGTAATATCATCGTTACATGCTAATATCTTGACAGTACCCTTACCTTGCACGGTTGTCAAAGAATCAGTGGCTAATTTCAATTGTTGGTTACTTGGCAATATTTTATCAAACCTGCTTGCGTTGTTACACATGTGCGAGCTGCAACCGCTATCAAACAACCATTCCTGATGAAGACGCTTGGAATCAATAGCTAAACAGTTATCTGAAACATGATACACAGTTAAAGCTTCATGTTCTACAGTCGAACACGACTCAACGCAACTAGATTCTGAAGGTTTCTGTTCTGAAGCCTGAGAAGACTTCTTTTTCTTGCAATCGGATGCCTTATGTCCAAAGTTATGACATTTGAAACATTTATACTTAAATTTTGTTTCAGGTCCAGTCCCATTCTTCTTCTGATGTTTATTTATATACATAGCTCCTTCTATCCTCTCAACTTGGGTATTGCCTCTCGAACTGTATTCTTCGATAATTTTCACCCTAAGTTGTTCAGGCTTTGGCAGCTCGTCTCTACTTTCAATGGCGCATCTGAAGTTCTCATAGCTTGCTGGTAAACTATACAGCAACATAATCGCTAAAAGATCATCATGGATCACGATGTCCATTTCTTCTAACTTATCGACAGCTTTAAAAAATAAATCAAGATGTTCGCATACGTTCTGATCCTCACTCATCTTGTGTAGCATGAGCCTTTTCATCAGGGTCGCTTTTTTCGCAGGTCCACGTGATACGAACAGACTCTCTAATTTCAGCCAAACCTCTCGTGCAGTCTTCAATCTTTTCACATGATGAACAACACTCGGATCCAATGACAAAATCAACTCCGATCTTGCCTTTCTGTCAGCAAAATCCCATGCTGTTGATAATGTCTCATCCGTGGGTTTTGACTTTTCTCCACTTACATATTCCCAAAAATCATTTCTGATCAATAGGGCTTCTACTTGCACTTTCCAACTATCATAGTTGTCTTTTCTCAATAACTCAATACGTACATTCGACATTCTGTTCACGTCACTTTATACGAAATTATTTTCACGACAAACTATTTTAAAATGTTACTTTGCTCTGGGGCTCTGGGCCCATAACCCTTGTTAGGGATATATTAAGTCCGCTACAGAGCAATAAACACAGTGGTTGGTAGTAACATAATAAATATATTGGTATCAAAGCACACGTAGAATATTTACAATAGAGAGTTCGGCACAGCCATTACACAGCTAAAGACAACATCACATTTGAATATAAATGACAGTTCTATCATAGCGGTTCCAGCTAGCCAGCTCTACGTTATACAGCATGAAGGTGCTCATCAACATTAACAACATTGGTTGGCGAGTAATTGCTTTTGACTTGATGGTGTATGATGGTTTTTTTATGAAACCTGATTTGTTTCTTTTTAAGCACAACGATGAAGCTCTTGGCCTGTATCTCACCTGATGGTATCTGATGATCAGGCCAGGTATTGAAACTACACGAGATGCCTTAGGCCCAGAACAGACGGGTAAACGCAACTGCAACGAAACTGCAACTGCTAGTTACTTTTGAGTTGCATCTAAGTTTCTGCCATAGCGTACGTTGAGAGACCACACATGACGCGACCAGTTTGAAACTTTCAGTTTCAGTTTCATTCATGAGAAAGTTGCAGTATCGTTGCAGTTGCGTTTCACCGTCTGATCTGCGCCTAAGTTTTAACCTTGATATAGGCCACATTTTTTATTGCCGATTATAATGTAGATGAGCACCTATCTTATTTTCTGTAGCTGTTTGGGAGATATGGTGCATTTTTTTACCAATTCATATGTTTGGCCATCAGCGTCAAAATGCAGCTTCGCGTTCTTGGAACTATAAACTATGAAGTTTTAGACAGCTTTTGGAAATAATCGAAAAGTTACTTTAGTCTTTGACAAATAGTTATCCCATCTGTTAAAAAAATAAGTAAATTATAATTTTAAAAACTTTCTCCCATGATGATCACGGCGGCTTAGCTAGCGCTCTCTACGTCCAGTACATCATACATTTAATTAATTTATCAGATTTAATTTTATTAAACTTCAGAACTAATTCAAGTAGCAATACGCTCCGCCAGCTCGCATTATCTCAGATAGGCGAGCTAGAAGCGGAATGCGTTAAATACAAAACGGACTCACTTCGGTGGGTGTTCATCAAACACAGTTAGGGTGTAACTGAGTGGTGGGAGAGAAGCGATTTCCGTATAGAAGAAAGAAAAAAAGAAAATAACTTTATTTTGGCAACAACAGATTCAGACAACAAAGACTAAATACACAAAAAAAAAACTAAGTTGCAAAAAAAGGTCACCCACTCAGTAATATCTTGACAGTGTGACTGCCAAGACACTGATTTTCAGTGGGTGTATACTATTCCATTATATAAATCTTGTAATAATATAAAAATGGCCAAGTGCGTGTCGTGGCACGCGCAGTGTATGGTTCCGTAGTTGCCTTCAGGTTCAGAATGTCCAATTCCCAAAATGTTCAACGGTTTCAAAATGTCCAATTCCCAGAATGTCCAATTCCCAAAATGTGTCCGTCGTTACCACAATGTTTTTCAAAAGCAGGCAAATACTTTATCTAAAGTCACTTTTAATATTTACTCGTACTTCTAAGAATTTTTTATTAGGAAAGAAATTTTATAATTCATGAGTTAAACGACTATTACTGCTAAACTAACTGATCTTAACCGTTATAGTTTTCCTTGAAAGTTCATGAAAAGCACTATTATTATGAATTTTTCCAGATATTTTAAGCCAACAATTTAGTTTTTAAATATTAGAAAAATATCTAAAATGAACCCCGGGCACTCTCTCTCTCTAGGCTATTATAGAGACTAGGTTAAAAAAATACATCAAATTCATTTTGCATTACTTTGACGTGACATTTATCTACCACAATAATTAAACTTTAATTTTAAATTATAATTGAACTTATGAAGTGCCTATAAGTGCCAATGAATTGGTTTTTAGGGTATTTCAATCACCTGTTGCCTGCAGACGGTCGTTGAACATCCAGTCAATATCGGTTTAAGGTCGATTTGCCGATTACATTTCATTTAAGCTAAATATAAATATAAAATAAATTGTTTATTTTAAATTCTACTGAATCTACAATTGCTCTAATTTACTATGAATCCTACACTTGACCTGTGTCAATCCGACCTTGATTGCATTATAATTTAATAGTTTTACCTGTGGTTTTACTAGAAAGAAATAAGGAGGTCATCATCTCATGTTTTGTAATAAATTGGTTGGTAAGTAGGTATTCAAATTCAAAGTCTTGACTAGTGTGTAGGCTTTTTTCAGGTAGGGTACTTATACAATCTCAAATATAGCTTGCCCTACCATCACTTACAAAAGTACATCGGCTAGTGCTAAGAAGTGACGGTATAGATCGTTTCATCCACGAAGACGCGCCCCACCATTCTTCCGCTAATGTTTGAGTGTTATCGGTACACGCTAATCATCCACGAGTGCACACGCACACTACAATAATGACTATCGGATTTCTCGGAACAAACTCCCCGCACGCCACGCTTCCCTCAACCAAAAATTGGTAGGGCGCGTTTTCGTGGATGAAACGATCTATAACTCAGTAAAATATAGCACCTAATTAATTATCCGCTCCTTAATTTCGAACTCCTATGTTCTTCTGACTAATTTCGTTGCGGGTCCAATGACAGTTTAACTTTCCCCCGGGACAAACTTGACCTTCATTGGTTGGGTTTTTGTGGCAGTCAAGCTGTAGATCCTGGCTACACAGGAGTTGCAGTGGTGGGAAAGTGAGGTGGGAATAGTCCCGTTAATTATCCGCTCCGCTTATAACTGTAACCGTGTTCTACACGGTGATAGGCCCAGATACTGACGTGCGGACAGACAAGTTAATCGGGCCTTAGCTTAATATAATCTGAGTTACAAATCTAAATGAACAAGTCGCTCATCGTCCTGTTGGCTTCCCGTTATGCTCCTCTTCCATCGTGTGAACTGTAACAGATGGAGTGTCAGGATTTATAACCGTAGCTTAAGTGGCCCGGTAATAAGGAAAAGTAGGTGAAAAGGTTAGGTCAATTAGTTTGATTCGATCTAATCTCTCTATCTGAAAATAACTTTTTAAAAAAAATAAAACCGACTTCAAATGCGTGAACACAAAAAAAAACTAAAAATTAAAAATATTGCGTATAAAAAAGTTCATCCCCAATTTTCCACCCTTGGGGGTGAACTATTTTCTTCAAATTCGCATGAAACCATCCTTTTGATAATACCTATTCAACAAAAAAATAATCGTTCAAATTGATTTATAATCGGCGGAGATATTGCGTATAAAAAAGTTCATCCCCAATTTTCCACCCTTGGGGGTTGTTTTTTCTATTATTAAATTTAAATGGGACCACCCTTGAGGTATTACCTATACGCCGAAAAAAGATTTGTTCAAATCGGTTCATAATTGGCGGAGTTATCGCGTAACAAACATAGAAAAAAAAAAAACATACGGGTCGAATTGAGAACCTCCTCCTTTTTTGAAGTCGGTTGAAAAGGTGCTATTTCTCGACCTAGGAATGTTGTGTCCTTCTAACCAAATCTTTAATACAGTTTTTTTAGATTGAGTTTCTTCCACCATTTATTTTCAGCACCAGCCGATATAACTATTGTCCCTAAAGTGGTGGAAAGGCAAGCTATTATTATATTTGGGACGTATAGTAAGTACCTATTTTTAATTATTTAGTTTGAGATGCAACTCTTATCGCTAGATAATTTAATAAAATGTGTATAAGTGGCCTAGGCACATACCAATAATGAATTTAAAATATGTCATAAATAGTTTAGGTAGGTATGTTCATTGATCATAAATATCCCTTGTCTAATACCTTTGCTTAGTTTGGGACTAGATGGCGCAGGATACCTACTTATTTTAAAATATAAATAATTTGTACAATTAATTAAGTACTGAATCTATGTTTATGTCTATGTTTTATCTACTACTTACTTTAGTTTTAGAGTAAACTAACGTCTTTAGCCTCTTAATTTTGTACCGTTCAGACGCACGGCCCTTGACCATCGGACTTCGAAATTATTAATGAAAATCGCAGTTTACTTTCTAAGTTGATCCCCTCTGACTGTAATTACATTCTGTAGGGTTGCCTCTTGAAGTTTTATCTAAGTAGAGTAGGTATCTTATTGTTAAAAACAACTAATATTTCGTACATCGGTCAGAAGATAAAATTATGTTTTTTTGGTTAATACTTAGCAACTTTTCAAGAAAAAAAAATTGCTAATTTAATAACAGTATTCTTAATATTCTGCAATTTAATACCGAAATGAAATTGAAGGCAATTATTTTGTGGTATTAATACAATAATTCCACTAATCAATCGCCCGTATTCACAAACGATACTTGCTAAAGTGAAGCAACCAACAAATCGAACGCACAGCATTGAATAGAGCTCTGTGATTGGTTCGTGTGTGACCCTGTGCGTCCACACGCACTTTGAGACCTCATAGTAATGTTTGTGAATACGGGCGAGTGTCAATCAATCTGAATTACTTAGGCTGAGTTGCACCATCGTACTTTAACTTTGACAAACGTCAAAAACACCGGTCATCGTCAAAGTTAGGTGGTGCAACTCAGCCTTAAATGTACAAAAAAGTTGATCAATGTAAATATGGATTCACACGAGCACTAATAAGCAGTCCCTAGTTAGCACCCTCCTTAGACTTTGCATTAAAGTAACCCATAAGTGTATACTTTCCCATAATTATCAAATCAAATGCCAGTCCCATAGAAAAAGGCCTGTATTTGAACAGCGCAATTCATGGGTTTTACTATAAAAATATGGTTTAACATCAATTAATTAGCAGTTTGTGTGTTAAAGATAATTGAGTGATGTGAAGCTAATTAGTGTTGTAAATAATTCGTGTGAAAGGTGAATAATTTTATTCAATTTATTTTAGACTTTTCGACTTCTGGCTTGTATTTTCTCATCACTTATCTACAATTTTATCATTAGCTACTAAATGTTTTTGAAATAATTAAGCAAAGGGTTTATTAAAAGGCGGATTGAAAAAATAAATAGCGACTTTGTTACATTTCTTTGTAAACTTTTAAAAATAATTAAAGAAGAAATATTGAAAAAAGACAACATGCGAGTACCTACCTGCCTTCCTGCACCACTAACAAAAAAACCTTTACTGTAAATTTTTTTCTTTCTTTCTTTCTTAATATTATAATTTTAGTCTGTTGTATACTTTTGCTGCATTGTCACTACATAAGCCTCAGTGGCACGACTTATTTTAACCGTAACTATAACTTTAGCCAGTGTTTATGTATGGAGTTTGACAGACTTTTGACGCGTGTTAAAATTAAAGTACGATGGTGCAACCCAGCCTAAGAAAGAAGTTATAACATCTATGTTGGGACGTGTAAAAGTGCTTTAAAAGCCTTTAATA
Organism: Ostrinia nubilalis; assembly: GCF_963855985.1. Classification (NCBI taxonomy): domain Eukaryota; kingdom Metazoa; phylum Arthropoda; class Insecta; order Lepidoptera; family Crambidae; genus Ostrinia; species Ostrinia nubilalis. Next base: position 14,357,022 of record NC_087104.1, on the reverse strand, counting down.
AATAAATGAGTCTTTATGCAGATTGAGCCCAAATTCGTTATTTTTCACAGCAGCCAACCCTTGCTGGACAGTCAGTCTGCTAACTACGTAGCATAGACGGCGCATTAACGCAAACACCATCGCCCCTTATCTAGTCGTAACAAGGTCGATTTTGGCACAAAAATGTGTAGCCTGATCTGCTATGTACATATCGGGTCTATTACGCTCTCAAATATTTACCCTCGCTCCTTCGGGCGAAGGTGATTCCACGTATAAATGCATCTCCAATTTGGAGGCACATCAAGTTTAGAACCAGGACCTTATGGCATTGTAATAGATGCTATTTTATAATGAAAATGTATAGGTCAATGTGCTGTACTAGCGTCTGAATGGAATTATGTTGATCTATTAAATGTGTTTAAGTTTGTTCTTTCGTAACGATCTGTATGTAAGGCAGTTAGGTATAAAGATACAAAGTATTTTAAATCCCAATTTGTATGTGATGGTGATGACTTTGAAAGTCAAAGGACGACTCTCAAAATTTGATTCGGACTCAAGTTGAGACTCAAAGTTGTGATTTCTTAGAATTCTTGAGATTAAATCAAATAATATCTCGAAATAATTTATTATAGTTGTTATGTTAATGAAGTTGTAAAAAAAATATGATGATTATATTATACTAGCTTTCCGCCCGCGGCTTCGCCCGCGTGGAATTTTGTCTGTCACAGAAAAACTTTATCGCGCGCGTCCCTGTTTCAAAAACCGGGATAAAAACTATCCTATGTTCTTTCCCGGGACTCAAACTATCTCTATGCCAAATTTCATCAAAATCGGTTGCGAGGTTTAAGCGGGAAAGCGTAACAGACAGACAGACAGACAGACAGACAGAGTTACTTTCGCATTTATAATATTATAATATATAATATATAATATAGTTGGGATTATGTGTTTTTATATCTCTCTGGTAAGAATCAATCAATACTCTATATTTTTTGTCTTCGGCAATTTTGCGATTTTGGTAATTTGGTAACCTAATAATGTGCTCACAGTTTTTATAAAATTTCGAAAGTTCTGAGCTCCAAGGGCGTTTAGTTGCAGTCTGCTAATGGATACAGTATAATTTTTAAAAGAAAAAAATACCCGATCCCCGCCAGTTAGTTATTAGGCAGTTCGAATTTTTTCAAGTTATTGAAAATTATCCAAAATGAAAAAAAACTCTCATCAACCAATTTTTATTGTAATTTGCAGTACTCGAAATATACATCATTGTCAGATTAATCACTTTTCATTGAAAATCCAAATAATTTTCTCTCATTACCATCATTTCCCGTAATAGGCAGTTTTAAAGCGTTTTAATTAAACCGGTTTCAATGGAACTGATCCGGTTTTAACCCTAACAATTTTCACTGCCATTCAGTTTCACCCGGGTTGAAAACACACTGATTTCCACGTATTGATTAACGCAGTCTATAAAATAAATAAAAATAAAAGTCCGCCTGCATAGCCCGGGGCTTGAACAGCGCTGGAGTAATACGTCGGTCATTTTGCCCGGTTCCAGAAATGGAAAACCGGTTGAACGGGTTTTGTTTCAACACGTAAAATGTTTTTGTATCCTGTTTTTCTTTGATCCGGATTTTCGTTTTTAAAGGTGTAAGACTTAATTTTAATTGAAAGGATTGTTTTAATTATATCCGGGTTTTTGGTGCAAAAAATATAATTGAGTGTTTAGCACCAACATTTTTTTTCACTATCTGAATACTGAATACAAATTGTAATGAAGATATTACACAGTCTTTATGACGCTTTTCGCGTTTTAAATATTATTTGGATGAATAATAGTTTTGTAACTTCTATTCTATCGTACCAAGTTAAAGCAAATGACGTCACAACCCTGTTGTCAGACTTCATGAGCCTTCATAGACGTAAACGGCGAGATTTAATAGCAATTAAAAACATCCAGCCTTGACTACAGCTGAAAGGACATTGTCAGAAACCGCCTTAGATTCCTGGGCACAGCAGTAAAGTATCAAAATTAATCTCTTACTTTTTGAATACTTAAATATTAATTAGATTGTAACGGACACTTGAGGATTAGAAAATGAAATAATAAAAGTCTTTTATATGTATTCCATAATAAGTACTATGACGACATCCGGACATTTTAGGGCGTGGCCTGCTCCATATCCTATGAAGTTCCATAATTTGTGTCGATAAAATCTATGTAAAATCGGCACAAGGCAATGCCGTACTTCATTGTTAGGAATCCATGTAATAGTGATGTTGACTGCGGTCATCATAGACAATAAGATACCGATCTTGTAAATAAAATAAATCGTCCAAATTGCTACAGTATAACTAGATTTTAATTAAAAGTTAAAAATATATTGCACGATACTACAAGAAGCTATCTAATGTGTCCAACTGGTCGAAGGTCATGAATAAATTAAAAAGAATTGTGATCATAACACTGTTAAAGACAATGACAACAATATGGGATCATCTTTAATATATCTGTAACAGTTTCAAAATCCGATGAAAAATCCAATGCCGCTTAAAGTGAGAGAAATGTCTAAATTTCTAATAGAATTGAAAGTTTTATTCGCTCAAAATGCTTATAACAATAATTGGTAATACATTTCAAATATTAAGTACCTTTATAATGTATCGATAGAACCAAAATGATGTCCTCTCAGCTTGGAAAGGGAAAACCCAGGATTGGGGGAGCGCTCCAGGCAATTTTCAGAACATTTCATAGGTAGTAGTAAATAATATTTATTTTATTATTAAAATTGAATATTTTGATATTGATAAAATTGAATATATCGTTCGATTCAAATTCCGAATATTTTTCAATCGATAATAATTATCGAGAATTATTAATAATATTCAATTAAAAGTTGTTCAATCCCTAGTCATGCATAGACTAAGACGGTAACCATGGAGATAGTTAGTTTGGTAAGTCGCGTGTTAAATGTCAAGAGTGGAAAGTAAACATAGGATTCATGTTATTTATTTACGTGCAAAATGTAAGTAAGTAAATCATAAAAGTGGAACGCCGAGCTATTTCCAAAACCCGTCCAATATTATAATACAATTTGGCTGCGACAACTACAATACAGAACATCTCCCAAATCGATGTGCATAAAATAATATAATACAATACTAGTAAGTAAGAGGTTATGATAACAATATTGCTATTAATAAGTTTATAGAATTGGTCCGCCAGGAATAATTGTTCTTACATAAAGATTTGTGTCATTTAGAACCTAGAAAGTATTTTTTCGGCACTGTTGATCTAACGGCGAACAATGTATGGAGAAAGAACATTGTCCTTTGTAAATCGTTGACATCAATTTTCACATTAATTTCGTCACGAATACGTTTTGACCCAAAATTAGACGTTCAACTTTTTAATGTGCTGCCTCCAAGTGAACACGTAAACTGTAAACCTTTTCAAAATGGCACATTTATACATTAGGTACTGTCTTAAAAGAGTGCAGATGCAATTTATGATGATATTAACGTAATCTAGGTTTTAGGCATGAACCAGCAGGCCAAGCCGTGATAACCGGTTCCGCGGTTTCTGGGTGGTTTAGGCAGGCGGTAACCGTGTGGTTACGGTTGGATGGAAATATTTGGTTGGAGTTCACGAGAACTGCTCAGCAAATGCACGATTATCGTTGTATAAACCAGAACTTAGAAATTGCATTGGAAACCGTTGAAACTCCTAAAATCTGAAGGCTTCTAGATTAAGAAACGCGCAAGAGTTTATTATAGTACTTTAAGCAATGCTGAATAGCTGGCAAACAAAAATTTTCTTATCATCAAACAAACGCCGATGGAAAACAAGTTCCCAGTTGAAAGTTTTCGCGTTTCGCATGGCATAGCGTGATATGACCCCATATCTGTCGCCGTGTCACAGGCCGTAAACCGAAAACATAAATTCGGCGTGTTTCGCTGTTTATCGACACAAAATAAAACAATTCAGCAAATACCACTTCCTCAGTTTCGGGGCTTTTAAACAAATTGATATTGTGGCTTTTAACAACAATTATTGTAATTATAGGAGCGCTAGACACGGTAAGGCATGGGCTTAGGTAATATTTGTTTGAACCCCGTATTTACGACTTAGTTTCCCATAACATAGGTTTTAATGACTGAGATCACAAGCCTGGTGTCAGACTTTTTAAGCTGCGTAGTATCAGACCACATCGCCAAGCAGGCTCTGGATTGGAACCCCCAAGGAAAACGCAAACGAGGTCGCCCCAAGCAAACTTGGCGGCGCAATGTGGCAGACGAGGCGAAGAAGATCGGTAGGACTTGGAGCGAGATCAAATGCGAAGCTCAAGACCGAACGCGATGAAGGACTGTTGTGGACTCCCTCTGCCCCATCTAGGGGACATAGGACATCAAGTCAAGTAAGTCAGGTATTCGATATAAAATCGGTGTCCCCCGTCTTTTCGGTGATTCAAATCCAAGATTAACAACATTGTAGGCTATATTATTCACTACTGTATTGTTGGGTAAGACAAATATTTATTTATTTCATTCAGGCAAATCGCAAATCCGAATATAAAAATAGCAATTCACAAAGACCAATTTTTTACAACAGTGTAAATGGATGCTTTGTGAAAAAGTGTTTCTGTGTATAATGAAATATTTTTCAGCATCAAACATTATATTCGCTTTAAATTTAAAGCGAAGTGAAATATTTTTGTTTGATAAATATTCACGTAAACGTTCAAAATTTTTAAAGCTTTTCGACGAGTAAATACCGTATCGGAACGTTGGGAATTCGGAAAATAGTTAAATGTTGTGCAGTATTAAAATGTTTTACGAGTTTTTTTTTAATTTGTTAATTGCATTTTAACATGTGCAAAAAATATGTATCGTGCATTTTAGTTGTTTCCAAAATAAAGCACGTATTTCGAAAAGATATATAAAATTATTTGCTATGCTTTTTACCCTATGATAGCTAAGTCATAATTTGAATAGGTATGCGTTGTATTGAATCAGATTTAGTTTCTATTCAAACTTTTCATATAAGAAATCTTGCAACACTTACAAGTAAGCATATTTTTAGGGAAAACGTATTTAGTATCGAAAGTTATGTATGTCAAGATACTAAAATACAGGGTGACTTACGCCAAGCTTTTTTACCAAATGATACTTTTTATCTACATACTCGTATGACTTTAAAAATGTAAAGAATTATATGAAAACTAAACTTAACCTACAGTTGGCTAACTTTAACTTCATTGGCGCACTTAACCCGTGCAATGCCATAAACAAAAAATCCTCCATAACCATTACATTTAACCCTTAAACGCTAAAAGCGAAACCACTCGAGTCCCTTTGGCAAAAAGTTTTGGACGACCGCTTACCAGATACGAGTATAACTGGTCAGTTTGGTAAAGCAGCAAGCTTCACACAGTGGGGTCTTATTCCCTTTTAATAGAGACTATTTTTCAGCAAAAATTTACAGCCTTATGTGCTGTGGTTGTACAGAAATGGCCGCCATTAGCCCTCTCGTGGCGCCCTCTAGAGGCTTGCTGTATTAGTTGGCCGTATTTTCACTGGAAGTGACGTCATTAGCTGCACGTATGGATATTCTTTAAAATGTTTAAGTGCTGAGGATATTAAAATGTTAACGTAACTAGATTTAAATTAACAGGCACAGATAGACAGTACAATATTTATGCATTAGTTGCCCATAGTTGGTTGTAATTGATAAAATAAATAGGGATAAATTGATTTTAGGGATTGGCAAAATTTAGAAACTTATTAATCTCCCATCCAAAAAATCAAACATCTTCCAAAAGCACTTAAACTTTTAAGAAATGCAGATAAAATCATACGTTTTGACTACCAAAAAGTTATAGTAACAAAATGTAGTTGTAGAAACTACAAGTAAATCACTCCTTCAACATCTTTTTAAAAGGTGTTATATTGTTGACAGTACAATTTTTCAGCTTATTCTTTAAAACAATTTCCTATTTTATCCCCTTTCCATCAAGAAAATGCATCAGCCCGACTCGCATAAAGCAAGTGCTTCAGACGCGATCCAGTTTCAACGACAGTTCCCAAAACACGAGTGCCATAGACAAACCTGCAAACTAAAACCTGGCTAATTACCCAGAAGCTGTGCCCTTTTGTCCCGTACCATGGTGAGGACCATCGTCTATAGAGCACTCGTGGTTTTAAAACCCCGCGCTCAGATGAACGACTCTTGGAGTAAGTCTTGGTAGTGAGGTGATTTTGTATTTGTGATGTTGGTCAAGTAATAGCCGAAAATGTTGTCCTTTTTAATGAAAACATTTACAATATTGAAATCAATTCAAAATTTGACTCGTGACACAAGCATATTAGCTTTGTACGAGGGGCTAACGGGACTATTAGTAATTTGTGCAAATCACTAATTCTTTTAAATGACGTGGAAAAAATGGATGCACTACTACTATAGGTAGACTATTATTTTCCATCCATTTTCTTTTTCTTTTATCTTTTTTTTTATTATTAACATTTAAGGACAGCATTTCATGACGGTTTAATGTGTGTTTTTTAATTCATTTTTACTTTAAAGACACATAATTATTTAGACACTCAGAATAAAACTTTTTAAAGTCAGTTTTTATTTAAATCATTACTTAATCCAATTTGAGTGTTTCTTCACATTACCTCGCCTATTATCATCACAATAATGTAATAATCTACTAAACAACGAAGCTTTTGTATACCCACAAATGGGTATATTCAGTAGCATTACCCGAATATGCTTATTCGAATATACGAAACAAACTTGCGCAACACTACACCGCAATATGAATGAGGAAATGCACGATTTCGAGTCGTGTACGATGAAACTCGAAAACATAAGCAGTGGATGTAGGTAAGAGTAATTTCAAGAGGTTTTAGGGGTCCCTTATTATATTAGTAAACCCATTACGAGTACCATGAAAGACTGTGATAGATTCATGGAGGGAAGGCGTGTATTTTCACCAGTTTTCTTCTTTGATACTGTATTTGTTAGGTACCAAATAAAAGATTTTTCTTTCCTTCAGTAGATACTAGATAGTCGAATTATTCAGAAAATCAACAAACTACTCAATTAAGATAATTATGTGTTATTCTCACACGCTCTTTACGCAATGAATTTAATCAGAAGTATAATAAATTAGAGTTCGAAGAACAATATAACTTTCAATAATGGCCCTTTGCAAAGCGGGAGACAAATGATTTAAAATGTATTAGACCTGTATAATCTAAGAGTATGAAAATGAAAGACAGATCACATTTAATCAAAAGCAAGCATACTAAAAATGTAAATAAATATTTCGCTCGATTAAATCCTCATCAATAAAAACGTGTCAGTCTAGTTTATCAAATTACGTGCCGAATGCGTTTTCTAGTGCACCAGGTGTTTTGGCACTATCAATATACTGTCAATAGCACTTCAAACTTCATTTTCATTGCAAAATAGCATCTATTACAAACAACATAAGATAGAGTTTAGCTTGATGTGCCCTGTATGTACTTAGACATGCGTACGCGCATCAACGTCAGTAACCTTTAGTACACAGTGATAAGGGCGTTTACGCACATGTGTATGATATGTTTTGCTCGACTGCAGATAAGTAATGTTTTTAACAAGTTGATGCATGTCAATTGGACTGCTGATGTGCATACTGGACTGCAATGTTAGAGATTAAGTGGACTACGATGCAGTGATTTAGCACGCCTTTTGATATTACTATAAAAATAAATCTACGTAGGTAGGTATTGTAAATAAATTTTGTAGACAATTGTATTGCTCTTAAAACATTAAATTATTATTTTCTTTTGCAAGAAGGCAAATTTTGTAGGATCATGTGTTTCAAGCAATTAGTATTTGTTGTGTTTAGCTAAAAAACTTAGTTACAGTAATTTTATGAAACTATATAATGTTGGAAACCTATTAATAATCGAACGCAAAACGTGATTGTTTATCATGTAACTCTACTACTCAAAATTTCGCTAACCAATCGGAATTAAAATTTAACCGATTCATTTTTCCGTCAAGTTACAAAGTCAATTTCATAGCCAAGTAGTGTTGTAGAAGCGTCTATGGTTTCACTATCGATAGTCCAGTCTAGATAGTATTATAGTATCGACACTAACAAAAGTGTGGCGTTACTATTATGATAAATACTATTGTGGTGAGCCCACTCGTAACACAAGCTTATTTAATTTACCACGAGGGGCTAACAGGACTATTAGTCAGAAGACAAATTGCCAATAATCTTTAAAAAAAAAAGACTTCAAGACTATTTTTTGTGCTTATAAGACACTCGTTTACTACGAGTACTTATAAACCAGCGATGTAGGCACAGTTATAGGAACATTCATTTTATAACGATCTTATAAATAAACAGAATGTCACCAAGCTCTATAATACACTTACGGAATCGCAGCGCAAGCACAAGCACACTTATTAGTATGCTGTAGTCCGATAGTACTTATCGATACTTATTATTATTTTTGCCTTTACTATCGACAGTCTAAAGTGGACTATCGATTAGCAACACTATAACCAAGCTCAATCGAAGTCAAGGGCAGGTAGAGTCGCGTTAAATTATGCACAAACTTCTAAGTTGGGTTTAAGTAAAATTTCGTGTTACGCCACTACCGTAACTTGGTTTGCTTTAAGGAATCGTTTTTGAAATCGATAATTTAAGTTTGATGCCGTTTACTTTGCTAGCGAGATTGGGGTATTGAGCTTGAATGGTTTTAATAGTGTTGGGTACCTACTTTAAAATTATCGTCCGTTCGTTGTACGAGCAAACGGGTGGAGATGTGATCACGAGATTGCTTCTTATCTGTAATTTCCACCACTGTAACCTTCAAATGAAGCTAAAATGGATTTTCGATAGACCTTCCGAGAAAAAACGGGTCTTCTCAGAATAATTATGTTACAAGTATATTTGTTTATTCACAAATTTTACTCAGAATTTTAGACCAAGAGGAAGTAGGTTTGTAAAATACTTCTCTAATTAAGGCTCATATTCATGGTTTTAATTAAGTAAGATAGATCGTGGAATATTGTAAAAACTTCTATGATCGAAACCCACGCGGGCAAAGCCCTGTGGCTTGCAGAAACTATCATTCTCACATAATGTAGGTACCTACTTAGGTAAACAATGTACATCCATAACTACCTAACGCCCGTATTCACAAACATTACTATGAATTCTCACAGTGCGCGTGGACGCACAGGGTGACACACGAACCAATCACAGAGCTCTATTCAACGCTGTGCGTTCGATTTGCTGCTTCACTTAAGCAACCATCGTTTGGAAATAAGGGCGTATAATGTTCCATTATCTCAAACTAACATAGACCAGGTGCCAAAACAAAAAATACCAAATTAATTACTTTCCCCACTATTGCTTGGAAAACTATCTCCAAAGATTACCCACACTAACGACAAATACACGACATAACACTACTCATCTGGACAATTAGCGACTCTGTGATGCCTCAGCCTAGCTTCTGGAGGGGTGTGAGGGAATGTGAACCTTAATATTAATAGCTTTCAGTTGGTTTGGAGTTGGGGAGTGATTTAAGGGCAGGTTAGGACGAGTGACTTAAATAATAAAATTAATAAACAAATATTAAATATTAAAAAGATAAATTGAGTGTAGGATTACCGCAGCTAATGTGAATCTAAAATCATTCCCAATATTTTATCTGTATTTTCAAAGCCGTTGTTTTAGTTTTGTTGTTTAATTCATAGTTCTATACATTCTAAATGGTTCCATAGGTATCAATATAATAACGTTCTTCTTTCAATACACTTATTAAATATGAATGCTTGATAACAAGATTTGAAAGAAAGAAAGAAAGAAAAAATGTTTATTCAGTATCATCGACAATACAATACTTAACATTATTTAATGAGAAGGTAATTACAATGATACTGAAAAGGTATCCACTCAGCATGGTGTCGTAGCATCTCAGTAGATAATGCCACGACGCTGGTCTTCCGTGGACACCCAAACAGGGAGAGCACTACTGAGCACAACAATTGCTTATGAATCATGATACATAATAATATAAATACCTCATAAATGCGTTACATATTGTACACCTTATATTCAACTCTTTACATAATTATAAGAAAGTTAGCACACAGCTACCATAACAACCATAGCAATACATGTTACTGATGAAACGTGGAACTTGAAGTGAGTGTATTTTAATTTACATAGATTTGTACCTAATCCTTTAAAAAAAAATGCTACCTACTTCAAACTAAAAAGATCAACCGACTAACCAACTGAAAGATATTTTTGTTAACTAACTTAATTCTTTCTTTTGGACTAGTGTGTCTAGCCTAGTAATCAAACAGTTTAAAAACACGAGACTAAAATATCTTTCAGTAAATTTTAATTCATGCAAGCGTATTCTCGTACGCTTTTCCGGCAGGTACAAAAACAAACACTTAACGAACTTATTCGTCCATGTGCGCCCGGCCTAAAGCAACTTTGACAGCTCCTAATTAGGAGTATCATTACTTGCGGTAAGTTGGTCCGGGGCACATTCGTCTATATCTTATAGAGATCATGCTTGTTTGCCAACTATATGTTGCGGGGCAAGCGGGGAATATTGTGATAAACTTTGCCCGTGACTTTCCTGCTTACATTTTTAAGACATTTCTTCTGTAATCAGCATTTACAGCTTGGCCTCCTATGCTATACAGGGTTGTCTACTCACGGACATTGCCCGCGGGCGGCGTGACCGGAGGGAGCGGCGAGCGTTCGGCGAACGAACGAGCAATGTTCGGTTCGCGATCGAAAATAGAAGAAGACGATCCTGACGCACTCTCTTCAACGACTTTGCACCAAACGGTCTCGATATTATTGTAAATTTATACCGAATAGACAATTAATTTTATACAGTCCACTCCTTTTTATTTATAACTTCCACTACACTCACTATCGAAGTAACAAGGGTGAAATTGCAAGGTGATGCCAAATTGTCAGGAGCGACTCAGGATCAGTAAGATAATCGATTTACGTAAAGAAAACAACTTTTTTTTCATATTTTATTATTTTCATCCACTGCGTGTGGTTTCAAAATTGACTTACGTGGATAATTTACTTTGTTTATGGAAAAATACGCATAGACAGTTAACTGCAAAGCTTAATAGACAATTTATGGTGCGCGAAAATAAGCCTTAGCCTTTAAAACTTACGATAGGCACCCGCGAATTAAACTTTCTATATTTTTTTCTTGAAAAATACAATAATGATAAAGAGATATATTTGTTGATTTTGCAATTTCACCCTGTATTGTCCTTCTGTTTAGAGTCTATAGCAACTTTGACAGCTCCTAACGTGCGGTAAGTCGGTCCGGGGCACATTCGTATAGAGATCATGCTTGTTTGAAAACTATATTATAATAAAAATTTTAAAGACTTGAAAAGACTTGAACCCTTGAAAAGGAGGCTGACAATAGTGACTGAGTATCTTGCGCTGCTTCTTCTCAGCACTGGCCCATTTATTGTCCCGAAAAAGTCGTAGGGTTAATAATAGTGCTTTTTTAAAGCCTATTTAAAATAAATGAGTTTTATGCGTTTTTAAGAGTTTTTATGAGTTTTTTATGTTGCGAGACAAGTGATGTGTTGCTAAACTTTACCAAATCCTTTTCTGTGTTCGTTGTGCTTCTGTCTTATTTAAATGTAATATTACTGAAAAATAAACAGTCTGAAAATTGTTTCTGTGTCAATTTTTTAAAGTACTAAACCTGCAAAAAAATACTAAAGCACGATAAATGAAGGATTATTTTATTTTCATTGACAGCATTATTAACAAACTTTGGAGTGGTAACATAACTGAAAATCCTGAGATTTGTTCGCCTACTGAATGCAGTCTTATGTTACTTAGGTAAATGAGCAGTTCTAATTGATTGGTCGTCGTCATATCATAATGTAATATAATCACAATTATTAACACTTGTTCGATAAACGATTTCTGCGTGTACGAAAGTCGCAATCACAGCTAGTTGTGTAACATATCTACTATTATTATACACATTAAGCATTACTTAACTTCTCTGATCTAGATTATTGAGTATTAATAACCTAGCTCAAATTAAATGTATTTAGACTTATTATAATGGATTGATTTATATGTAAATTAACACTTAAGCTAGTATTACTGCAGGAAATAATCAATGAATTACATGTTGTGTATAATTTCAATTATATTTATGCTAATTCGTTGAGTTTTAATTTACCTTTAGTTACCTCTAACTTCTAGACCACACACTTTGAGTTTTACAATAATTTTAAAACAAAAAAGTATTTTTTTTTATTAATCTTCCTGCTTTTAATTGGGGTAACACACTAAACGACATAAAGGTTACACTCTGTGGTATATTATTCTTCTTTAATAACAGCAATTTTACACATGGTATAGTCTGATCGACTGTACCATTTTTATTATATTTATTCTTTGTGTGAATGAAAGAATGTAAGAAAAATAGTTTAAGTATAGAATGTGACAATTTCTACACATTTTAAAATTAAATAATTAATATTTTTTTATAGATACCCTTAGGTAAGTATAACAATTTCCGATTTTCCCCTTGCACCGTGACATAAAGTCTGGGGGGTTGATATCGGACTAATGACCAAAACTTAGCGAAAGTTGTGAGATACACTTCGGCCACATTGATTTTGGCTGAGTGACGGACTTAAGTACATCTGCTGATAGTAAACTGAAGTAAATGCCAAGGTAGATCCAATAAATTAAAAAATTCATAATCTATAAAAGCGAAAGGTCACTGACTGATTGACTGGCTGACTCACTCACTCATCACAAAATTTCAGAAACTAAGAGTGCTAGGAGTCGTTTTGCATCCTTTTAGAACGCAGGTGCTCAGTGAAGACAGGATTTTGCAAAATTCAACCCTTAAGGGCGTAAAACGGGGGTATGGAGGAAGTTTCCACGCGTACGAAGTCGCGGGCAGCCGCTAGTTACCAATATTTACATGACTTGTGATGACTATGCCATAAGGTCCGTATTTTACAGTCATACTGTAATTCATAATAACCGGTAATTACTAATAATTTTCACATTTATCATATTTACCGTAACATAGGCCACTGTAATAATTCAACATTTTGTAAGTTACGAAAAAAAGCATTTCGATTACAAACTATTTTGTCCAATTTCATTGTTAAAAGAATTGTGCTTTAAGAATTAACATAACAAGATGTTGAAAACTTAAAAAAAAGAGAAAAAAAGGTATTAGATACTTTCGATCGAACTGACCGTTTATATAACATGGTTTTCCTTTTTTAACCAACCTAAAAAGTAGGTATTTGTAGATTTTATTTTCCTCTTTCGCTATAAAAGTTCATGAGTGTAAACTACGAAAGTAAAACAACGTGCCCTTGTATTACAGAAAAAAAACATGGCGCCCTTTAGTTTTCGCACCTTTTCAGTTTACTAAAACCGATACACGTATTAGAATTGTCACTTCCAATCTACAGGAAAATACGTGTACGTTTTTCCGATACAGTACAATACCGTCGGAAAATCTGCAAAATATCCAATAGCACACGAAAATACAGTATCTGTCGCACAAAGGGCGGATTTTGTTTTCGGTATGGGATGAAAAAATACTTTTTTTTTTGGTGTTTCGACATTTTTTTGCAGACTGTACAAGTCCCGGGCTTTGTAAAGCTCGGACTAAAAGCATTAGGGCTGTAGGGCGCCGAAAAATAAGTTAATAATTTATTTCAATAAATATTTTTTATAAATTATAATTAACTATTTTTAAATCAAGATTAAATTTTTATGTTTTCTTTAAAATTTCATAATGAGTATGTTTGTTTAAATTGTAATATCATGTAAAAGATGCAACAGTATAAATTGAATACTCATACTAAATTCTGAATTTTGTGCAGACTAACTTTGTTCTATGAGGTAAAAAACAAATATCATCCTTTACTTACAAACTGTATTAATACAGTGTGAGTCACGTTAAAGTGTACATATGAAAATAGATGAAACTAGACCTATTTTTATCGACAAAAAAGAGGTCAAAAAATTTTTGTGATTTTTTTTTAATTTTTTAAAGATTTGTAAGAGGGCCCCACGTTGGGCGCCAGTTTGTAGAGGGCGCCACGTTGGGACGCCAGTTTGTAAGAGGGGCGCCACGTTGGGACGCCCTATTTATAAGAGGGCGCCACGTTGGGTCGCCCAGATTGTAGGAGGGCCCCACGTTGGGCGCTAGTTTATAGGAGGGCGCCGCGTTGGGTCGCCCGTTTGTAAGAGGGGAACCTAACCTACAGAGAGAAATGACCAAAACCAATTTTATAGGGCTTTATCTCGTGTTTATTGCCAACAAACCTATGACTAAATTACAAGATCAAAGCAGACAACCTCTCAATTACGGAGCTATTAGTCGGTATAAACAAATTATCACAGTAAAGTTAGGATCGGCATGTACATATGAGCAAAGCAATACTAATTGCATTGACTAATTAAATATTCAAAGCGAAACATGAGGATCGGTATATGCATTTGAGCCGGATCCAATAGTAAGCTATACAATTGTATTTACTTGATAAACTTTATTACAAAAGCGTGAGTAATTCAATTAGAACACAAAACAAGGATCGGTTTATGCATTATGATCTAAACTTAATTGAAAACTAAACAATTGCGTCTAATTAATAAAGTTCATAACAAAAGCATGTGCAAAGCATAAAACTAGGATCGGCGTATGCATTAGGGCCATATTTAGTACAATAGCATTCACTTAATAAATTTATAGCAAGAAGCGTGAATAATTATCTAAGTCACAAAACCAGGATTGGATTATGCATTTGAGCTAAGCATTAATGTAAACAATGAGCAAATTCTAATTAGCGTAATTAACTTAGCTACTACAAGACAACAGTTACTATTTCTATTAACTATCTAGTAGGCACGGGAAGCGTGCATGGGACGATACAACGCGATGTCCAGTCAGTTCCGTGTTACGGAAGCAGACCTTACCATCGCGGTGTGTGCGAGTTCAATCCGGCGGGCGCATCGTGTTCCGTGGTACGGAAGCGCGGAGCGTCGCGGACGAACTGACTTCTAGGCCGGCTCGCACGCCTTTTATAGCCAGCCGGTGAGCGCGTGTGACGTACGCGGCGGCGTGCGGGGTCTCGGGGCAGGGTAAACCGGCTGCGCGCGCGCGTAGACCTCGCTGTGACGTAGTGGCAGGCTCGGCGCTGGTCGCTCGAAGTAAATAAAAGGGCGCGCCGTGTTACAGACTCCCCCTCTGGCTCCGAAGTCGTCCCGACGAGGAAGCCAGGACTGGTGTGGATGACGGCGTGCCATCACACGATGTGGCTTGGGAAGTCATCTTCGGCTGCCCATGCTCACGCATGGCGCAGCGGAGGTGGCTTGAGGCACCACCTTTTCTGGTTGACCACGCTCACGCATGGCTCTGCGGAGGTGGCTCGGGAGGTCATCTTCTTCAGCCGACCACGCTCACGCATGGCAAGGCGGAGGTGTCTCGGGAGGTCATCTTCTTCAGCCGACCACGCTCACGCATGGCCCGGCGGAAGTGGCTCGGGAAGTCATCTTCTTCAGCCGACCACGCTCACGCATGGCCCGGCCTCTGGTTGACCACGCTCACGCATGGTACTGCGGAGGTAGGGGAGGTCATCTTCTTCAGCCGACCACGCTCACGCATGGCTCGGCGGAGGTGGCTCGGGGCACCACCATGGGCTGGCTGACCACGCTCGTGGAGAGGCGCGGCTGGACTGGGCACAGGCGCCGTCTCAGCGCTCTGGAGCAGGCGGGGCGCTGATGAGTGGTACAGGCCCAGGGACTGGTCAGGAACATTGGTGTCTGCAATTTCAAAGAGCTAGTCCATGACTTCGAAACATCATATAGGGCCTTGGTGCTGAGCCCTGAGTACAGTTGCCACGAAAACCCTCAGGCGTTCTGAAACTTCTCCCGTAAGGAATAATTTCCTCCCTCCCCCTGTATTCAAACAGGGCTGATGTGACCGAAGAGCTTCTTCCCTCCCCCTGTATCCAAACAGGGCTGATGACATGGATACATGTATCAGAACTTGAGTTTTTCTCTGCTGTTAACTAACATTCATCCCTGACACTGGTACCATTGTAAGCCCGCTTGCAACTTCCGAACTCATCATGGAAGGTTGAGGTGACTTTGGAAATCCAGGTGTGGTTACCATAGGGGAAACAATTCGCGGAAGGGCAAATTCCTCCTTCAGCTTTTCACTGCTATTAACCTTCATTCCTGACGGCACCACTATAAGCCCGCTTGCAACTTCCGAACTCATGGAAGGTTGAGGTGACTTGAAATTCAAGTGTGGTTGCCATAGAGGAAAACATTTCGCAGAAGGGTAAATTCCTCCTTCAGCTTTACAAATATGTCTTGGATGGACTCCTCCTCTAACTAGACAATAGGAGGGTCTTCCAAAAAGCGGCAGGTCCGTTGGTATTCTCAACGTCGTATCTTTGGCGGCCTGTGGTAGTACCTACCACGAATGACGAATCTGCCAAAGTAGGTACTCGTGTTACGAGTCTAGCCTATCTTAATTAGCCTAACCCTATCTCGACTAATACCTAGCTCGTGAGACTAAGAGAGAAGGTTGTCTGTGCGGTTTTGGTCTCAAGTGTTAAGTTTAGGTTCGTGCCTCGATGGGACCCAGTTTATTAGAGGGCCCCACGTTGGGCGCCAGTTTGTAGAGGGCGCCACGTTGGGCGCCAGTTTGTAAGAGGGCGCCACGTTGGGACGCCCAATTTATAAGAGGGCGCCGCGTTGGGTCGCCCGTTTGTAAGAGGGGAACCTAACCTACAGAGAGAAATGACCAAAACCAATTTTATAGGGCTTTATCTCGTGTTTATTGCCAACAAACCTATGACTAAATTACAAGATCAAAGCAGACAACCTCTCAATTACGGAGCTATTAGTCGGTATAAACAAATTATCACAGTAAAGTTAGGATCGGCATGTACATATGAGCAAAGCAATACTAATTGCATTGACTAATTAAATATTCAAAGCGAAACATGAGGATCGGTATATGCATTTGAGCCGGATCCAATAGTAAGCTATACAATTGTATTTACTTGATAAACTTTATTACAAAAGCGTGAGTAATTCAATTAGAACACAAAACAAGGATCGGTTTATGCATTATGATCTAAACTTAATTGAAAACTAAACAATTGCGTCTAATTAATAAAGTTCATAACAAAAGCATGTGCAAAGCATAAAACTAGGATCGGCGTATGCATTAGGGCCATATTTAGTACAATAGCATTCACTTAATAAATTTATAGCAAGAAGCGTGAATAATTATCTAAGTCACAAAACCAGGATTGGATTATGCATTTGAGCTAAGCATTAATGTAAACAATGAGCAAATTCTAATTAGCGTAATTAACTTAGCTACTACAAGACAACAGTTACTATTTCTATTAACTATCTAGTAGGCACGGGAAGCGTGCATGGGACGATACAACGCGATGTCCAGTCAGTTCCGTGTTACGGAAGCAGACCTTACCATCGCGGTGTGTGCGAGTTCAATCCGGCGGGCGCATCGTGTTCCGTGGTACGGAAGCGCGGAGCGTCGCGGACGAACTGACTTCTAGGCCGGCTCGCACGCCTTTTATAGCCAGCCGGTGAGCGCGTGTGACGTACGCGGCGGCGTGCGGGGTCTCGGGGCAGGGTAAACCGGCTGCGCGCGCGCGTAGACCTCGCTGTGACGTAGTGGCAGGCTCGGCGCTGGTCGCTCGAAGTAAATAAAAGGGCGCGCCGTGTTACAGATTTTTTTTTCTTCCAATTACTTATTGTAAAGAAAACGTAATAACTTTTAAACTAAGAGGTATATCCTGATAAAATAAAAACAGTAATAATGCTAAATAACAGGCGATACTAAAAAAATACATAAAATACACAAAAAAGGCCAACAAATAATAAAAAATGATACTTTTTGAAAAAAAAATCTGCTTTTAAATTCGTGTTTTTTTGGTTATTTGATAAATTTCTCCAAAAAATGCCCCTATAACCGGTGGTTTTTATTACTTTGTATTATTCCCTATCGTATTACCTTCGTAAAACCAAAAATCGCATGTCTCTATCCCTATCACAACGTTTGCAATGATCGTTTGAACTAAGCCTCTCCGGGCGCGCCATTCAACGCTTCGTTAACAACGAAACTGAAAATGGCTCTAGATTTGTTATTTTGATAAAGACAAGTTAGATTTCAAATAAAAACAAAAGATTTCGAAGTAAAATAAGCATTTTAGTTAAAATTAAAATTGTCTCTAACTGTAGCGGAGAATAATGTTGTGGCAGGCCTTTGTTCAAACGATCATAGCAAATGTTGTAATAGGGATAGAGACATGCGATTTTTGGTTTTACGAAGGTAATACGATAGGGAATAATACAAAGTAATAAAAACCACCGGTTATAGGGGCATTTTTTGGAGAAATTTATCAAATAACCAAAAAAACACGAATTTAAAAGCAGATTTTTTTCAAAAAGTATAATTTTTTATTATTTGTTGGCCTTTTTTGTGTATTTTATGTATTTTTTTAGTATCGCCTGTTATTTAGCATTCTTACTGTTTTTATTTTATCAGGATATACCTCTTAGTTTAAAAGTTATTACGTTTTCTTTACAATAAGTAATTGGAAGAAAAAAAATTCTTTAAAAAATTAAAAAAAAATCTCAAAAAATTTTTGACCTCTTTTTTGTCGATAAAAATAGGTCTAGTTTCATCTATTTTCATATGTACACTTTAACGTGACTCACACTGTATTTTATGCACTCTAAGATATTTTCACAAAATGAGATCACCTTAAACAGATTAGCAAATCATATTTTTTTTAAATACCAAACGTGCCTCACAGTTAGAACTTATTATAACCACAGACTATAAAAACTAAAACAAAAAGAATACTATAGGTACATTTTTGATATACAGGGTGGAAACGATAAGTGATCTCACTCGATTATTTCTAAACTATACAAGATATCCAAAAACTGGTAACTGATCCTGAAAGTGCTTCACGAGCTCTATTTAACGGTACCAATAATAGGTTACAAAATAAACTGAATCTATCTGAAAATTCAATGTTTCCAGGCTCCATACATTTAGTCAAACCACAGTATATTAAAAACTATACAATATATCCAAAAACTGGTTACTGATCCTGAAAGTGCTTCACGAGTTCTATCCAACGGTACCAATATTGAGTTATAAAATAAACTGAATCTATCCGAAAATTCAATGTTTCCAGCTTCCATACATTTAGTACTATCACAGTCATGGCACTCATATCTTGATAATATTATAGCAAGTAAAGCCTAAAAAAAAACCAATGTTTTTCATGAATAATTTTAAAGAAGAATGCAATTTACGAGTTAATTTTAAGTATTTATTATTTAAAATAAAAAAATTAACACTTCTAATATTATGTGGCTGGCATTGTTGCATACATTTAGTATGGAGGCTGAAAACATTGAATTTTCGGATAGATCCAGTTAATTCCGTAACCTATTATTAATATCGTTTGAAAGAGCTCGTGACGCACTTTCAGGATCAGTAATCAGTTTTTCGATATCTTGTATAGTTTAGAAATAATCGAGTGAGATCACTTATCATTTCCACCCTGTATACAGGGTGTTAGGTAAATGGGTATATGAGCCGACACTAGCCCATGTTAACATGGGCATATAAATAGTATGGTGAAGTCAGAAATTTGATATCATCATTTTATTTTTTTTAATTTTCATACAAAATAAATTTTATAAAATCCGATTTGTATGAAAATTAAAATAATTAAAATTAAGATATCAATTTTCTGACTTCACCATACCATTTATATGCCCATGTTAACATGGGCTAGTGTCGGCTCATATACCCATTTACCTAACACCCTGTATAATAAATGCATGTATATAAAGATGAAATCACCACGGTAATTCAATATTTTAAAACTTCTAATTTATTTTCCAGTAGCTGCCAGCCCTAATACCTAAGCCCTACCTTAACTAGGTAGCCCGTTCCGCCCGAGGGTATACGAACGTGAATTTCTTCAATTTATCATGAGCCCGAAGTGCCTAAATGGACCTGGCAACAACAGTAATAAATGGATAGACAAAACAATATTACGAAATTTGTTTATCTGAAGAAAGATAAACATCTGAAAAGATCAGTGTTTATACAGGGTGACTTTGGAATCGTTGGCAGCCTTCTAAATACACTCAACATCAAATAAATCGCACCTCCCGCAACAAGCACTTTCAAAGTAATGCATCCCCACTTCCCACCAATATTGGCACCATTTAAAAGCCTAGTTCTAAACTTCATTTCATTAAAGGAAAGGTTTTTACCCCAAAAATGTGTCTTTAGAAGGATCCAGAGTCACTTCTTCAAAAAATAGGCTATTACGCTTGAGCCAACTTTTATGGCTATAAAACTGTTAAGTTGGGATTAATCGGTATCCATCTGTTAAAGAGGACACGTGTGATCATTATTTGGTTTTATAACCATAAAATTTGGTCTATTTGAGAGGTGAGCCCAAAGTGAGGTCTCTTTTCAAGTCACATTTATGGTATATGATAATCATTTATTTAGAAATTAAATATGTTTTTCATTAAGGATATTTACTGGGCTTTCAAATAACACCAATATTGTTGGGGCACCATGATTGTGTCAGAAGAAAATCTATAAAGTTCGCGTCACGGAAGGTGCGGTTTATTTGATGTTAAGTGTATAACTTAAAGGTGACTGACTGACTGACATAGTGATCAACCACTGGACGGATCGGGCTGAAAGGCATGCAGGTAGATGTTATGACGTAGGCATCCGCTAAGAAAGGATTTTACGAAACTCCACCCCTAAGGGGGTAAAACTGGATCCACGTGTACGAAGTCGCAGGTGGTCGCTAGTTTAAAATAAGACTACTCATGAATACATTCCCCCAATGTGAGACAGATCCTTCTTCAGACTTCATAGAACCAAAATAGCCGCTCAACGCAAATAAGCTATGATTTGTAATCTGTTGCTGTACTTTTAATTAATAATATAATAAAAATAACTGCTTAAAACTACTGAAAGTAATAATATGTAAGCATTGGCTTAAACTTAAAATATCCCTCAGTACAATGTAAAGAAGTAACATATTTCCCACTCCATTTCATTTTCCGAATTTTATTGAAGAACTTTCATTCGCAAAAGAGTAAAATGCACAGCATTACTCGTTCAATTGTTATAGGGTACTGGCACCAGTAGTCAGCCTTTTAATGGTAAGTTTGAGTTCAAACTCATATATGAAAATATTAGAAAGAGTAAATTGAAAGTCTTTTGTGTTAATTGACTTACTCATTTATTAAACTATGTCTCAAAATTAACAAAAAATAGAAACTTATCCTTTAATAAAATAAAAAATATTTTTTAACAAAATGAGGCACTTTTCTCCAGTGTTCAGCCGCCAAAAACTAGTACTCGGCCATATTACAACCAGTGGTCAGCCTATCTTGAGATCAATAGTTTTAAGCTTAAAGATTAACAACATTAATTAACAATAAGTCTGGTCAAACAACCTAATACTCTAACAATCACAGTAATCAAATACTTATTTAACTTATACTTAGATCAGTCGGAAAATTCTGCCATATTTAAAAAGTTTTCAAGTTCTTTTTCACTTCTGAAAGTTTGTCGTCTATTACCAATTTTTTGCAGGACCTTATCTTCTTTACAGGTTTCTGTTTCAGGAGTTTTAGGAGAAAGAAGTATATTACTGAGAATTTTAATTTTATTTTGTTTGCCTTCTTCTAAATGACAGTCTATCTTCTCTGCTTCTTCAGCTATGTCAAACAAGTCTTCCAATTTCCTTTTTTTTGTACGTATTACTCTCACTTCTTGATTAGAATCATTGTTTTTCTTCGTTTTAGTCTCCTTCACTTTACTCTTTTTTGAATTAAGAGCTGCTTCTTTTCTTTTTTCATTTTTTTGTTTCTGTTTTTCTTCTTTAATTTTTTGCCTCTGTAATTTTCTTTCTTGTATAGCATCTTTCTTTTTTTGTTTCTCTTCTTCTTTAGCCATTTCAAATTGTCTCCATTCTTCAGAAGAAATTGCGCCAATTCTATTCATGACTCTAGGAGTGGCAGATTTCTTTATTGGTGATGGTATAATAAGATGTTTTCGAACAAATGGTGATACTTTTGGAGACTTTACTTGTATAATAGAATTTGTCTGTATTTTGTCATCACGAAGTTTGTTTTCATCAATCAGAGAATTGTTATTATTTAAAGGTACTAATATTAAACTGTCATTAACTTCAAATGACCCTAGATTAATGTCATCTAACAAATTGTTATTATCAAAGGTAAGATCGCCAAGTATCAGATTATTTATATTACTAGTGTCTAGTATCTCAGGGAGCGATGAATTTATTTCAACGTTGTTATTTTCTTTATTTTCAATCGGAGTTATTTCACTCTCAGTGTCAGTCTTCTTTAGGTAATTATTTTCGTCTTCAGTCATAACTACGTACATTCCTTCTTCAACTCCATCTTTTTCAATTCCGTCACTCATATATTTTTCTTTGTCTGTCACACGTGGTTCTATTCTTTCTTCAATAGTTATTCGTTTTTCCTTATTCTCAATCTCTTTTTCTGTAGTTTCACTTCTCACCGAATCATTTAAGCCCTGGGTGAGTTTCGCATTTTCCACGATATCCAGTAAAATGTTAACATCAATGCCCTTTGCTGTCAAGTCTTTGTCTAAATGTTTTATAACTTGTGATGCAATGTCAAAGTGTCTTTTCTTCAAGGATTTTGATGGTGTTTTCTTGAAACCAGGTGATATATTCTTTCTGTTCTCTAAGATATTTTGCACGCATTTGGTGTAGTCTACAGCATTTGGATCGAACGGATACAGGCCACACTTACGAAACCCATTTTTGATTGACTCTTTAAGAGATTCTTTACTTAATATTTTATTGAGCAATGGACAGAACTTAGTTTTTGACAGTACAGTGTTAACGTTTTCTGGCTGTGAACACCAGTCATGGACAGTATTAGCCCATTCAGATTTTAATGGTTTAAAAACACTTACGTCAGCTGGTTGCATCAGATGTGTTGTATTAGGTGGAAGTGCATATAAGATTATATTATTATCATGACAAAATTTACTTAGTTTCATCGTCATGTGACTTTTGTGACCATCGACGAAAACAAGCACCGGTTTCTTCACTTCATTGTCTTCTATCCATTTGTTTAGGCATTTATCGATATAATCATAGAAAATATCCGCTTTCATCCAACCTGTGTCAGATTTACCAAGAAACCAATCGTCTGGCATGCTATTTATAATATCTTTGGGTGGTCTGATGTACGGAAAAACCACACATGGGGGTAAAATATCACCAAATGCAGAAAAAAATGCTAAAACAGTGACTGCCTCTTTTTCTTTTCCTTTTACTATTTGGTATAC
This sequence comes from Ostrinia nubilalis, assembly GCF_963855985.1. Classification (NCBI taxonomy): domain Eukaryota; kingdom Metazoa; phylum Arthropoda; class Insecta; order Lepidoptera; family Crambidae; genus Ostrinia; species Ostrinia nubilalis. Next base: position 14,333,514 of record NC_087104.1, on the reverse strand, counting down.
ATTTTTATATCCTCGGGGTGCTATCACTTTTCCTGTTTTAGGGCAAAGCATGAAACTTGTTTCATCCCCATTTAAAATTCGTTTAGGGTCTTCTAACACATCGAGTGCTTGATTTTTAGTGAGATAGTCCTTGAGATTCTCAAACCATTTTCTAATACTCTCTTCGGTGATTACTGCTCTCCCCTTTGAAATTGCTTCAGGTGTTCTCATAGAGAATGAGTCGTTTCTTTTGAAAAAAGAATTCATCCATTTCTTACCTGGTCTTCCGTTTATGAAAGGATTAGGCCTACCATCTTCGATCATCATTTGTTGAACAGAATTCAGTAGGTTGTCTGGTTTGTTGGGAAAACCGCACATTGCAAGATCTTTAAGCCAACTTGCAATTTCGGCTTCTTCATATTTGTTGAGAACGGAATCAGGGCCCATTCTTCTTGGACCCTCAGGAACTCGAAGATGAATTCTATCTTGAAGTGTGCCTCGGGGAACGCCATAAGTTCTACTTGCTTCCCTGATTGCCATCCCATTTCTAATAGCTTCTAAAGCTTGGGTTAATTTTTCTTCGGGGTATTGTAATATGGGTCTTGAAAGAGACATTAGATGTGACTGAAACAAATGTATATAGTTTTAAATAGTCTAAAAATAAGAAACTGTATGAAGAAATAATTTAAATACGGCGGGCTGAACACTGGATCTATTTTCTCCAGTACTCAGCCATGTAACAAACTTTAACTATTTAAGTGGCCGACTTCTGGGTTTTTGACAAAAATATATATGGAATGGGTATTCTATATTAAAGGATTAATTCTGAACTTTAAAATAATACCAATATAACTTTAAATTAAAAAATAGCGTTAAAACCAGTAGTCAGCCAGGGGTGGCTGGCTACTAGATAACGTATATAAAAATGAAACCCAGTAGTCAGCCACTTCGTTATTTAATAATTCATAAGAAAAATACAATACTTTTTAATTAATTACGATGCTTAAACTCTCGATTAATATGAATTTTAATACAACGTGCCCTAAACCTTACAAGAAATTAAACAAATTACCTTTTCTGCGAGCGCTTCCCACTAACAAAAACATTGAGCACGGGCAGCTTGTCGCTTCGTCAGCTGACGACGTCGAAATGGAGTCATTTTTAATGTGCTTCGCACCCACTTAGCAAATATATTATGAATTATTTCGACCAATGAAAAGTCACAGAACTAATTCAAAGTAATTTGATTGGTTAGTTTCTGTTATAGCGCTATTTCTATTGGCTTTAAAGCGAAAAGGGCTGAGCACTGGTGAGGGGCTGACTACTAGTGCCAGTACCCTATACTACGCGAAGTGTAAACTGGTGTACGGTTCACAAAAAAAGCCCTTTAAAGCACCGGTCCGAAAGGCTGGCCATTTTGACGGCCGCGGGCTACTCGCCATGTATTTGAAATTTCAACATTCGGTGCAGCCGAGCCTTGGCAATCGAATTTGATCAATCAATTTTATCAAACTAAAACCATATTCCGTTGTTGGACGATATATTGTAAGTTGTAAGTGAATCTTTGCTGTCGTTAAACAATTTTAGGGGCGTGTGGTTATGGTTGATGTACTCAATAAAATAAGTGCTTCATTCATTCGCAAAATGGTATTTGTTTGAGGAGTTAATGACTTAACATTTCGCACACCTAGATCTAAACTGAGACAACTCAAAAAAGGGCATTTTTCAGGAGGCGAAAAAAACGTATTACTACATTTTTTGTTAGGGAAGTTATGAAACTCAGTTTTATTTTGGATTATTGATAGGCTGTGAAATGACCCTGTGTATAAACTGGGTCAAAAAATCTATCCTTTTTACCTTTAATCGCAGTTTTTTTAGTTGTTACATTTTAGGGGAATGACTTTGTATAAATAATAAATTACATTTAGACTTGAATCAGTTTTGTTTGGACATTTTGAGATTTGAGTCCTCCTTTTCCACTCTTAAAATTTTTATATCGTGCCATTTAACTTGATTCCGATTTTCGTCTACAACCAAATTAGTTGCCCACATTTTTTGCAAGATTTTAGTGTCATAAAACTTTTCAAATGTCATCTCTTCCACGTTCTTTAGTCCTCTGTATTTCAAAATTTCAAGATGTGGCTGAGTCCTCTTCCTGCACTATTAAAGTGTTTTCATTGAATGTTTCGTTATCCATAATCATCAATTTAGGAATTGTTTGAGAAAACAGTTCTTTTTTAACACGATTTGGATCAGCATAAGAGATATAAATGAAGATTTCATGACATGGTGAACATGATAGGTGTTTGAGTTTCTTCAGCCACTTTTTCATAGCATCTGCTGATTGATATGTTTATTTATTTTTTATTTACTTATTATAGACCTTTTTTCTACATTATTTTTTATTTCTACATTATAAAGAAGGTTTTATCTCTTGTGCAGACAACAGCATATCAGACTATACACTTGTATTACAACTACATTAGTTACTACAGTGTTTAACTTGAAGTGCCGTCATCTGTACATTGCCATTTTAACTATCTTTACACTGTTCTCTCAAAATATTTAAAAGAAAACGACCTAGCATATTTTTTTCGGAAAATAAAAAAAATATCCACTGCAATTTTTACTTATCCAACAATAGTAAGTTAACTCAAAACACTCTTCTCAAACACAACAGTTGAACAGTTTGAATAAAACTAACTTTATTTAGAAACAGGGATTATCATACTGTACCTGATTTTAGGTGAAACATGCAAAACTACGCGTTCTGTATAGAAAAACATTGAATTGAAATTTGTTCCAACAAAACTACGCCAACTATAAATTCACAAGTTGATTCATCAAAACAAACTCAACTCAAAATAGTAACAAAATATAAGTTACTTTATCAAACAAAACTGGAACAAGTCAAAATGATCTGGTTGACTATTGCAGAACAATTCATCAATACTGTTACTACTCAAATTAACTCATTATATATTTTCTGCTTAACTGTAACAAATCTAAATATCCGCGTTTTCGTTTATTTTAATACGTGCACTCTCTGATACTAGCGAAGGTCAACTGACAAAACGCTTGTTTAGGTGGAAGGGGTTGACAAGCGTTGATTCAACAAAAGTAAGTTATCGCCATCTAGCGGCAAATGGATCAAGGCTTTATTAAACCTGTTATGTTGGAAAGATGCGTATGATAACCGAGTATTTGAATACAAGCATAAGTCAAAATTGGCAATTTTTGAGTTGTCTCAGTTTAGATCTAGGTGTGCGATTTGTATCTCGAAATAATAGTGCCGACTCGCTACAGTCTTCAAACGCAAACTGATCTTTTCTTACACCCGAAATGGCAGATTTCGGTCCTCAATAGATGTTTATGAAAAACCTAAGATGTCCTAGCCTAGTTGTAATCAATTCAAAATGGGTAAAGCTTTTAATGGAAATAATATTCAAATTGGCGTGAGAAATCTGTGCCAACAAACAATCCCTACTTCCCTACTAATATTATAAATGCGAAAGTAACTCTGTCCGTCTGTCTGTCTGTGTCGCTTTCACGCCTAAACCACTGAACCAATTTTGATGAAAGGAGAATGCCCAAGTGACTATGGGAGTTGGTATCGCTATCAAATTCATTGTACATTAATCGAATAAAGCTTAATTTATAGTATGCATACAGGACTATTTGGCACAGTTATTTTTTTTTTTATAAAACTCCGGACTTTGACGTAATTTTGGTTTAAGTGAAATGAATGGTGTCCATTGGCATAGCTACAGGTTTTACCTTAGAATACTTGTTTTATATTTGTGGATAGTTACCCTGCCTAAAAAAAACCCTAGCTACGCCAAAGCTAGCGTTATTTGATAAGGATCAGATATAAACACAAAATAATCTTGCGTGCATACCAATGTTATTTATACCATTTTGCAAGGGGAAAGGGATTTGTGGTTAGCCCTGACTACTTAAGGACAGGAAAAAATCAAATGATATCGCGAGCTAACTACGAACAGCGCCATCTATTGACAACCGTGCGAACTACATAGTGTCGTTGCTCGGTGATAGGTGTTGCTGATTGCAGCTCATTGTTACAATACTTTTTATTAAAATCGGATTTTATTCCGGAGGTTTTACAATTTCTTACTACTTTCGCAAATCATTACAAATGAAGAAAGGAATTTACGGTGTGGTACCCTCAATGTACAATTAGATTTCGAGCGATACCAATTTTGGGCATTCTCCTTTGGCATGGAGATAGTTTGAGTCTCGGGAAAGGACATAGGATAGTTTTTATCCCGGTTTTTGAAACAGGGACACGCGCGATAAAGTTTTTCTGGGACATCATGCGGGCAAAGCCGCGGGCCGAAAGCTAGAACACAAAAAACCATAGTTAAATCCTTTCAATGCTGGACTCGAATCTGAATCAATCCCAACGTGCGCCAATCAAATATGTATAATAAATCCAAAACAAAACGACTTTCGCTCAACCGATTTTTTTCGCATCAGTATTCTAAAATGGTCCAAAATCAACTTACCTACATCCAATACAGGAACCAATCAGTTCTCAAAATTCAACTACAGCAAGGTTCGAATTTAATTTGGCTCGCAGTGTGCTCAGTCCATTGCTATTGGAAATAAAACAATGGCTTCACCGGTCCGGCTTTCCAGTGTCGGGTATTGTTACAAAGGCCTGCTGGAGTGCGTCGAATGGTATTAACCTAATCGCTCCAAGCGATGAGACGGTAGCGATGGTATAGATCATGCCATCTACGAAGACGCGACCCACTATTCTTTCGCTAATGTTTGAGTGTTATCGGTACACGCTAAATTATCCATCAGTTCACACGCATACTACAATAATGAAGCTCGAATTGCTCGGATCAAATTCCCTCCCTGAACCCCGCGCATCCCTCGACCAAAAATTTGTGGGGCGCGTCTTCGTGGATGAAACGATCTTTAACTGGGCTCATGGTCTGTATTTCAGAAGAATCAAGGAGTAACGCAACAGCTGTAGCTGCCACGTACCTAACAGCTCAATACATCACCGAGACACTGTGGGTCAACGGTGACGAACTTAGCAAACACCTTGACTTGACCACTTTTGATAGTGTCACAGTCACACACACCTTTATCAGATTGTAGTCCACAGCTTAGGTATCCCATACATAGACATAGGTATCCCTTATGTAGGTCGATTGCTCCCAAAGGCTTCTTGAATTTTAACTGGGTCACTGATCACCTGGGTAGAAGATTGGGTGGTCGCTTTCCTGACTATGTCTATTGAAGTGGTAATTACTTCGAGATTGTCATAAGGAATCAGTGCCTACCTGTATGACAAATATTGGTATACATACAATTTTCCAATGTTAATATTTATTTATTTATGAATTCAATATCTTACACTCGCTACTTTCCGTGGCGCAGACCACATCATTTGACCGGTCAATTGTGCTGCGAGCCCAGCAGCGATTTCAATTTTATGTGCTGTGTTTGTTTATAATTGATATGTTAACTTTTGAAGTTAACCCTAAGGGCTAGCACGAGACAGCTATGAACGGTGCGACCTCGAATTCTTGCTTGGATCTGATATTTTTAGTTAGATTCTATCGTCGTGTATTGTGCTGGAATTTATCGTTATTGCTAGATAAACCATGTCACTAGTAAGTTATGAGGCGAATTTAGATGTTTTATTTTTTATTTAACTAGGTATGTATACCTTCGGTGGTTCTCGTACCGAAATAAAAGAGTGGCAAGTCCTGCTGATTACGCTAGCAACGTGCTTGATAGTCTCATCAGGTCATTTCAGCGAGTCATGGAGTTCCAAAGTAGGTATGTTATGTATATAGCTATGTATACCAATTTACTTGCCATAGTTATAAAAAATACATCGGAAGTAGTCCGTTAGGGAAGTGGTATACAGGGTGGAATTTTGTAATGCCTCTTGGAGGGAAAGTACTCTTAATACTGTAAATCAAATCAAATCAAATCAAAATTATCTTTATTAGTTTAGACTAATTAAATTAGTTCTTGCAAATCGTCAAATGCTCTTAAGGAGCCTATACATGTATGTAGATAGACACTCGAAGAAAACATTCCTATATTTTTGAAAAGAAAAAGAACTGTAAACTTGAGAAAAGTACTTTTTCTCCAGGTGGCATTACAAAATTCCACTAGAACATAGTATTAATTAATTTCTAGAATTTGGCCTTTAGTGTGGCATAGTCTTACATGCCCCTGATCCCTTGGCAACCACAGTCGATCATTATGAACCAAACGCACTGAACAAAAATAGAATCCAGGACACGAAGACAGTACTAGAGCAAGATCGTAAAACGATTATTTTTATAGTTATTCCAATGCAGTTTTACTTCGTGACTTGTCCCTGTACCATCTTTATAATACCGCTTATTTATCCTTATTTTTATAACGTTAAGGTTTCAATTGTATCAATTGAGGTGCAGTGGAAAATGTATTGAAATAAGCTACGGAACCAACAAATAATATTGTTATATTGGAGCAGTTAAACGGGGAATGGGACTGAACTGTGACATATGAAATGTATTCGGTGGTTTACAGATTGTTCGCAGATATGCGTTGTTTGATAGTACATAACCCTTTTTTGTGTAACCTGTTTTGCTACTGGCAATTATTATTATTACTCGTATGTAATTATAGACAAAAATATTTTAAAATCAAAAAGTAAAAGTAAGTGTAGTTTTTTATGTGACCAAATTGTAAAAAATAATTGTTTCACACCACCTGTCTATTCTAAAATTTTTCGTGCATATTTTAATTAGTAAGTGTTTTGTTGTAATATAAGTAAGCTTAGTTTTACAGCACTAATGCTTAAAACATCGTGTAAAAGCTACACAGGTGACATTGGCAAGTGTGCCCATGAAAGTACAAGTCCGTAGACATTACAAAAAAAGAAGATAAATATAAAAATGAATCGCAAAATGTGTTGGTAAGCGCATAAATCAATAACGCCTGGACAAATTTTACCATTTCTTTTTTTTTAATGTTCGCTGAAGTCCAAGAATAGTTTTTCCGGCGAGAAAAGTCGAATAATTTCCGGGAAAACCCCGGGCGAAGCCACGGGCGGAAAGCTAGTCACAAAATAAAAATTGGGCCTAATCGCAATCAAATAGGCAGGCTTTAAAGAAGCCAAGATGAAATTATACACTATACTCGTACCCTAAGACAAGAATATAGAGTCCAAAATATTGTGGTAACTATATTCCCACTTACTTAGATTCCAGAAACATTTCACCAAAGATATTATATCTGGTAAGATAGTGCGCTCATTTCCGATGTCGTTAGCAAAGATAATGGCAATATCAGCGAACACACAGACAAAAGGACAAAACACCGGCAGGATATTATTATTAGTAGGGATGTACTGACCTTGGTTCTAACGACATCATTTGTCGATAGTGATACGATACAGGGTGAAACGAATGGCGATAGTCTTAGGTTAATAATAATGCTGCTATGTTTATTGTATAGATAGGATGCTGGAATTATAAGGGTGGTTATTTATTAATAAATAAATCAGTTGTATATTAGTGGTTACTGTTAGCTACAGAAATGAAAATATGCTTAACTTAAAATACAAAACTGTATTTCAGATCACGTAAAAAGCAAGGTAACAGAATTATAGCGAAAACAAGTGGCTAACACCGTTGCTAGGCTGCAGTCCATAGACCATAGCCTAGCACCGGTGTTACAAGATCTGTCGCCAAAATTTACAATTAAGTTTGGCTCCTGATCTGGTCATCCTCATAACCATAGAATGCTGTACAACTTTGAGCTTATTTATAAGGCTTATAGTGAGAGACTACGTTTCCGTACCGTAATAAATGTCATCACTGGTAACACAAATGTGCCTATTGATTGTAGACTTTCGTCTTTAGTCACTGAGGTATTTAGGACGAAATGTTTCCAGAACGATGCCCAGCCGAGTTGGATTCGACCCTTGACCTCTTTCTCGAAATTGGACCTACCTAGCGGAATCGTTTGTCCGAGGTAGACATAACTTGTCAACAATCTCGAGAATCGTTGCTATCGGTAATTCTACTATTTATAAGAAGGTTACAATAACAGATGAAAATTGCTACACTACATACTATGTATCCTTTGTTAGAAAATATTCTGGTAAATTAGTTCATGTTTTACAGCCTTCCAAATAAGTTGCATTAACAAAATGACTTTGCAGTGAACATAAAACTTGAAAGCTGGATTCGTTGACAAACCCAGCGCTGGACCATTAAAACCCCAAAATCAGATTTCAAAGAATACAAAATAAAACCGAAGGGTCGTCACAAAAGAAATCAACAAACGTTCCGAAAATATTTTTACGAGCCATACAAAAAGTGCGCGAATGCAAGTGTGTAGTGCGTTTTGTAAAGGTATTACCGGCGTAATTTACGGTTTTTTGGCATTTATCGCTCTATGTCAACTCACGTCGATCCGTTTTTATGCGCGCGCGCACTGTGAATCATTTTGAGGGCACAGATTATGTATTTACTGAGAAATACCGTTGATTTGCTCCGGGTTCTGTATGAAATGAACTGCGCTGGGCCTAATCATTACAATTTACTGTTAAATAAAGCATGCATTGTACTTATTTATTAGTATTAATAGTAGGATAAAAGGCAAATACAGATGGGATAGATTTTAAGGGCAAATATACCTGTGTCTTAGAGGTGACCCTACAGACCCTATTTCTAAAAATAAGATGCAGTATCTACATAAGTACGTCATAAGCAATGTTCAACTTTTATCACGTTATCTAGCTATTTACCACGCATTTATTAAAAGTTATTTTGCAAATTTTTTGTATATTTACGTTTTCGTAGATATTCAATTTTTATAGTGGACAAAATAAAAAGGCAAAATAATGTATGTCACTAATTCAGGGCAATTTACTCAACTGTCGTCTCCGACGCTCCGTGAACAGAAAATATGCAGTTACGAGAACAATATCTGAGAACGGGACCCCAAAAACTAAAATTTATTTATCGTTTCCCCAATGAACTTTTACGACCTGATCCGTTTGTTATCGAGTTTGTCTAATTCAAGTAAAGTCTATTTTATTGTCGTCTATTAACATTGTGGCCGTTCTACGACAAAAGCCTCTATAATCTATGGAATTGAATTCGGAGCAATTGTTATTATAATGCAGAGATGTAAATTTTAATTATTCCGACAGACAATTCATTGGGTGATATTCAATTTCGTTTGGAAAGCATATTTTGATAATGCCAACGTTTTAATGTTCGTATTGATTGATGTTTTATTTAAAATTATTGAAATACGAAATTTTAAGCAGTCTAGCGTAAATAACTTATTCTTCTTCTCAGCAATGGTCCATATTATTTTCCCGAAGTAATGGTTCAACATTGCAAATTTGGATACGCGGCGGTACGAAAACGTGTCAGCTAGTCATTTATGTTTATTTATGTCTTGAAGGTCATCATTATCAGTCCATTACTATACATAAATCCTGCAAGGATCATAGAGCTTTTTTGATTCAGGAACATAATATAGCGACAGCCACTTATTGAGGTGGTCTATAAATTTAGCTAAAAATCTTATTTATTTTTGTAAGTAGTTTTGTAAAAACCACTTTCACACGCAATAAATGGGCCAGTGCTGAGAAGAAGCAGCGCAAGAAACTCAGTCACTATAGTAGCTGATCTTCCTAAACTATATTTCCAAATAGTGGTCTCCATCTTATTTACAGAACTCTTTTACTTCTTATTTCATCACTTTTGCGACAGTTGTAGCCAGTCCACTGCCACATCAACCCAATTATAATTTAAATGTGTCAAATACATTTTTATTGTATCGCAAACGTCGTGTTATTCTCACTTCGGCCTGAAAATCGCGAAAACACAGCTGGAAGCAATTTTCGCAACACCCATTTACGATCTGCAGTAAATTGTGTATTAGATCTTAAAATTAAATCCTTAGCAGTTTTTACAACCTCCAGAAGGTGTTAATGCACTTCTTCTGAGGGCTAAGTATGGGTTTTATGACCCAATAAGTACCTATAAGGTCAATATTTGAGATGAGGGTGGATGACTTATTAATAAACGCATAAAAGACTGTTCTGAATATCATAAACTCGATTTTGTGACTCCATAACATATTTTTAAGGTGTACCTACCTACTTACCCATAATAACATACATACCTGCTCGTAAATAGATTTGGGCTGGGTTGCAATATCTTATTTTAACTTCAAACTTCGAAAATCTGTCAAACTCTATTTAACCGCCTCTGTGGTCTAGTGGCCACCAGCTTCAGACGCAGAGGTCCCGAGTTCGATTCCCAGTGGGGGCAGATTTTTCTATTCGGTTTGGTTGGTGGTAGGGCTTGTTCTAAGTCCGCCTGGCTAGCTACCACCATCTTACCTAAGTCTGTCGCCATAACAACAATGTTAACAGCATTGTTGTGTTCCGGCAGTTAGGGGTAAGATAGCCAGTTCCTCCGTGGTTGAGGATTCCGGGTGAAGCTCGTTGAAAAAAAAAAGCACCGGTTGTCGTCAAAGTTACGGTCAAAGTTAGGCGACGTAACTCAGCCTTGGATTGTTAGTTTTACTGGTTTTACTTTTTCATTCCTGTCAATGACAACGTAATATTTAGACAGCAGCCAAAACTGTGATCGCAGTCATTGTGACCCTAGCCAAGGCTTTCCAGTGCAGACGTTAGGGCACAAAACATAATAGGACATTCTAGTAGATTAGTATTGTAGTTTTTGCTGATATTTTTAATTGACGAACAAGTTAGCGAGTATTAGTTCCGTCCATCAAGAGTTTCATTTTTTTATTATTTACCCTTACTTAATTTGTACGAACTTTAAAACTTTAAATGAAAATTACTACTTTATTTGAAAACTAACCAAACAAAACATCAACATACGTGAGCCTCTAAAGAATCTGATCCATTTAGATTTATTATTAAATCTAATTAAGGAAAACCACTGATTCAAATAATATACTAGGAACAGAGGCTAATTGGCCTATTTATCACAACAATTTACAGCGTTCGTGAATGTTTACATAAGGGATCAAGTTCTGTAGCTCTCCGAATACGTAGCTTTAAATTGGAAGGGTATTCTATTGAAATATTAAATTAATTCTCACTATTACGTTAATGGAATTATGTTGGGTAAAATAAAAGGTGAATATACGAGTAATAATAGTGGAGCAAAAAATAGAGCACTAACAGACTTAAAAATATTGCATAATAGCAACTATGTTATTGCTTAGCTATCAAACTACTCACATCAGTAAAAGGCGAAAGATTTATACGTATTGAAGGGAAACCAGAGTAGTTTCCCCGGGACAAACTTGACCTTCACTGGTTGGGTTTTTATTGGCGGTTAAGCTGTAGATCCTGGCTACACAGGAGTTGCAGCGGTGGGAACGAGAGGTGGGAATAGTCTCGTACTCACATCAGTGCCGATACAATCACATTTTTTTAAACAAATAAAGAGACTAATTTTGAATTTGAAGTTAAAAGCGGCAACACTGTTGATTCTTTAGGAAAATATCTAAATATCAATGATGTTATGATTCTTATATCTTTGCATCAACACATGAATACTTGTTAATACATAAGTATCTCGATTGTTGAATTAAGAAATATTTCTAGGATTCTGGTCCAATACAGTAAGTAGGTAAACTTTTTGACAGACCACAAAATACATATATAAGTAGTCAAACGATTCTGACGCCCGTATTCATAAACGATGCTTGCTTAAGTTAAGCAAAAAATCGAAAACACAGCGTTGAATAGAGCTGTGTGATTGGTTCATGTCATGGTCACCCTGTGCGTCAACGCGCACTGTGAGACCTTAAAGTAACGTTTGTGAATAAGTACAGACGCTAAACTTCACTTGGCAAAAATGGAAATTAATAACCAAGTACTGATAGTAGCGCCCTCTTGACAATGTCATAGCTTGGACGGTTCATCGTTGGACAACTATAAACAATTGACTGGTTTAATCAAGATGCCTGAAATCAGATTTTGAAATGGCATTCAGCTTGCTTATTCGTTTAAATCTCAACAATAAACAAGGATCAACGCGGAAGATCATTGGGCGCGCACGTGCGCAAGCGCAGAAACGCGCGAACTTGGAATGTTGCCAGTCTAATTAGGATTATCATAGTCGTTAAACACAGGGTGACTATACCACAGGACTAGCGCCTAACCACGGTAATACTATCTGTACAGTATTCAAACTCGGCCATATTTTTGAAATAAATGTCAACAGCCGCGCGATGTAAACATGGGCTAGTATCGGCTTATAAATCCATTTACCTAACACCCTGTATAAATAGGTACCTACCTACTTGATATTATTTTTATAAAAAAAAGAGCGCTTACTGTTTAAAAAACAACACATCGTCCGTTTATTACTGCGGCACATTCGCGACACCCCCGACTTTTGCATGTCGAGCGCATACCGAGATTTGAATTTCGAAGGAAAGCTCGCGTTTCGTCCGTTTATAAGAAGTTACAATACTGTATGATAGTATTACCGTGGCTTAACTTAGTCAATGTCTGAGCTGTGGGAGCAGCATTATATGACGTGACAGAGCATACAAATCTGAAATCTCGTTGACATTTGACGTAACAAAAACACCCTCCCGTGCCGCTCCCACACCTCAGGCACTGACGTTCACTGACAAAGTTATGAGCTAAACCTATAAGTATACTAATTAATTAATTATTAATTAATTAAGTATGTAGACTATAATCCGGGCATTTTCAAGGCGAGAGTGAATAGGCACTTACAGGGCAGATATGTACCATCCTAGACTGCATCCCACTTAACATCAGGTGCGATTGTGGTCAAATACCTGCTTTGTTATGCATTAAAAAAATGACGGTATGGACGACAGCATAATATGACTAAACACAGTGGCGTTTTGCAACAAAAATGTGTAGCCTGTGCTGTCGAGCTGCTAGCTGTAGGTACGTACGATTCGTTTAGGTAATACTCATATAATTGCAAATAACAACCACCTTTATGAGGGCATTCGTTTTAATGTATTTTATTAATAAATAGTGAAACTTGATTAATGGAACAGATTATGGTACGTTACAAATATGAGAGAATTCGTGATAACCTTGTGGTTATGTATTGTCTAAATTGTATATTAGCTATTAGCCATTTAGATATTGATCTTTATAGATAGTTAGAAATAAAGTAAGGTACGAGTAAATAAACATTTTTGATTTTTATTGAAGAGTTAGTGGAAGTGTTATTTTGTTATCAATTTTGGTGCATATGCTTTATCAAATAAAAACTGCAAAGAAAATATGAATTTTGCTAGAATATAACTCACGAAATCGCTTTAACATTAATACTCACATATAATTTTTTATCCATTCAAATCTCTGGTCCATAAGAAATCAACGAAACTCTTTTGAGGACACTCCATCTACAAAAAACACAATAACGCCAAGTAATACCATAGAAGATTCTATTTTAATTTCACAGTACAGTTGTCAACAAACATTCGTAGAGGGAAGTTTTTCCATTGAGCATAAATATGGCCAATAAAAGTGGGGCCGGCGGAAACTGGCCGGACCGAATAAACTGTCCGCAAACGTGGACAAACGTGACTACAGAAAGTTTGGAGTTAGGAACTTTGGTGGGAAAAACTATAATGATGACTGAGTTTCATCCGCCACTTCTTCTTAGCACCATATAGGTAAGGCAAGGCAAGCTATATTGGGATGTGTAAAAGCGCTTTTTAAAAGTCTACCCACAGAAATTAAATTACTTTTATGACTTTCAAAAGCAGTTGACTAGATATACGCTTTTAGGAGTGGTGAAAGCGTAAGCTCTACTCGTTTTTTGATTTGTTGAGCATTTATACTATAAAATTAACGAATCATTTTTCAAGTCGATTGTTTTTATTGATGAAAAAGAAACCGTCATAGTCATATTTATCGCTTCAAATATCTAAAGGATATAAATATTGCCTGGACAGATTCATCAAATAATCGCGAATAACCACAACAGATACGCTACCTTTTTAGAGACAAAATTCGCGCTATAGATGACTCACGCTGAACTGTCCCACCAAACTCAATAACAGGGGGGCGCTACCATCGTTCAACTACATATACAGGGTGGAATTTTGTAATGCCACCTGGAGGGAAAGTACTCTTAATACTGAAGATAGAAAATTTTACTCAAAGAAAACATTCCTTTATTTTTTAAAACAAAGAGAACTGCATTCAAAGATTTTTGAAAATTTTTCGAAAATTCACTACCATACCATACAATTTTCTGTAAATACATAATTAAAATAATTTAAGATTTCATGGTTTTCCTTTCATTTAATTTATCAAGTTTGTTATAGGGATTTCATCTTTAAACTTAACCCTAACGATCGATGCAATAAAAATACAGGGTGTAATTTTTAACAAATTTTAGTTGGTTCGATTCCAGGGTGTAGCATGCAAATTTTTGGAAATCTTTGAATGCAGTTCTATTTCTATTCAAAAATAAAGGAATGTTTTCTTTGAGTAAAATTTTCTATCTACAGTATTAAGAGTACTTTCCCTCCAGGTGGCATTACAAAATTCCACCCTGTATATGGTTTCCAACATGGCAAAAATCGGAACCAGCGATCCGGTAGTGACGGTGGCGCCCCAATGTCAATGTCATGGATAGGACAGTTCAGTATTTTGGAACTTTACGCACTATTATAGGTAGGGCTATCTTGATAGCAGCTAACAGAAATGTTAGTTGTTTGTACATCACAAATTATAAGCAATTTTATTACAAAAGGGTGATTTGGCGGGCCTCTGTGTTTTTCTGAAGTTCTAACATTAAGTAGTTCTCTCCCAAGTATGAGGTAGAACGGTAACTGCGGACAAGCTCTTGTTTTGTTTATTATTATTGTCTCTGGGAGACTTCGGGTGCTTTTTGCGTAGACAACGAGTCCTCTAGACTTGACGAGACGATGACGTCAGACAAATGAAAAAAATTATCGCACAATAGCATTGATAATTCAAAATGGATAGAATCTTCTTGTAGAAAAAATCTCAGTTTTTACAAATTACTTAAAAATTTTAACAAAACTTTTATGTTAAATTGGCGCGGGTACACTATTTGGATTTTGGATTAGGAGTTTATTTTTCGCTATTAACCACCGTTAGTTATACCGTCAGCCAATACACAACCTACATCCAAGATAGAATATAATATATTCACCTTCGGTAGAACAAGGGCACAATTGTCAAAAATTGCAAAAATGAGTTAAGTATGCAGAAATACTTTAAAAATGTGTAGCTAATAATTAATAGCTCTCCTGTAAAATTGCAAAAAGTGCAATTGTGCCCTTGTTCTACCGAAGGTGCGTTATGATTAAATTTTAGCAGATTGATCTAATTTTTTCTTCTGTGATATTTTTCTTGCATAAGTCTTATTGTTGCTAAAAATTCAATCCAGAAGATGTTGACTTCTAGAATGACCCTACATTTAAAAAGTTTCAAGCTAATCCTATTTATTTGTCTATGCCTTGTCTATTAACCCTTAACCCATCCCCGCATTAACTGCGAGTCTGCGTGTTATGGTCATCCACCACATGCGTCGCTTCATAAAGTATATAATACATAAAGTGTGTGTATTTATACACTCCTATCGCATGGGCTGTAACAAACCTGTGTCAGACTTTACGAGCCGTCATAGGCATCTGACGTAGCTAGATGGGAGTGGAGCACGAAATCATCTGTTGTTAAGAACTTTCGGAGTATTTTCAGGGTTAAATGTCTAATGCAGTTTAGTTTCAGACATCATAGATTTCGATAAACCGTTATAATAATAGCTTTTTGATGTTTATGCAAAACCTTAGGTTCTAGCTTTTGCCCGCAGTTTTGCCTGCGAGTTTCTTCGATCTGTATCCGAAAAACCATACAATGGTACAATTTACCCTTCAAAAAAACAGGATTAAAACTAGACTATGGTATTTCCTGGGTCACAAATTATGTTTTTACCTTCATTATACATATTAAAGTTTTCCATTAATTAAAGTCCAGGTGAAATTATTTGAACATAGGACTGTGGGTTATATCAATAGTTACTATGTATGGTGAGCTATCCCCAAGTTCATCCAAGCTGGTCTGAGTTGGTGACAGTCAGATGGGTGGCCCCCGCCGCCAAGC